>NC_058085.1:266001938-266350633 GCF_014858855.1 Bufo gargarizans | reverse complement strand
CCCACCCAGCACATTACCTGTTCCCAGTAACAGCCCGACCCGACTAGCTGGAACCAGCTATGCTATCTATCATGGTGTCCACCAACTACCTTAGTGGACACCTAATCAAGGGGCCTTTACTCCACCAAGGCTGGACACCTTGGTGACACGTTCCCGGTGCAAACAAAACCTCTTTTAGAATGCTTCCTGCAGCATTCTGGGTGACACATATCTCCCATTATAAATGACTCCTGTCACTGCCTCACAGTATTTATACTGCATTTAAGAGCAATCACCCTTTTATGATTCTGTATCCCCCCTAATAGAGGTAGTATTTGCAGCAAACCAATCGCTGTGTGCCATATTGGAATGCAGGGAAGTCATGTGACCAGAAGTTGGATGCTCTGAATACACTTAGCGCATGCATTCCACAGTGGAACGCAGCGCTTTTTCTTTCTATAGAAAGACAGTTTTCCCTCTTTATGAGGGGAGTGGTTGCTAAATCGCTGATTCACTTAGTAGGTGCCTTGCAGAAACCTTACCCTCTATATTAGCAGATAGCTATAGGACCAGACTAGGGCAAGGTTAATTAAACACTTTATTTACAGATGCCTAGGTAGGCAAATAAACCTATCTTGGCCCAAGTCAAACTAATATATCACTTTTATTCGATATGCGTTAAAACCTAAATAAGGACATAGAACGTTATGGTACCGCCCATTGAAACAAAAAAGTAAATAGGATATTAAAACCACAGCCACCAAACCACTGTTGTTGACATTGGCTTAGTAACTTAGGAGAAAGGGAAAAAGTGGTTTTAATATCCTATTTACTTTTTGTTTCAATGGTCGGTACCATAACGTTTATGTCCTTATTTAGGTTTTAACGCATATCGAATAAAAGTGATATATTAGTTTGACTTGGGCCAAGATAGTTTTATTTGCCTACCTAGGCATCTGTAAATAAAGTGCCTCTATATTAGCATTACTATTACTTTACTTTATTTTATAATTTTTACATGCTCCAATGTGGAACGCACATTCATCACTGGACATCACGTGATCTGTGATGTAATTCAATTTTTCTATCCTCTGATCTGCGGCTCTTGGTGGCATTTACAGACATAACAAGGAGGAGATGGCTATATAAATAAGGTAATTGTACAGTATGTGTGTTATACTATGTGTTTACTCTTGAGGAAGGGGGTTTGTCTATCTGCCGTTGAGTCAAAAAAATACCAAACCTGCTGTTGGAGCCTGTCTTCTTTCTGTGGTATTCAGTGGGATTTACAACTGAAATGCGAATCTGGTGCGAGAAGGGTCTGATAGCAAGTGCATTAAATGTATCTTGTTTATCTCTCTCTCGGGTGGTGTGAATATGATATACTAATCCGTTCTCCACCTTATAATATTAATCTGGTTGTGAGAAGCTGTAAAAGGATATTGGGAGCGGCCTTTGCCTCTACATCCCTATTAATATACTATTCCATTGCATTCTGATGTGCATATGTACTAAGACTAGGACTCTACACAGTCTTCCACAATCTATGAATTACCTACAATATATATATATATATGTATATACAGGGAGTGCAGAATTATTAGGCAAGTTGTATTTTTGAGGATTCATTTTATTATTGAACAACAACCATGTTCTCAATGAACCCAAAAAACTCATTAATATCAAAGCTGAATATTTTTGGAAGTAGTTTTTAGTTTGTTTTTAGTTTTAGCTATTTTAGGGGGATATCTGTGTGTGCAGGTGACTATTACTGTGCATAATTATTAGGCAACTTAACAAAAAACAAATATATACCCATTTCAATTATTTATTTTTACCAGTGAAACCAATATAACATCTCAACATTCACAAATATACATTTCTGACATTCAAAAACAAAACAAAAACAAATCAGTGACCAATATAGCCACCTTTCTTTGCAAGGACACTCAAAAGCCTGCCATCCATGGATTCTGTCAGTGTTTTGATCTGTTCACCATCAACATTGCGTGCAGCAGCAACCACAGCCTCCCAGACACTGTTCAGAGAGGTGTACTGTTTTCCCTCCTTGTAAATCTCACATTTGATGATGGACCACAGGTTCTCAATGGGGTTCAGATCAGGTGAACAAGGAGGCCATGTCATTAGATTTTCTTCTTTTATACCCTTTCTTGCCAGCCACGCTGTGGAGTACTTGGACGCGTGTGATGGAGCATTGTCCTGCATGAAAATCATGTTTTTCTTGAAGGATGCAGACTTCTTCCTGTACCACTGCTTGAAGAAGGTGTCTTCCAGAAACTGGCAGTAGGACTGGGAGTTGAGCTTGACTCCATCCTCAACCCGAAAAGGCCCCACAAGCTCATCTTTGATGATACCAGCCCAAACCAGTACTCCACCTCCACCTTGCTGGCGTCTGAGTCGGACTGGAGCTCTCTGCCCTTTACCAATCCAGCCACGGGCCCATCCATCTGGCCCATCAAGACTCACTCTCATTTCATCAGTCCATAAAACCTTAGAAAAATCAGTCTTGAGATATTTCTTGGCCCAGTCTTGACGTTTCAGCTTGTGTGTCTTGTTCAGTGGTGGTCGTCTTTCAGCCTTTCTTACCTTGGCCATGTCTCTGAGTATTGCACACCTTGTGCTTTTGGGCACTCCAGTGATGTTGCAGCTCTGAAATATGGCCAAACTGGTGGCAAGTGGCATCTTGGCAGCTGCACGCTTGACTTTTCTCAGTTCATGGGCAGTTATTTTGCGCCTTGGTTTTTCCACACGCTTCTTGCGACCCTGTTGACTATTTTGAATGAAACGCTTGATTGTTCGATGATCACGCTTCAGAAGCTTTGCAATTTTAAGAGTGCTGCATCCCTCTGCAAGATATCTCACTATTTTTGACTTTTCTGAGCCTGTCAAGTCCTTCTTTTGACCCATTTTGCCAAAGGAAAGGAAGTTGCCTAATAATTATGCACACCTGATATAGGGTGTTGATGTCATTAGACCACACCCCTTCTCATTACAGAGATGCACATCACCTAATATACTTAATTGGTAGTAGGCTTTCGAGCCTATACAGCTTGGAGTAAGACAACATGCATAAAGAGGATGATGTGGTCAAAATACTCATTCGCCTAATAATTCTGCACTCCCTGTATATATATATATATATATATATATATATATATATACAGTACAGACCAAAAGTTTGGGCACACCTTCTCATTCAAAGAGTTTTCTTTATTTTTATGACTATGAAAATTGTAGATTCACACTGAAGGCATCAAAACTATGAATTAACACATGAGGAATTATATACATAACAAAAAAGTGTGAAACAACTGAAAATATGTAATATTCTAGGTTCTTCAAAGTAGCCACCTTTTGCTTTGATTACTGCTTTGCACACTCTTGGCATTCTCTTGATGAGCTTCAAAGGTAGTCACGTGAAATGGTCTTCCAACAGTCTTGAAGGAGTTCCCAGAGATGCTTAACACTTGTTGGCCCTTTTACCTTCACTTGCGGTCCAGCTCACCCCAAACCATCTTGATTGGGTTCAGGTCCGGTGACTGTGGAGGCCAGGTCATCTGGCTGCAGCACCCCATCACTCTCCTTCATGGTCAAATAGCCCTTACACAGCCTGGAGGTGTGTTTGGGGTCATTGTCCTGTTGAAAAATAAATGATGGTCCAACTAAACGCAAACCGGATGGAATAGCATGCCGCTGCAAGATGCTGTAGTAGCCATGCTGGTTCAGTATGCCTTCAATTTTGAATAAATCCCCAACAGTGTCACCAGCAAAGCACCCCCACACCATCACACCTCCTCCTCCATGCTTCACGCTGGGAACCAGGCATGTAGAGTCCATCCGCTCACCTTTTATGCGTCGCACAAAGACACAATGGTTGGAACCAAAGATCTCAAATTTGGACTCATCAGACCAAAGCATAGATTTCCACTGGTCTAATGTCCACTCCTTGTGTTCTTTAGCCCAAACAATTCTCTTCTGCTTGTTGCCTGTCCTTAGCAGTGGTTTCCTAGCAGATATTCTACCATGAAGGCCTGATTCACACAGTCTCCTCTTAACAGTTGTTCTAGAGATGTGTCTGCTGCTAGAACTCTGTGTGGCATTGACCTGGTCTCTAATCTGAGCTGCTGTTAACCTGCGATTACTGAGGCTGGTGACTCGGATGAACTTATCCTCCGCAGCAGAGGTGACTCTTGGTCTTCCTTTCCTGGAGCGGTCCGCATGTGGGCCAGTTTCTTTGTAGCGCTTGATGGTTTTTGTGACTGCACTTGGGGACACTTTCAAAGTTTTCCCAATTTTTCGGACTGACTGACCTTCATTTCTTAAAGTAATGATGGCCACTCGTTTTTCTTTACTTAGCTGCTTTTTTCTTGCCATAATACAAATTCTAACAGTCTATTCAGTAGGACTATCAGCTGTGTATCCACCTGACTTCTCCACAACGCAACTGATGGTCCCAACCCCATTTATAAGGCAAGAAATCCCACTTATTAACCTGACAGGGACACACCTGTGAAGTGAAAACCATTTCAGGTGACTACCTCTTGAAGCTCATCAAGAGAATGCCAAGAGAGTAGAGTTGAGCGGACACCTGGATGTTCGGGTTCGAGAAGTTCGGCCGAACTTCCCGAAAATGTTCGGGTTCGGGATCCGAACCCGATACGAACTTCATCCCGAACCCGAACCCCATTGAAGTCAATGGGGACCCGAACTTTTCGGCACTAAAAAGGCTGTAAAACAGCCCAGGAAAGGGCTAGAGGGCTGCAAAAGGCAGCAACATGTAGGTAAATCCCCTGCAAACAAATGTGGATAGGGAAATGAATTAAAATAAAAATTAAATAAATAAAAATTAACCAAAATGAATTGGAGAGAGGTCCCATAGCAGAGAATCAGGCTTCACGTCACCCACCACTGGAACAGTCCATTTTCATAAATTTAGGCCCAGCACACAGGCAGAGGAGAGAGGTTCCGTAACACAGAATCTGGCTTCATGTCACCAGAGAATCAGTCTTCATGTCATAGCAGAAAATCAGGCTTCACGTCACCCACCACTGTAACAGTCCATTTTCATAAATTTAGGCCCAGCACCCAGGCAGAGGAGAGAGGTCCCGTAACAGACAATCTAGCTTCATGTCAGCAGAGAATCAGTCTTCATATCATAGCAGAGAATCAGGCTTCACGTCAGCCACCACTGCAACAGTCCATTGTCACATATTTAGGCCCAGCACCCAGGCAGAGGAGCGAGGTCCCTTAACAGAGAATCTGGCTTCATGTCAGCAGAGAATCAGTCTGCATGTCATAGCAGAGAATCAGGCTTCACGTCAGCCACCACTGCAACAGTCCATTGTCATATATTTAGGCCCAGCACCCAGGCAGAGGAGTGAGGTCCCTTAACAGAGAACCTGGCTTCATGTCAGCAGAGAATCAGTCTGCATGTCATAGCAGAGAATCAGGCTTCACGTCACCCACCACTGTAACAGTCCATTGTCATAAATTTAGGCCCAGCACCCAGGCAGAGGAGAGAGGTCCCGTAACAGACAATCTAGCTTCATGTCAGCAGAGAATCAGTCTTCATATAATAGCAGAGAATCAGGCTTCACGTCAGCCACCACTGCAACAGTCCATTGTCATATATTTAGGCCCAGCACCCAGGCAGAGGAGCGAGGTCCCTTAACAGAGAATCTGGCTTCATGTCAGCAGAGAATCAGTCTGCATGTCATAGCAGAGAATCAGGCTTCACGTCAGCCACCACTGCAACAGTCCATTGTCATATATTTAGGCCCAGCACCCAGGCAGAGGAGTGAGGTCCCGTAACAGAGAACCTGGCTTCATGTCAGCAGAGAATCAGTCTGCATGTCATAGCAGAGAATCAGGCTTCACGTCACCCACCACTGTAACAGTCCATTGTCATAAATTTAGGCCCAGCACCCAGGCAGAGGAGAGAGGTTCCGTAACACAGAATCTGGCTTCATGTCACCAGAAAATCAGTCTTCATGTCATAGCAGAGAATCAGGCATCACGTCAGCCACCACTGCAACAGTCCATTTTCATAAATTTAGGCCCAGCACCCAGGCAGAGGAGAGAGGTTCCGTAACACAGAATCTGGCTTCATGTCACCAGAGAATCAGTCTTCATGTCATAGCAGAGAATCAGGCTTCACGCCACCCACCACTGTAACAGTCCATTTTCATAAATTTAGGCCCAGCACCCAGGCAGAGGAGAGAGGTCCCGTAACAGACAATCTGGCTTCATGTTAGCAGAGAATCAGTCTGCATGTCATAGCAGAGAATTAGGCTTCACGTCACCCACCACTGTAACAGTCCATTGTCATATATTTAGGCCCAGCACCCAGGCAGAGAAGAGAGGTTCCGTAACACAGAATCTGGCTTCATGTCACCAGAGAATCAGTCTTCATGTCATAGCAGAGAATCAGGCTTCACGCCACCCACCACTGTAACAGTCCATTTTCATAAATTTAGGCCCAGCACCCAGGCAGAGGAGAGAGGTCCCGTAACAGACAATCTGGCTTCATGTCAGCAGAGAATCAGTCTGCATGTCATAGCAGAGAATCAGGCTTCACGTCACCCACCACTGTAACAGTCCATTTTCATAAATTTAGGCCCAGCACCCAGGCAGAGGAGAGAGGTTCCGTAACACAGAATCTGGCTTCATGTCACCAGAGAATCAGTCTTCATGTCATAGCAGAGAATTAGGCTTCACGTCAGCCACCACTACAACAGTCCATTTTCATAAATTTAGGCCCAGCACCCAGGCAGAGGAGAGAGGTTCCGTAACACAGAATCTGGCTTCATGTCACCAGAGAATCAGTCTTCATGTCATAGCAGAGAATCAGGCTTCACGTCAGCCACCACTGCAACAGTCCATTTTCATAAATTTAGGCCCAGCACCCAGGCAGAGGAGAGAGGTCCCGTAACAGACAATCTGGCTTCATGTCAGCAGAGAATCAGTCTGCATGTCATAGCAGAGAATCAGGCTTCACGTCACCCAACATTGGAACAGTCCATTGGCATATATTTAGGCCCCGGCACCCAGACAGAGGAGAGGTTCATTCAACTTTGGGTAGCCTCGCAATATAATGGCAAAATGAAAATAAAAATAGGATTGAATGAGGAAGTGCCCTGGAGTCCAATAATATATGGTTAAGGGGAGGTAGTTATGTCTAATCTGCACAAGGGATGGACAGGTCCTGTGGGATCCATGCCTGGTTCATTTTTATGAACGTCAGCTTGTCCACATTGGCTGTAGACAGGCGGCTGCGTTTGTCTGTAATGACGCCCCCTGCCGTGCTGAATACACGTTCAGACAAAACGCTGGCCGCCGGGCAGGCCAGCACCTCCAAGGCATAAAAGGCTAGCTCTGGCCACGTAGACAATTTAGAGACCCAGAAGTTGAATGGGGCCGAACCATCAGTCAGTACGTGGAGGGGTGTGCACACGTACTGTTCCACCATGTTAGTGAAATGTTGCCTCCTGCTAACACGTTGCGTATCAGGTGGTGGTGCAGTTAGCTGTGGCGTGTTGACAAAAGTTTTCCACATCTCTGCCATGCTAACCCTGCCCTCAGAGGAGCTGGCCAGTGACATAGCTGCCTTGGCGACCTCTTGCTCCTCCTCTGCCTTGGCCTTGGGCTTCCACTTGTTCCCCTGTCACATTTGGAAATGCTCTCAGTAGCGGGTCTACCAACGTGCGTTTGTACTCGCGCATCTTCCTATCACGCTCCAGTGCAGGAAGTAAGGTGGGCACATTGTCTTTGTACCGTGGATCCAGCAGGGTGGCAACCCAGTAGTCCGCACACGTTAAAATGTGGGCAACTCTGCTGTCGTTGCGCAGGCACTGCAGCATGTAGTCGCTCATGTGTGCCAGGCTGCCCAGGGGTAAGGACAAGCTGTCCTCTGTGGGAGGCGTATCGTCATCGTCCTGCCTTTCCCCCCAGCCACGCACCAATGATGGGCCCGAGCTGCTTTGGGTGCCACACCGCTGTGACCATGCTTCATCCTCATCCTCCTCCATCTCCTCCTCATCCTCGTCCTCCTCGTCCTCCAGTAGTGGGCCCTGGCTGGCCACATTTGTACCTGGCCTCTGCTGTTGAAATAAACCTCCCTCTGAGTCACTTCGAAGAGACTGGCCTGAAAGTGCTAAAAATGACCCCTCTTCCTCCTCCTCCTCCTCCTCCTGGGCCACCTCCTCTTCCATCATCGCCCTAAGTGTTTTCTCAAGGAGACATAGAAGTGGTATTGTAACGCTGATAACGGCGTCATCGCCACTGGCCATGTTGGTGGAGTACTCGAAACAGCGCAACAGGGCACACAGGTCTCGCATGGAGGCCCAGTCATTGGTGGTGAAGTGGTGCTGTTCTGTAGTGCGACTGACCCGTGCGTGCTGCAGCTGAAACTCCACTATGGCCTGCTGCTGCTCGCACAGTCTGTCCAGCATGTGCAAGGTGGAGTTCCACCTGGTGGGCACGTCGCATATGAGGCGGTGAGCGGGAAGGCCGAAGTTACGCTGTAGCGCAGACAGGCGAGCAGCGGCAGGATGTGAACGCCGGAAGCGCGAACAGACGGCCCGCACTTTATGCAGCAGCTCTGACATGTCGGGGTAGTTGTGAATGAACTTCTGCACCACCAAATTCAGCACATGCGCCAAGCAAGGGATGTGCGTCAAACCGGCTAGTCCCAGAGCTGCAACGAGATTTCGCCCATTATCGCACACCACCAGGCCGGGCTTGAGGCTCACCGGCAGCAACCACTCGTCGGTCTGTTGTTCTATACCCCGCCACAACTCCTGTGCGGTGTGGGGCCTGTCCCCCAAACATATGAGTTTCAGAATGGCCTGCTGACGTTTACCCCGGGCTGTGCTGAAGTTGGTGGTGAAGGTGTGTGGCTGACTGGATGAGCAGGTGGAAGAAGAGGAGGAGGAAGCTGAGTAGGAGGAGGTGGCAACAGGAGGCAAAGAATGTTGCCCTGCGATCCTTGGCGGCGGAAGGACGTGCGCCAAACAGCTCTCCTCCTGGGGCCCAGCTGCCACTACATTTACCCAGTGTGCAGTTAGGGAGATATAGCGTCCCTGGCCGTGCTTACTGGTCCACGTATCTGTGGTTAGGTGGACCTTGCCACAGATGGCGTTGCGCAGTGCACACTTGATTTTATTGGATACTTGGTTGTGCAGGGAAGGCACGGCTCTCTTGGAGAAGTAGTGGCGGCTGGGAACAACATACTGTGGGACAGCAAGCGACATGAGCTGTTTGAAGCTGTCTGTGTCCACCAGCCTAGAATGACAGCATTTCATAGGCCAGTAGTTTAGAAATGCTGGCATTCAGGGCCAGGGATCGAGGGTGGCTAGGTGGGAATTTACGCTTTCTCTCAAATGTTTGTGAGATGGAGAGCTGAACGCTGCCGTGTGACATGCTTGAGACGCTTGGTGACGGAGGTGGTGGTGTTGGTGGTATATCCCCTAATTGCTGGGCGGCAGGTGCCAACGTTCCTCCAGAGGCGGAGGAAGAGGCCGAGGCGCCAGCAGCAGAAGAGGCCGAGGCGGTGGCAGCAGCAGAAGAGACCGAGGCGGCAGCAGCAGAAGAGGTAGCAGGGGGAGCCTGAGTGACTTCCTTGTTTTTAAGGTGTTTACTCCACTGCAGTTCATGCTTTGCATGCAGGTGCCTGGTCATGCAGGTTGTGCTAAGGTTCAGAACGTTAATGCCTCGCTTCAGGCTCTGATGGCACAGCGTGCAAACCACTCGGGTCTTGTCGTCAGCACATTGTTTGAAGAAGTGCCATGCCAGGGAACTCCTTGAAGCTGCCTTTGGGGTGCTCGGTCCCAGATGGCGGCGGTCAGTAGCAGGCGGAGTCTCTTGGCGGCGGGTGTTCTGCTTTTGCCCACTGCTCCCTCTTTTGCTACGCTGTTGGCTCGGTCTTACCACTGCCTCTTCCTCCGAACTGTGAAAGTCAGTGGCACGACCTTCATTCCATGTGGGGTCCTAGGACCTCATCGTCCCCTGCATCGTCTTCCACCCAGTCTTGATCCCTGACCTCCTGTTCAGTCTGCACACTGCAGAAAGACGCAGCAGTTGGCACCTGTGTTTCGTCATCATCAGAGACATGCTGAGGTGGTATTCCCATGTCCTATCATCAGGAAACATAAGTGGTTGTGCGTCAGTGCATTCTATGTCTTTCACCGCTGGGGAAGGGCTAGGTGGATGCCCTTGGGAAACCCTGCCAGCAGAGTCTTCAAACAGCATAAGAGACTGCTGCATAACTTGAGGCTGAGACAGTTTCCCTGGTATGCATGGGGGTGATGTGACAGACTGATGGGGTTGGTTTTCAGGCGCCATCTGTGCGCTTTCTGCAGAAGACTGGGTGGGAGATAATGTGAACGTGCTGGATCCACTGTCGGCCACCCAATTGACTAATGCCTGTACCTGCTCAGGCCTTACCATCCTTAGAACGGCATTGGGCCCCACCATATATCGCTGTAAATTCTGGCGGCTACTGGGACCTGAGGTAGTTGGTACACTAGGACGTGTGGATGTGGCAGAACGGCCACGTCCTCTACCAGCACCAGAGGGTCCACTAACACCACCACGACCATGTCCACGTCCGCGTCCCTTACTAGATGTTTTCCTCATTGTTATCGTTCACCACAACAACAAAAATATTATTTAGCCCAATGTATTGTATTCAAATTCAGCTGGATATAAATTTGAGGCCTAGTATTTAGGCGCTGGGTGACAGGTATGGGTTTACTGACAGAATTAGACTTGGAACTGCACAGTAGCGTGTGTGTGAAGTTATTCTGAATGACCCTATGTGCACCTTCAATATGATCTACCCTTTTAGGGATAGATTTCAAATAGCTCTGATACAGCAGAAACCACTAAATTTTTAAATTGCTAAATTGGGAATTGTATTTCAACCCAGAACAAGAAATGTGCTTGAACGGACACTAAATAACTCGCCCAGCTACAGCACTAACAACAGATTTAGCTGGATATAAATTTGAGGCCTAGTATTTAGGCGCTGGGTGACAGGTATGGGTTTACTGACAGAATTAGACTTGGAAATGCACAGTAGCGGGTGTGTGAAGTTATTCTGAATGTCCCTATGTGAACCTTCAATATGATCTACCCTTTTAGGGATAGATTTCAAATAGCTCTGATACAGCAGAAACCACTAAATTTTGAAATTGCTAAATTGGGAATTGTATTTCAACCCAGAACAAGAAATGTGCTTGAACGGACACTAACTAACTCGCCCAGCTACAGCAGTAATGACAGATTTAGCTGGATATGAATTTGAGGCCTAGTATTTAGGCGCTGGGTGACAGGTATAGGTTTACTGACAGAATTAGACTGGGATATGGCCAAAAAATAACCACACTATTGATGGTTAAATGCACTTGGTGTGACAGCTTGACAAACCACACTACTGAGGGTTAAATGCACTTGGTGACAGGCGCAGCTTGCCCCTGATGTAGTATATGGCCAAAAAATAAACAGACTATTGCTGGTTAAATGCACTTGGTGTGACAGCTTCACCCTGATGTAGGATTTAGCCAAAAAACAACCACACCATTGAGGGTTAAATGCACTTGGTGACAGCTTGCCCCTGATGTAGTATATGGCCAAAAAATAACCAGACTATTGCTGGTTAAATGCACTTGGTGTGACAGCTTCACCCTGATGTAGGCTTTAGCCAAAAAACAACCACACCATTGAGGGTTAAATGCACTTGGTCGCAGCTTGTGCTAGCACACCACAAGACACAAAATGGCCGCCGATCACCCCAGTAAAAAGTGACTGACAAACGGTCTGGGCAGACTAAAAACAGTGAGCAATTGAATTTCAGCAGCTCAATGATGCACAGCTGCAGATCGATCGATTAATCAAGTCCTTTGGAGAAGATAATCTGCCTAATCTCGCCCTACTGTCGCAGCCGCAACCTCTCCCTACGCTAATCAGAGCAGAGTGACGGGCGGCGCTATGTGACTTCAGCTTAAATAGAGGCTGGGTCACATGGTGCTCTGGCCAATCACAGCCATGCCAATAGTAGGCATGGCTGTGATGGCCTCTTGGGGCAAGTAGTATGACGCTTGTTGATTGGCTGCTTTGCAGCCTTTCAAAAAGCGCCAAGAAAGCGACGAACACCGAACCCGAACCCGGACTTTTACGAAAATGTCCGGGTTCGGGTCCGTGTCACGGACACCCCAAAATTCGGTACGAACCCGAACTATACAGTCCGGGTTCGCTCATCCCTACAAGAGAGTGCAAAGCAGTAATCAAAGCAAAAGGTGGCTACTTTGAAGAACCTAGAATATGACATATTTTCAGTTGTTTCACACTTTTTTGTTATGTATATAATTCCACATGTGTTAATTCATAGTGTTGATGCCTTCAGTGTGACTCTACAATTTTCATTTGTCATGAAAATAAAGAAAACTCTTTGAATGAGAAGGTGTGTCCAAACTTTTGGTCTGTACTGTATATATAGTGGGGATTCGCTCTGGTAGATAGGGTAAGTGGGCGCAGTACAGAGGCAAAATACAAGTTCTTAACTCAAAACGTCAGTGTTTATTCACACTTGAGGCAATTGCACTATACTATTTCAATTCAATAGCGTAAGTGTTACAGGAAATATGGCTTTCAGCCAGAACCTCATCCTGATGACCACACAAATATGCCTAATATTTGGACCCAGTGGTATTCACCCATTCAGTATGGCCAGTAGCATTGTGTCCCTTGTTAGCATATCTAAGGCAGGAAGGGCACATTGTAAAAGCAGTTGAACAACATCCTCTTAACCAAGAGATGGGGGAAGATATTTGGGTGCTCACAGGGTGGAGTCTATGGTGGGGGGCTGGGACACAGCAATATATAGGTGAAAGTTGGGAGTGGGGCTTTCTCTTCTCTTCCTGGACACCCTTGGATGAACAGCATTTCAGGAGCAAGCTAAGTTATATGTGTGCTTATGTGGTTATGTATACAAGTATAATATCCCAGTAGACTTTATATGTGTACATATAGATATTTGTAGTCGGCCATTGTATTACCAATAGATTATATATGCTGTTTATGCAGGAGTCTCTATATGTACTGTAGGAGAGTACCTGGGGTGGTAGTAGACGGCAGGTACGTGCCACCGGAGGTCCTGGCACCGGTGGAGTAAGAGCCAGAAATGTGCATATTGCAGCGGTTATGCTGTTAACACAGCGGATCCGGGCCGGCTCTTATTGGGAGCAGGCAGATATGCGGGCGGGTGCCTGTCTCCCCACGGTCCAGGCCAGGTTTTGCAGGGAAGGGTTAAAACCTGACCAGCAACAAGGGTGTGGTGTGCAATGTGAAGCTTCTGTGTTCTCTGGCTGTGAGAGTGAGAAGTGGAGGTGAGCTGGGCTGTGTGCTGAGGCCTATGGAGGACTGTGCAGGATCCTTCAGCTGAAACCAGGAGGGATCCGTGTCCTGTGGCTAGAAGCAAGACCCATGGACTTACTTCACCAAGGAGAAAAAGGTGACATTACTCCTGGCTTTAAATAGACTTTGCTTTATGTGACTGAAACAGGCCTCAAGTAGCCTGCAGCAGGGACTTGCTGTGTTTGAACTATTATTTTGCTGTTGTGTGTGACCACCCTCCCTATGAACTGCACCGTCTTTCACAAATATGCACCATGTGAATAAACAAAGCATCGTGTTTTACACCAAGACCAGTCTGTGTTGCCTCTATACTGCACTCGCTACCACTGCCTACCAGAGCGGATCCCCACAGTACATATACTAATGGTCAGGTACTGGATGTGAGTTGGTTAGAAGAGTAGATCCAGTAGACTGTAAATTGGTGGACTTTGGATATACTGTATATACATACACATTATTAGCCACATTTGCTTAGCATCCAGGGTGCAAAGGAACGGAGGGGGCTGTGTGTGGTGGTGTCCTCTATGTATTGTGTTATCTATAGCTTTATGTATAATGTCCATTGCTTTGTCATCTCTATGTTATCAGTAAACTATTTTTATATATAAGTATCTGCGAGGGTTGTGTGTTGCTCCTGGGGTATATGAAGGACTGGAAGAGGTGTAATTATACACAGAATATTCGGATTGTATGGAAAACAAGGGCAACATGCTAGGAATAGAATAGAAGAGATGGAAAACGGAGATATACATACATCTCCACTCTCCAAGAATCAAAAATCCCCTTATTAATGGCGAGCTAGGCCTAACTGTTTTAATTGATCTCTGTTAGGATATACAGTGGGATGCTAAAGTTTGGGCAACCTTGTTAATCGTCATGATTTTCCTGTATAAATTGTTGGTTATTACGATAAAAAAAGTCAGTTAAATCTATCATATAGGAGACATATACAGTGATATTTGAGAAGTGAAATGAAGTTTATTGGATTTGCAGAAAGTGTGCTATAATTGTTTAAACACAATTAGGCAGGTGCATAAATTTGGGCACTGTCGTCATTTTATTGATTCCAAAACCTTTAGAACTAATTATTGGAACTCAAATTGGCTTGGTAAGCTCAGTGACCCCTGACCTACATACACAGGTGAATCCAATTATGAGAGAGTATTTAAGGGGGTCAATTGTAAGTTTCCCTCCTCTTTTAATTTTCTCTGAAGAGTAGCAACATGGGGGTCTCAAAACAACTCTCAAATGACCTGAAGACAAAGATTGTTCACCATGATGGTTTAGGGGAAGGATACAGAAAGCTGTCTCAGAGATTTCAGCTGTCTGTTTCTACAGTTAGGAACTGTAACGGGGTTCCGAAGGTGCACTCGGTCTCCCATTAGCCGCAGACCTGCTGCTTAGCTTCGGGAGAGAGGATCTGTGCTTGACCTCGTTCCCAGGGCGGCTTTGCTAGCTGGGAGGTTCCCTGCTCCTAAGTCTGCCTTGAGCACCGAGCTGATCACTTGGTGCTCGACTGCTTGGTCTGTCGGTCATGTGACGCTGGCCACGTCACATGACCCTCACTCCCCACTATAAATACAGGCAGCCTGCTGGCCACAGGTTGCCTGTTAATTTAGGTTCCACCTGTGATGTTGTATTTCCTGGCGTACTTACCTCCTGCTGTTTCCTGACTATCCTCTGCCTGCTCCTTGTGTACTTTGCTGCTCTCCTGGTATTCTGACCCCGGCCTCCTCCTGACGATCCTCTGCTTACTCCTTTGGTACTTCACGACTCTCCTGGTATTTATGACCCCGGCTTCTCCTGACTATTCTCTGCTTGCTCCATTTGTACTTTGTAGCTTTCCTGGTTTTGACTCGGTCCGTTCACGTTCTGTTGTTTGTCTGTCTGTCATCCCTGCACTTAGTTCAAGCTAGGGATTGCTGTCCAGTTGTCCTCTGTCATTAGGACTCGCGAGGCAAGTAGGCAGGGTCAGGGGTAAGGGTGGACCGCAGTGGTCACTTCCATCCCCCCTGTGTGTGTGTGTACGCGACCGTTACAGGAACATATTGAGGAAATGGAAGACCACAGGCTGAGTTCAAGTTAAGGCTCGAAGTGGCAGACCAAGAAAAATCTCGGATAGACAGAAGCGAGGAATGGTGAGAACAGTCAGAGTCAACCCACAGACCAGCACCAAAGACCTACAACATCATCTTGCTGCAGATTGAGTCACTGTGCATCGTTCAACCATTCGGCGCACTTTACACAAGGAGATGCTGTATGCGAGAGTGATGCAGAGGAAGCCTTTTCTCCGCCCACAGCACAAAAAGTGCCGCTTGAGGTGGGCTAAAGCACATTTGGACAAGCCAGCTTCATTTTGGAATAAGGTGCTGTGGACTGATGAAACTAAAATTGAGTTATTTGGCCATAACAAGGGGCATTATGCATGGAGGAAAAAGAACACAGCATTCCAAGAAAAACACCTGCTACCTACAGTAAAATATGGTGGTGGTTCCATCATGCTGTGGGGCTGTGTGGCCAGTGCGGGGACTGGTAATCTTGTCAAAGTTGAGGGACGCATGGATTCCACTCAGTATCAGCAGATTCTGGAGACCAATGTCCAGGAATCAGTGACAAAGCTGAAGCTGCGCAGGGCTGGATCTTTCAACAAGACCCTAAACACTGCTCAAAATCCACTAAGGCATTTATGCAGAGGAACAAGTACAACGTTCTGGAATGGCCATCTCAGTCCCCAGACCTAAATATAATTGAAAATCTGTGGTTTGACTTAAAGAGAGCTGTCCATGCTCGGAAGCCATCAAACCTGAATGAACTAAAGATGTTTTGTAAAGAGGAATGGTCCAAAATACCTTTAACCATAATCCAGACTCTCATTGGAACCTACAGGAAGCGTTTAGAGGCTGTAATTTCTGCAAAAGGAGGATCTACTAAATATTGATTTAATTTCTTTTTTGTGGTGCCCAAATTATGCACCTGCCTAATTTTGTTTAAACAATTAAAGCACACTTTCTGTAAATCCAATAAACTTCATTTCACTTCTCAAATATCACTGTGTGTGTCTCCTATATGATATATTTAACTGATTTTTTCCCCCAGTTCTTCAGTAGAATCCTGCTGGTTGGTAAAAGAGGCTTTCAGGAGTAACACACGCAGGGATAACCATGAGCGACAAAGCAGGACATGGGACTTTTCAAAAGTTAAGTAGATACAGTATGTTTAACCCTGTATTGCCTAGATCAAATGAATCTGTGCAAATGTTATGGGAATCTCTGGTAGATCAAGCTGATTCCTATGACAAATTGCACATTGCTAAGTGTGGTGTGCTCAAACAAACGTCCAAACGGCTTCACAGGGTTGCTAAGCTGATGTGCATATTTGATTATGCAATTAGCAAACTGGAGAAGGTTGAATCATTTGAAGAGGCAAAGGCCCCTGTAAGTTTGCATTGTTATTATTGTGCAGAAGCGGTTAAACAGGTTGCTAGTCTAGAAACACAACACAAAGAAAAAGACTGATTAGCAGGCTGCAGTCTCAGTTAGCTGAGAAAGAAAAATATTATGCAGATGTTGATAAAGCTTTTATACAACTGTATTTGGAGATAACGGGCTATAAGGAAAAAGCAGCCTCAACAGAGGTGATAATTGCTGACCTGAGGACCGAGTTAACTAAGAGGGATGAGAAAATTAGCAACATGTAGAAGACAATAACTGAGCTTTTACATCACAAAGATTTGCACTCAAAGCAAATTTGTGTTTTGAGGGCAAACAGGGGGACAGATGAGAGTGAGACCGCTCTTATGGCTGCCTCCAATCAGACTGATTCCACTCCAATAGCTGTACAAAGTGCTGCTGGTGACACCATTCGTGGATTAGGAGGTGGCATGGGAAATTTACAGACCACTTCCAACTCACAGACGTGTCACAGCAATGCAGCAGAATTGCATTCTTTCCATAACATGGAGAGGATGCAATTTCTGCTAAAGATATGTAAACTGATTCCTACATATCATCCAGATGCAGATCCTTTCACTTCCTGTGATATTTTTGAGGGACATTGCCATAAATTTTTTGTCCCTCCAGAATATGGAACTGTTCAAGCTATGGTTGCCTACACATCTTTTTCAAAGATATGAGGTCATAGAAAAAAATTGCCTCCAGGAATGGCGTATTTCATAATGAGGAAGACAGGCTTTCCATCCTCATGAAATCGGTAACAGGGCATACGGACGTCAGCCCAGAGGTCCTAAGTAACTTCAGGCCTACCATCCTACCATCCATGATGATCCCTTGTCGCTTTGCGGAAGGTTTGAAGCTATGTATAGGAAGGTGACAAAGGATCATGGTGTAGGAGCCCCACAAGGCATGATACGTATGTTTGTGGAGAAGTTTTCATATCTTGATACCACAATTCGTTTAAATGCAGCTAAGGAGACATCACTGATTGAAGTAGCAATGGTAATAGAGCAGGTGAGGCAGGATTTGCTAAAGAGTCACAAATCTATAAAAATCAGGAAGAAGGTAGCATTTAATAAAAAAATGCAAGATGGCTGCATGTTAAAGGGGATGGCAGCCAACAAAATATCTGTGTATTCTAGTGCTCTTCAACGAAGAAAGTGGGAGAATGTACGGTGTTTCCATTGTCTGCAATCTGGACACACAAAACGACTCTGTCCGCACAGAGATGTAATTTTGGAAACCATGGGCGAATCTAAATTCCACTCGGTCACGAGGAGAATAAAGAGACAAGAGGGGCGCACAATAGGGTAATGCGCTCAATACAAAATAAATTGTTTAGAGAGAAAAAAAGGTGCTCACCTTTTTTAGTTGTGCTATGGATAGGCACAACTCTATAGTAAACTTCAAGGGATACAGTCATGTGAAAAAATTAGGACACCCTTTGAAAGCATGTGGTTTTTTGTAACATTTTTAATAAAAGGTTATTTCATCTCCGTTTCAACAATACAGAGAGATTAAAGTAATCCAACTAAACAAAGAAAACTGAAGAAAAGTCTTTTCAAGATCTTCTGTAAATGTCATTCTACAAAAATGCCTATTCTAACTGAGGAAAAAGATAGGACACCCTCACATGTATTCCCTCTTAAATTGGCTCAGATCTCACACAGGTATATCACACCAGGTGCACATAATTAGTAGATCGTTACTCTGCATGTTGAATGAGGCTTGCCCTATTTAAACCTCAGACATTTAGTTTGGTGTGCTCCTGACTGTTGAAGTGAGAGTGAGCACCATGGTGAGAGCAAAAGAGCTGTCAGAGGACTTCAGAAAAAAGATTGTAGCAGCCTATGAGTCTGGGAAGGGATTTAAAAAGATCTCAAAAGATTTTGAAATCAGCCATTCCACTGTCCGGAAGATAGTCTACAAGTGGAGGGCTTTCAAAACAACTGCCAACATGCCCAGGACTGGTCGCCCCAGCAAGTTCACCCCAAGAGCAGACCGCAAGATGCTAAAAGAGGTCTCCAAAAACCCTAAAGTGTCATCTCGAGAACTACAGCAGGCTCTGGCTACTGTTGATGTAGAAGTACATGCCTCTACAATCAGAAAGAGACTGTACAAGTTTAACTTGCATGGGAGGTGTGCAAGGAGGAAACCTTTGCTTTCCAAGAGAAACATCGAGGCCAGACTGACATTTGCCAGAGATAAAGTTGACAAAGACCAGGACTTCTGGAATAATGTTCTTTGGACAGATGAGTCCAAAATTGAATTATTTGGACACAACAGCAGAGGACATGTTTGGCGTAAACCAAACACAGCATTCCAAGAAAAGAACCTCATACCAACTGTGAAGCATGGAGGTGGAAGTGTCATGGTTTGGGGCTGCTTTGCTGCAGCAGGACCTGGTCAGCTCACCATCATAGAATCCACGATGAATTCTACTGTGTATCAGAAGGTGCTTGAAGAACATGTGAGACCATCAGTTAGAAAATTAAAGCTGAAGCGGAACTGGACCATGCAAGATTGGCTGAAAAAGAAGAAATGGAGAGTCCTGGAATGGCCAAGTCAAAGTCCAGATTTGAATCCCATTGAGATGCTGTGGGGTGACTTGAAAAGGGCTGTACGTGCAAGAAACCCCTCAAACATCTCACAGCTGAAAAAGTTCTGCATTGAGGAGTGGGGTAAAATTTCCTCAGACCGATGTCGAAGACTGGTAGATGGCTACAAGAACCGTCTCACTGCAGTTATTTCAGCCAAAGGAGGTAACACTCGCTATTAGGGGCAAGGGTGTCCTATCTTTTTCCTCAGTTAGAATAGGCATTTTTGTAGAATGACATTTACAGAAGATCTTGAAAATACTTTTCTTCAGTTTTCTTTGTTTAGTTGGATTACTTTAATCTCTCTGTATTGTTGAAACGGAGATGAAATAACCTTTTATTAAAAATGTTACAAAAAACCACATGCTTTCAAAGGGTGTCCTAATTTTTTCACATGACTGTATATACCCTTTAGATCACAGAGATGTAAGGCTGGGTGGCTTTCAACCACACATAAAATTGCAGAGACAAAGACCTGTTTCATTTGTGAGCCAACAGACTACACATGAAACAGGGCTGCAAGACACCATTACAACAGATATCCCTACTGGGAATCTGTTATAATAGATTTGTGGTGGGGATCCCCAAAGATCTGTCCATAATATGTAACTCAGGGGTCCCCCAAATACTGGTCAGAGCATGCAGTCAAAGTAAACCTATAATAGCCCCCAGAGTATGGTCACCAACACAGGGGGGGGGGGGGGGGATTAGGTTTACTGTTGCAGAACCTTTTGTTTGTCTGTCCTCAGTATGTAATGCAAATGTGATAGAGTGCTTGTCTTTAATCTCTACACCCAAGTGTCTGTTGGGGGAGCGGTTAGGAATTTATGACGCTCTTTATTGTAGGTGTAAGGCCATACAGCTCACAAACAGACGATATTGTCCCTCAACCATGAGGAGATAATGTATTTTAGATGAGCTCTTTTGCTTGCATCAATTGGCAATACTGTTGGTTAATAAAGGATTGTTATAACTTATTGTACAATAGGACAGTCCAGTCTGGGATGCTCTTTTCATGTTGGGCATGTACCTTAAAAAAATAAAATAAATAACCTCAAATTTTTTGTGTCAAGGTCTGTAACTCCCTAAACTTGGCTCAGAGTGTCATCATAAGGCCATGTCATTGCATATCTCCAGTGTGTCTTACTCAGGTAAACCCTGTACCATCAGCTTCTGAATTGGGTCACTAAAGAGTATGGAGAAATGGCAGTCTATCTCCCAGTCTGTCACTGGCACTTATAAGTAGGCGTTTAGTTAGGCCAAAACTGACTGGGCGCATTAACGGTAGTAACTAACTACCATGGATACATGGCGTATAATTTGGGTGCTAGCCCACAAAGTCTGCGGCGCATCCAGTAGGTTGTGGGGCATAGCTCTCCCTATTGGGGATTCTGCGAGGGAGTGGGTTGACCCCACAGTGATCCGCAGAGGCGGTTTGCATAAATTGGCACTGTCCAGTCGGACGCGGAACTTGGGCACAGCCGTTGCAAGTGGGAGCTCCCACTGGGTTGTGATATATAGCCTCAGTTTGTAATGTACCTACTAAGAGTGCCAAGTGTTATCTACCGATACTGTCAACAGGGGGAGGCCATGATATCTCCTGATGGATTTTCAGAACTGCAGCTGTTGAGGTGTGCTCCCCCGAGGAGCAGACTGTTTAATATGATTTCAGGTGGAGAAATGCCCAGAGACACAACGATTGCCCTTGACCTAAGAAGGTGACCAGACATCTGTACCCATCATGAAGGCACCAGATGATCCCAGATGAAATCCCAGATGAACATTAGAACCATCTATTCACAAGAAGATGAATCAACCGATTGGCCAAAAATGCAACTTAAATGAGCTTATAATGTATTGTGTTTGTTCTTATTGTAAATACTTTCACACACAGACCAGGCTTCCAAAATAGTGTTTTGGTATACCGACAACAGGGGCATATGCCTAATAATTGGACCCAGTAGTATTCACCCATTCAGTATGGCCAGTAGCATTGTGTCCCTTGTTAGCATATCTAAGGCTGAGTTCACACGGGCGAGATTTCCGCGCGTGTGCAATGCGGGAGGTGAACGCATTGCACCCGCACTGAATCCTGACCTATTGATTTCAATGGGTCTGTGTACATGAGCGTTGTTTTTCACGCATCGATTCTGCATTGCGTGAAAATCGCAGCATGTTCTATATTCTACGTTTTTAACGCAGCCCTGGCCCCATGGAAGTGAATGGGGCTGCGGATGTGCGGATGCAATGCGTTTTTCACTGATGGTTGCTAGGAGATGTTGTTTGTAAACCATTGGTTTTTTATCACGCGCGTGAAAAATGCATCAGAGCGCATTGCACCCGCACGGGAAAAACTGAACAACTGAACGCAATCGCAGACAAAATTGCCTGAATTTGCTTGCAAAATGGTGCGAGTTTCACTTGAACACACCCTGAGCGCATCCGGACCTAATCCGTCACGCCCGTGTGAACTCAGCCTAAGGCTGAGTTCACACGGGCGAGATTTCCGCGCGTGTGCAATGCGGGAGGTGAACGCATTGCACCCGCACTGAATCCTGACCCATTCATTTCAATGGTTCTGTGCACATGAGCATTGTTTTTCACGCATCAGTTCTGTGAAAATCGCAGCATGTTCTATATTCTGCGTTTTTCACGCAGCCCTGGCCCCATTGAAGTGAATGGGGCTGCGTGAAAAATTCATTGCATCCGCAAGCAAATGCGGATGCAATGCGTTTTTCACTGATGGTTGCTAAGAGATGTTGTTTGTAAACCTTCAATTTTTTATCACGCGCGTGAAAAACGCATCAAAACGCATTGCACGAGCGCGGAAAAAACTGAACATCTGAACGCAATCGCAGACAAAACTTCCTGAAGTTGCTTGCAAAATAGTGCGAGTTTCACTGAACGCACCCTGAACGCATCTGGACCTAATCCGTCACGCCCATGTGAACTCAGCCTAAGGCAGGAAGGGCACATTGTAAAAGCAGTTGAACAACATCCTCTTGACCAAGAGATGGGGAAAGATATTTGGGTGCTCACAGGGTGGAGTCTATGGTGGGGGGCTGGGACACAGCAACATATAGGTGAAAGTTGGTAGTGGGGCTTTCTCTTCTCTTCCTGGACACCCTTGGATGAACAGCACTTCAGGAGCAAGCTAAGTTATATGTGTGCTTATGTGGTTATGTATATAAGTATAATATCCCAGTAGACTTTATATGTGTACATATAGATATTTGTAGTCGGCGATTGTATTACCAATAGATTATATATGCTGTTTATGCAGGAGTCTCTATATGTACATGTACTAATGGTCAGGTACTGGATGTGAGTTGGTTAGAAGAGTAGATCCAGTAGACTGTATATTGGTGGACTCTGGATATACTGTATATACATACACATTATTAGCCACATTTGCTTAGCATCCAGGGTGCGAAGGAACGGAGAGGGCTGTGTGTGGTGGTGTCCTCTATGTATTGTGCTAACTGTATCTCCTATGTATAATGTCCATTGCTTTGTCATCTCTATGTTATCAGTAAACTATTTTTATATATAAGTATCTGCGAGGGTTGTGTGTTGCTCCTGGGGTATATGAAGGACTGGAAGAGGTGTAATTATATACAGAATAATCGGGTTGTATGGGAAACAAGGGCAACATGCTAGGAATAGAATAGAAGAGATGGAAAGCAGAGATATACATAAATCTCCAATTTTCAAGAAGCAAAAATCCCCTTAACAATTAGCGGCTTGTGTCTATAGTTTTTTGGTCAGACACTGCCATGCACAGTCCTTCCAGGTCAAAAGTAAAACACAATTTGGTGCTTCTTCTTGGTCAACAAAGGGATCTCTATCCCTACTGCCCCTCTCATTGGCTGATGAGGCTGTCTTTCAGCCAATCAGGGCAAGCCCCACCACCCCTGCCCCTCACGTCTTCTCAGTGTCATGTGATTCTCTGCCGGGAGCAGTTTTAATTAGATATGTTTTAGACAATTTTTTTTAACATTTTTAATGGATCAATAAGTTTAGAATCGATTTTCTCATCTCTATAGTAGTTATATTCTTCTACATAGGAGGCCGTATTACAGTAGTTAGTCTCTTATAAATGGAGGCAGTATTACAGTAGTTACAGTTATATTCTTGTATGAAACAAGCAACATCTTTGTAACCCCCTCCTACCATGCAACTCCTACTACTGCAATTAGTCAAGATCACTCTCTCAGGCCAGGCCGGAAGGCTGCTCCATCCGTTTGCCATACTCACATACTGTATGTCATGTCACCGTATAGCTTTCAGTCCTCCTCTCAGACAGGCCCCTTCTGAGTTTGGGCCCTATAGCACCTGATTTTCCAGCTTCCACTATAGCTACGTTCTTGGTACACAGGAATATTATTACAGTATTTATATTCTTGTACATCGAGGGCATTATCATACAATTTTTATTCTTGTACACAGGAGCAGTATTATACTAGTTATATTCCTGTACAATTATTCCCTTCCTCCACACCAATTGTCAGCTCATCCAATGTTTAATATTTAGCAGAGGTTGACACTAAGCACAGATTTCTGTGAATCTATAAATGTTTGTAAATGAAGAAACTCACCCATGTGTTGTATTTTTTCCTCACCAATAAATGTATATATATATTTTTTTTTGAGTTTGTGAAAAATAAAACCTACAGTGGCTTGTTCTGCCATTAATGATGAGTATCCTCTGTGTTTTTGGCACACTCACCTTTGCATTTTTAATGAACTGGAGAAGCATTTGAGCATATCACTATTTAATTTAGAGGTTTAGCATGTTAATACAATTGGAACAAACAAATAAGTAAAGGGACGTTAAAATGGAGCAAAAATAATAAATTCTTTATTAGTGCTAATAATGGAAATTTATGTGAGGTGAAAACATACAATGAATACAATAAGGCACTAAGTTGGTGCAGTATATCCAGAATCGGGTACCTAATCATGTAATAACAATGTCCTCTACGTGTATAGTATGTTGGAGGAACACTGTGGATACACTATATAAATAATACGGACACCACACAAAGATTTTGCGC
Organism: Bufo gargarizans; assembly: GCF_014858855.1. Classification (NCBI taxonomy): domain Eukaryota; kingdom Metazoa; phylum Chordata; class Amphibia; order Anura; family Bufonidae; genus Bufo; species Bufo gargarizans. The sequence goes on along the minus strand of NC_058085.1, from coordinate 266,326,114 downwards.
TGAATAACCCCGAATCCTGGTGTGGGAGACGGTGTGCTGCTTTATACAGACATAGCCCCGGCACTGTGATGGCCGCTAAGCGGCCAGCTGAACGCCGTGATTTACAGGGCAGACACCACGCCCCCATGAACACGCCTCTCATCAGCAGCCAATCCAACTCATGGAACATTCATACCGAGCTGGTCAGCTGACGACAGGGGAGGATCAGAGATGTGTTCCGGAGGTCAGCGCACTAGCGATGCGTAGTAACAATGTATCAGGGAATAAAACAGCGGCCTTAGAAAAGAGTCGGCGGCAGTGACAAAAGAACAAAAAGGGGGTCACATAGCTAGACAGTATACAGCAAGACAACAGTAACGGTGACAATATAGAGGTGGCAAGTAATGATGTAATAACATATGACCAGATGTATACGGTCATAAAATCATAAAATCCAAAAATCAAGACTGTTGTAAAACATTACTGGAAAGTAAGATGTATACACTTCCCAAATAGAGAACATATTATATAATGGCCCCTCCGTACCATGCAGGAGAGATCCATTAATATATGAAACCTCCCCAGATCATAATCAACACTTCACACACGTATGAACAGTGCATCTAGGGGAGATTAGGAGAAATGGGATGCTGGTAATGGTGGCGAGGGGAAACGAATAAGATTAACATTCAAATAGGAGGGAACAAAGATGGATAATGAACGGAACATAGGAAATGGCATCATTTAGACCATTGGGTTTAATGGTCCCAAGCCTAAAGATCCATTGTGCCTCCTTTTGTAAGAGAACACGGTCAATGTCCCCTCCTCGCGGTGATCTTTTCACCAAATCAATGCCCTGGAATTTGATGAAAGCTGCATTTCCACTGTGGCATTCACCCACATGGCGAGCAATCAGTGTATTTAAATATGTTGGTAAAACGATACGGGAGCTAAGACGGCGTATAGGGGAACACGTTTCTGACATTAACAAATCCCAAGACACACCGATTGCTCGCCATGTGGGTGAATGCCACAGTGGAAATGCAGCTTTCATCAAATTCCAGGGCATTGATTTGGTGAAAAGATCACCGCGAGGAGGGGACATTGACCGCGTTCTCTTACAAAAGGAGGCACAATGGATCTTTAGTCTTGGGACCATTAAACCCAATGGTCTAAATTATGCCATTTCCTATGTTCCGTTCATTTGATGTGGTCATTATCCATCTTTGTTCCCTCCTATTTGAATGTTAATCTTATTCGTTTCCCCTCGCCACTATTACCAGCATCCCATTTCTCCTAATCTCCCTTAGATGCACTGTTCATACGTGTGTGAAGTGTTGATTATGATCTGGGGAGGTTTCATATATTAATGGATCTCTCCTGCATGGTACGGAGGGGCCATTATATAATATGTTCTCTATTTGGGAAGTGTATACATCTTACTTTCCAGTAATGTTTTACAACAGTCTTGATTTTTGGATTTTATGATTTTATGACCGTATACATCTGGTCATATGTTATTACATCATTACTTGCCACCTCTATATTGTCACCGTTACTGTTGTCTTGCTGTATACTGTCTAGCTATGTGACCCCCTTTTTGTTCTTTTGTCACTGCCGCCAACTCTTTTCTAAGGCCGCTGTTTTATTCCCTGATACATTGTTACGACGCAGCGCTAGTGCGCTGACCTCCGGAACACATCTCTGAGCCTCCCCTGTCGTCAGCTGACCATCGGCTCGGTATGATTGTTTCATGAGTTGGATTGGCTGCTGATGGGAGGCATGTTCATGGGGGCGTGGTGTCTGCCCTGTAAATCACGGCGTTCAGCTGGCCGCTTAGCGCCCATCACAGTGCCGGGGCTATGTCTGTATAAAGCAGCACACCGTCTCCCACACCAGGATTTGGGGTTATTCAGCGCAAAATCTTTGTGTGGTGTCCGTATCATTTTTATAGGATATCCACAGTGTTCCTCCAACATACTATACACGTAGAGGACATCGTTATTACATGATTAGGTACCCGATTCTGGATATACGGCACCAACTTAGTGCCTTATTGTATTAATTGTAGGTTTTCACCTCACATAAATTTCCATTATTAGCACTAATAAAGAATATATTTTTTTTTGCTCCATTTTAACGTCCCTTTACTTATTTATTTGTTCTGATATCAACTATAGGGACGTATACCTCTTATTACCTTTCTCTTTATCGTTGTTGTTTTTTTATTTTATTTTTATTTTAACATATCAACTTGACAATAGTAAATTCCATATTAACAATAAATTACAGTTTCAAGTTTATCAAAAACGGTTAATTTTTCTATACTTAAAAAAAGCTATTTTCAATCCCCTTTTTCCCACCCACCACCCTTAGGGGGAAGGAGGGGGGACGCAAAAAATAAATAAAAATAAAATTAAAAAATAAAATTAAAAAAAGCAACTATCCAGCCCTAAAGTAACCATCTTTTCCATAGTTCATCAACATTTTGTAATCTTTTACTATGGCCCTCCATCACCCGTTCTTCATTAATCAGATTGTCAACTGCTTTTCTCCACTGTCCCACTGTCGGAGGATCTACCTTTACCCAATTCTTAAGTATAAGGAGTCTAGCTTGAAATAATACTTTGGTCAGGACCATTCATGTATTTTTATTTAACTTCAGATGTTCAGTTGCCCCTAATATAAAGGTTACTGGATCTTCGGATATTTGGACCTTCAAAGTTAAATATACAGTCTCTACTATTTATGTCCAATATCTGAACAGTCTGGGACATCTCCAAAAACAATGTATTAAATCTGCATTCTCTCCCTTACATTTTGAGCACTTATCTGTAGCTCTCACACCCATTCTTTTCAACATCCATGGGGATCGATGTAATCTATGAACTATGAAAAACTGTGAAATCTTATGTGAACCCCTATCAGAAACCCCAGCATAACTTCTAAGAGCATCTTCCCATTTCTCTTCCGAAAAAGATTGTAAATCATTTTCCCATTTTTTCCTGGCAAGTATTATAATCAGTTTTTTCTTACCCTCCATCAAAATCCTGTATCTTTTTGCAGTTATTCCTCCTCTTTCACCCTCGTTGGGAAATTTGTACAATCTATCTGATTTTTCCCTTCTATATTTATCATCCTGTCCCACTGTCCGCAACGCATTCCTAAGCTGAAAATATTTATACATGTCCTTTTGGGGAATCCCAAACTCTCTAACCAATGTATTAAATTCTTTCAATTTATCCTGTTCAAATATCTGGCCTAAGTATTTCATACCTTTTTTTTCCCAGTCTATATACATCTTAATTGTTTGCAGTTCCTTGAGATTGGAATTTTTCCAGATAGTTGTATAATGCAGAAACCCTTTAATCTGTAATATTTTTTTAATTTCCACCCATATATACTCCAGTGAATTTAATATTCTGTTTCCTGTATTATTTTTCCCCAGTGTACCAGATTCCAACATTCACAAAGTGATTCCATTCCTCTTTCCAGCCCAATCTGTTTACTACCTGCCTACCCACTAAACCATTTAAACTACCTTTTATGTGACCGTATTGTGTTATTAAATAATAAAAAAAACAATTCGGAACAGCTAATCCACCCTCTCTCACTGGGAGCTGAAGTACCTCTTTCTTTACCCTAGGAATAGCACCTTTCCAGAGAAAATCCCCCATTAGGCTATCAAATAACTTAAAAATATTCTGCGGTAATCTTAATGGGGCATTTTGAAGGACATAGAGTATTTTAGGGAGGAAAACCATTTTCACCAGATTTACCCGACCCTGTATTGACATTGGTAATCTTCTCCAAATATGTATTTTGGTTCTAAGTAGAGATGAGCGAACCCAAACTGTATAGTTCGGGTTCGTACCGAATTTTGGGGTGTCCGTGACACGGACCCGAACCCGAACATTTTCGTAAAAGTCTGGGTTCGGGTTCGGTGTTCGTCGCTTTCTTGGCGCTTTTTGAAAGGCTGCAAAGCAGCCAATCAACAAGCGTCATACTACTTGCCCCAAGAGGCCATCACAGCTATGCCTACTATTGGCATGGCTGTGATTGGCCAGTGCAGCATGTGACCCAGCCTCTATTTAAGCTGGAGTCACGTAGCACCGCACGTCACTCTGCTCTGATCAGTGTAGGGAGAGGATGCAGCTGCTGTTAGGGCGAGATTAGGCAGTGATTAACACAGCAAAAACACTTAATTCAGTGATCGATCTACAGCTGTGGATCATTGAACTGCTGCTATTTAATTGCTTACTGTTTTTAGGCTGCCCAGAGCGTTTTTATGTCACTTTTTTCTGGGGTGATCGGCGGCCATTTTGTGTCTTGTGGTGCTCCAGCTCAAGCTGCCACCAAGTCCATCAATAGTGTGGTTATTTTTTTGCTATATCCTACATCAGGGGCTTGGCTGTGCTTGCTATTTTATTGAGGGGTGAAATACAATTGCCATAATAGCAGCACCCTAAATCTGGTGTTTCAGCTGTGGCTAGCCAATTGTAATACTGTCTGCTGTCTGGCAAAGGATATATTTTTGTTCTGGGTTGAAATACAATTCCCAACTTAGCAATTCCCTAAATCAGTGGTTTCTGCTGTATCAGGTCAAGTTTAAATCGATCCATAAAAGGGTATATTAGATTGAAGGCGCGGATAGTGTCATCCTTAATAACTTCACACGCTACCGTGCATTTCCAAGTTTAATTCTGTCCGTAAACGTATACCTGTCACCCAGCGCCTAAATAATAGGCCTAAAATTTATATTCAGCTAAATCTGTGGTTATTGCTGTGGCTGGTCAATTCATTTAGTGTCTGCCAAAGCACAGTTTTTGTTCTGGGTTGAAATACAATTCCCAACTTAGCAATTCCCTAAATCAGTGGTTTCTGCTGTATCAGGCCAAGTTTAAATCGATCCATAAAAGGGTATATTAGATTGAAGGTGCGGATAGTGTCATCCTTAATAACTTCACACGCTACCGTGCATTTCCAAGTTTAATTCTGTCCGTAAACGTATACCTGTCACCCAGCGCCTAAATAATAGGCCTAAAATTTATATTCAGCTAAATCTGTGGTTATTGCTGTGGCTGGTCAATTCATTTAGTGTCCGTCAAAGCACAGTTTTGTTCTGGGTTGAAATACAATTCCCAACTTAGCAATTCCCTAAATCAGTGGTTTCTGCTGTATCAGGCCAAGTTTAAATCAATCCATAAAAGGGTATATTAGATTGAAGGTGCGGATAGTGTCATCCTCAATAACTTCAAACGCTACCGTGCATTTCCAAGTATAATTCTGTCCGTAAACGTATACCTGTCACCCAGCGCCTAAATACTAGGCCTACAATTTATAATCATCTAAATCTGTGGTTATTGCTGTGGCTGATCAAGTTATTTGGTGTCCGTCAAAGCACAGTTTTTGTTCCGGGTTGAAATACAATTCCCAACTTAGCAATTCCCTAAATTAGTGGTTTCTGCTGTATAGGGCCTACTTTAAATCTATCCATAAAAGGGTATATTAGATTGAAGGTGCGGATAGGGTCATCCACAATAACTTCACATGCTACCGTGCATTTCCAAGTCTAATTCTGTCCGTAAACGTGTACCTGTTACCCAGCGCCTAAATACTAGGCCTACAATTTATATTCAGCTAAATCTGTGGTTATTGCTGTGGCTGGTCAAGTTATTTGATGTCCGTCAAAGCACAGTTTTTGTTCCGGTTTGAAATACAATTCCCAACTTAGCAATTCCCTAAATTAGTGGTTTCTGCTGTATAAGGCCTACTTTAAATCTATCCATAAAAGGGTAGATTAGATTGAAGGTGCGGATAGGGTCATCCACAATAACTTCACACGCTAACGTGCATTTCCAAATCTAATTCTGTCCGCAAACGTATACCTGTCACCTAGCGCCTAAATAATAGGCCTAAAATTTATATTCAGCTAAATCTGTCGTTACTGCTGTGCCTGTATTAGTGTAATACGGTACCTAAATAGAAAACCAAGCCCATCAGTCTGTCACATCACCCCCATGCATATCAGGGAAACTGTCTGAGCCTCAAGTTATGCAGCAGTCTCTTATGCTGTTTGAAGACTCTGCTGGCAGGGTTTCCCAAGGGCATCCACCTAGCCCTTCCCCAGCGGTGGAAGACATAGAATGCACTGACGCACAACCACTTATGTTTCCTGATGATGAGGACATGGGAATACCACCTCAGCACGTCTCTGATGATGACGAAACACAGGAACCAACTGCTGCTTCTTTCTGCAGTGTGCAGACTGAACAGGAGGTCAGGGAGGAAGACTGGGTGGAAGACGATGCAGGGGACGATGAGATCCTAGACCCCACATGGAATGAAGGTCGCGCCACTGACTTTCACAGTTCAGAGGAAGAGGCAGTGGTGAGACCGAGCCAACAGCGTAGCAAAAGAGGGAGCAGTGGGCAAAAGCAGAACACCCGCCGCCAAGAGACTCCGCCTGCTACTGACCGCCGCCATCTGGGACTGAGCACCCCAAAGGCAGCTTCAAGGAGTTCCCTGGCATGGCACTTCTTCAAACAATGTGCTGACGACAAGACCCGAGTGGTTTGCACGCTGTGCCATCAGAGCCTGAAGCGAGGCATTAACGTTCTGAACCTTAGCACAACCTGCATGACCAGGCACCTGCATGCAAAGCATGAACTGCAGTGGAGTAAACACCTTAAAAACAAGGAACTCACTCAGGCTCCCCCTGCTACCTCTTCTGCTGCTGCCGCCTCGGCCTCTTCCTCTGCCTCTGGAGGAACATTGGCACCTGCCGCCCAGCAAACAGGGAATGTACCACCACCACCTCCATCACCAAGCATCTCAACCATGTCACACGCCAGCTTTAAGCTCTCCATCTCACAAACATTTGAGAGAAAGCGTAAATTCCCACCTAGCCACCCTCGATCCCTGGCCCTGAATGCCAGCATTTCTAAACTACTGGCCTATGAAATGCTGTCATTTAGGCTGGTGGACACAAACAGCTTCAAACAGCTCATGTTGCTTGCTGTCCCACAGTATGTTGTTCCCAGCCGGCACTACTTCTCCAAGAGAGCCGTGCCTTCCCTGCACAACCAAGTATCCGATAAAATCAAGTGTGCACTGCGCAACGCCATCTGTGGCAAGGTCCACCTAACCACAGATACGTGGACCAGTAAGCACGGCCAGGGACGCTTTATCTCCCTAACTGCACACTGGGTAAATGTAGTGGCGGCTGGGCCCCAGGCGGAGAGCTGTTTGGCGCACGTCCTACCGCCGCCAATAATGGTAGGGCAACATTCTTTTCTTTTCTTCTCCTGTTGCCTCCTCCTCCTACTCGGCTTCCACCTCCTCTTCTTCCACCTGCTCATCCAGTCAGCCACACACCTTCACCACCAAATTCAGCACAGCCTGGGGTAAACGTCAGCAGGCTATTCTGAAACTCATATGTTTGGGGGACAGGCCCCACACCGCACAGGAGTTGTGGCGGGGTATAGAACAACAGACCGACGGGTGGTTGCTGCTGGTGAGCCTCAAGCCCGGCCTGGTGGTGTGCGATGATGGGCGAAATCTCGTTGCAGCTCTGGGACTAGCCGGTTTGACGCACATCCCTTGCCTGGCGCATGTGCTGAATTTGGTGGTGCAGAAGTTCATTCACAACTACCCCGACATGTCAGAGCTGCTGCATAACGCGCTTCCGGCGTTCACATCCTGCCGCTGCTCGCCTGTCTGCGCTACAGCGTAACTTCGGCCTTCCTGCTCACCGCCTCATATGCGACATGCCCACCAGGTGGAACTCCACCTTGCACATGCTGGACAGACTGTGCGAGCAGCAGCAGGCCATAGTGGAGTTTCAGCTGCAGCACGCACGGGTCAGTCGCACTGCGGAACAGCACCACTTCACCACCAATGACTGGGCCTCCTTGCGACACCTGTGTGCCCTGTTGCGCTGTATCGAGTACTCCACCAACATGGCCAGTGGCGATGACGCCGTTCTCAGCGTTACAATACCACTTCTATGTCTCCTTGAGAAAACACTTAGAGCGATGATGGAAGAGGAGGTGGCCCAGGAGGAGGAGGAGGAGGAGGAAGAGGGGTCATTTTTAGCACTTTCAGGCCAGTCTCTTCGAAGTGACTCAGAGGGAGTTTTTTTGCAACAGCAGAGGCCAGGTACAAATGTGGCCAGCCAGGGCCCACTACTGGAGGATGAGGAGGAGGTGGAGGAGGATGAGAATGAAGCATGTTCACAGCGGGGTGGCACCCAACGCAGCTCGGGCCCATCACTGGTGCGTGGCTGGGGGGAAATGCAGGACGATGACGATACGCCTCCCACAGAGGACAGCTTGTCCTTACCTCTGGGCAGCCTGGCACACATGAGCGGCTACATGCTGCAGTGCCTGCGCAATGACAGCAGAGTTGCCCACATTTTAACGTGTGCAGACTACTGGGTTGCCACCCTGCTGGATCCCCGGTACAAAGACAATGTGCCCACCTTACAAGCGCACATTGGTAGACGCGCTACTGAGAGCATTCCCAAATGTCACAGGGGAACAAGTGGAAGCCCAAGGCGAAGGCAGAGGAGGAGCAAGAGGTCGCCAACGCAGCTGTGTCACAGCCAGCTCCTCTGAGGGCAGGGTTAGCATGGCAGAGATGTGGAAAAGTTTTGCCAACACGCCACAGCTAACTGCACCACCACCTGACACGGAACGTGTTAGAAGGAGGCAACATTTCACTTACATGGTGGAACAGTACGTGTGCACACCCCTCCATGTACTGACTGATGGTTCGGCCCCATTCAACTTCTGGGTCTCCAAATTGTCCACGTGGCCACAGCTAGCCTTTTATGCCTTGGAGGTGCTGGCTTGTTTGGCGTCCAGCGTTTTGTCTGAACGTGTATTCAGCAGGGCAGGGAGCGTCATTACAGACAAACGCAGCCGCCTGTCTACAGCCAATGTGGACAAGCTGACGTTCATAAAAATGAACCAGGCATGGATCCCACAGGACCTGTCCATCCCTTGTGCAGCTTAGACATTTATAACTACCTCCCCTTAACCATAAATTATTGTACTCCAGGGCACTTCCTCATTCAATCCTATTTTTATTTTTATTTTACCATTATATTGTGGGGCAACCCAAAGTTGAATGAACCTCTCCTCTGTCTGTGTGCCGGGGCCTAAAAATATCTGACAGTGGCCTGTTCCAGTGTTGGGTGACATGAAGCCTGATTCTCTGCTATGACATGAAGCCTGATTCTCTGCAATGGGACCTCTCTCCTCTGTCTGGGTGCTGGGGTCTAAATATCTGACAATGGACTGTTCCAGTGGTGGGTGACATGAAGCCTGATTCTCTGCTATGACATGAAGCCTGAATCTCTGCTATGGGACCTCTCTCCAATTGATATTGGTTAATTTGTATTTATTTTATTTTTATTTTTATTCATTTCCCTATCCACATTTGTTTGCAGGGGATTTACCTACATGTTGCTGCCTTTTGCAGCCCTCTAGCCCTTTCCTGGGCTGTTTTACAGCCTTTTTAGTGCCGAAAAGTTCGGGTCCCCATTGACTTCAATGGGGTTCGGGTTCAGGACGAAGTTCGGGTCGGGTTCGGATCCCGAACCCGAACATTTCCGGGAAGTTCGGCCGAACTTCTCGAACCCGAACATCCAGGTGTTCGCTCAACTCTACAGATAAGTACAACTATAAACCCTGAACGGCAATTAGGCCCCAATTTTTTCCTATTTTTACACAAAAGGCTTTTCAACAGATAAGTACAAATATGAACAGTGAATATATTTATATTTCACCACTAATACACGGCAAACTGGGCTGTAAAATATCTCACTGCAACGATGAGCGGCAAAGATATTTTTCCTTTTTCTGCTAATACACGCAAAAAAGTGCTTTAAAACAGATAAGTGCACGCTGAGTGACAAATATATTTGACTTTTTCGACTAATACACGAAACAAAGGGCTGTAATTTTCGCACTTCACCACACAACGGCTAATAAGCCCTTTTATTTCCACTAATACAAGCCAAAAAATGCTTTAGAGCATATAACTGCACCGCACAAGGGCAAATAAAACATAGAAATATTTCCTTTTAATGAACCCTGTTAATGGCTGTATCAAACAGCACTTTAACCCTAATAAGGACAGTTTGATGGAATTACAGAGCTGTATAATGCCTATTTTTATCGCCAGTCAGTGCAGCAAAGTGTAATCAGATTGTTCCTATTAACCAGGCTGTCACCTCCCCGACTAAACCCTGTTCAACAGAAATGCAGTAGAATGATTCCTCCCTATCCTTTCCCTACACTTTGAATAGTCTTTCCCTGCAATTGCTTTTTCTTTTCAGCACAATGACGATTTTTCTATAACTGTCCCTAGCGCCTGCAGACACGTCTCTCCCTGTACCAAGTACGCTGGTGAATGGCAGAATCTAAGATGGCTGCCGTATTTATATGGCTATGAAATCACAGGGATTGCTGACTGCTGATTGGCTGCATGCATGTCAGTATGGATGATCTCGCCTTTCCAGATTTCCTTTCTTCATGTCCTCACACGTACAGCAACCATTTTAGGAACAATGTGATTCGAGAATGAATCCGATGCAAATCAAATTTCTCCTGAAATTAGTAACAAATTCCATTTCGTCAGCTTCGATTCGCTCATCTCTAGTGCCAATGTCTTTGCATGGCAACCTTTGGCCTAATGAAAGCCCTGAACCTGCCTGAAGTTTATGCTTATCAAGTTGTGCCTCTCTGGGACAGCCTGACAGTATCATACACTGTACTGAACAAAGCAGTGTAGTGTATTATATAAGCGATCAAACGATCATCTGTTAAAGTTCTCTTGTGGGACTGGTAAATAGTTAAAAGAAAGTTAAAGAAAGTTTTATTAAATATAAAAAAATCTCAGAGTAGGATTGTATGCTGACGACTTAATACTATTTCTGTATAATATGGACTTTTCTCTACCACATGAGACAATTTGGTAGAGAAATAACAGATTTGTGTGTTTTATGGGTCTACGCATAAATTGGGATAAATCAGCCTTAATGCCTTTGTGGGAGGCCTTCTGGCCAAATGGTTTATTATAACGCCCCTGTAGTAGATCACCTTGAATACCTTGGCATAGTCATCACTAAGAATCCCCATTTATCTCTCTCTAAAAACATTTCTCCCCTTGAAACATACTTTATTGGCAAGTTTAAAACATGGAAAACATTTCCTCTATTAGTAGTGGGTAGACTCAACCTCAATAAAATGATATTACTCTCTAAAGGCCTATATATGATAGATGCCTAAACTCTCATTCTACAAAGCTTCTTTGATTGATTACATTCACTGATGGCTAATTATGTTTGGGGAACAGCTAGATGCAAGATTGCCTTACTCAACTTAGTGTCCTAAAAGTCGGGGGGGGGGGGGGGTGATGTTGGGCAGTATTGCTGGATTTTGTTTTTTGGATGGTCAGTTGAGGATTCTTTGGCCATGAGTTACTAATATACTAATACCACATCCCCCAACTCTGAATATGGAGGAGGGGAGGGGGAGAGGAATGGTTGGGCGGTATTGCCAGACCGTAATCTTAATTTTTTATTTTATTTTTATTTATTTTTTAAAAATGTTATTTGTAAAAGCATGAATACAAATAAACAAGGCGCAGAGGAGAGTTGTGACATTTCTCCCTGTTCCACATGAGAATTAAACAATCAACAATAGTATGATACATGTAAGATCGCAGACTGAAAATAAGACAGCACAATGTTTACTCATATGACTAGTATTGTTCTAACAATAGGTAGCGAGAGTTCTGGCAGACGACCAAACTTTAAGAGAGAAACCTCATTTCTGGACTATACTACTCAGACAGAGTATATACACCACTATAAACGTGTGCGACTGTGATTATGGTGAGCAAATTGGGAGAGAAAAAAGGGGAGAATCCCAAATTACCTGAATACAACCGACGACTACCCATTCCTGAAACCTCTATATGATTCCCAAGCGAGCCAGGTGGCTCTAAATTTTTGAATAGATCTGCATTCCCAGTTGGATATTTCCTCAAGCCTATATACCTGGTCTACTCTAGAACACCATTTTTCAATAGAAGGGACTTCTGGTGACAGCCAGTGGAGCGGGATCAAGAATCTAGCTGCGTTGATCAATTGTTTAGATTAGGCCGGTATTTAGGGTTCCATTGGCTTTAGGAAATAAATTTAACAAAGCCAACTCCGGTTGAGGTGCCAGTGAAGAAGAACAGACTTTATTGCATAATACAAATATCTGTTTCCACCATTCCTTTAAGGGAGGGCAATCCCACCAAATGTGTATGAAGGATCCTCGAGCTTTTAAGCATCTCCAACATGTGTCGGACGCTGATGCAGAATATAAACAGGTTTTGTCAGGCATTTTATACCACCTTGTTACTACTTTATAACAATTCTCTTGGATTCTAACACATCGTGATGCTCTATGTGGAGAAATCATTATCTTATCTATTTCTTGTCTGGAGAATGTTTTATTCAGATCTCTTTCCCATAGTCTAATGTACGCCGGAGTAAAGAGGGCATTTGGCATTCTTAATTTCTCGTATAACTGGGAAATTAGTTTGGTTGGATATTGTGTACTGTCTAAGAGGTTCTCTAGCCAGACCGGTGTGCGGGAGAGCTCCTTACAGGTTATATTTTGTTGAAGATACGCCTTTAGGAAAAGTAGAGGGGAGGTATTTGCGTGGTTATAGTTAAGTTTGGTTTTCAGGTCTGTTAAGGAGTAAGAATGGGATTCGTTCAGTATGTCCCTTACATGAGTTGTGGAGTTTTTAAGTGAATCCACCACACTATCCAGCAAAGCTTTAGGTGCCACATTCATAATATCTCTAATTTGCAGGGTTATGGAGGGAAAAGGTATACAATGTTGTGAATCGTTGAGCCCCTTCCAGACAGAAAATGTTGCTCTTATTAAGTAGGAAGCTGATGGGGGTAAGGTTTGAACAGTTCTGTGGCCTAGTAAGAAGGCTCTAAGGTTGTATCCCAATAGATCTTGTTCCATAGAGACCCAAGATTTGTTGGAGGGTTCCCTCAACCAGTCTATTGCTCTGGCTAGAAGAACAGCCTTACCATAAATTTCGGGGTCCGGGAGAGCAATACCGCCCCATTTTTTCGCTCTATTCAAAGCCTTGTAAGACAGTCTGGGTTTTTTATTAAACCAGATAAATGAGCTAAAAAGGGATCTCACCTTTTTATAGAATACGGAGGGGACCTGAATGGGAAGAGTCTGCTGTAGGTAAGTCAGTTTCGGAAGAATTAATGAGGCCAAAATATTTTTCCTCCCAAACCACGACAGTATTGGCAATTCCAGGTTTTTAATTATCTTAGTTATCTCCAATAACAGAGGGTCATAATTCAGAGCAAACCACTGAGATGGATCTGTGCTAATTTTGACCCCTAAATATGTCAGGAAAGGAGCTGTCCAGTTAAAGGGAGAAGTTTGTGCTAGTTTATTTTTTGTTGAGGTTGATAGTCCTGAGCATATGATAAATGATTTGCTATGGTTCACTTTAAAGTTGGAACAATTTCCATAGTTCTCCAAATGTTGGTAAATACTAGGCAGCGCGGATTTTGGATTGCTGATCATAACAAGCATGTCACCCGCGAAGGCTGCAATTTTGTGTTCCTGATCTCCGAGGGTTATGCCTTTGATAGTAGAGTCATTTCTGATTTTTTGAAGAAGGGGTTCAAGTGTCAGAACAAATAGCAGGGGGGACAATGGACACCCTTGTCTAGTGCCATTTTTTATTCTGAACGGGTGTGACATTGTGCTGTTAACTGAGATAGAAGCGGAGGCGTTAACGTACATGGCATCTATAGCATGTAAAAAGGCATGTGGAAAGTTCTGGGAAATGAGGATTTGCTTCATGAAGGACCAGTTGACTCTGTCAAAGGCTTTTTCGGCATCTGTGCTGAGAAGTGCCACTGGTAATGATTTTTTCTTTGCATAGTGTAAGATATTTAAAACTCTAGCCGTATTGTCCTTACCTTCTCTGCCTTTGACAAAGCCAACCTGGTCCCTATGAATAAGAGAGGGGAGAAATTTTGCGAATCTATTGGCTAATAACTTTGCGAGAAATTTGAGATCTATGTTAAGGAGAGAAATGGGCCTAAAGTTTGGGCACTGAGTATGGTCTTTGCCTTCTTTTGGGATAAGGATGATATTGGCCTTTGTCATATCAGCCGAAAGAGGTTTGTTCTCTAGGGACGCATTGTATTTTGGAAGCATATGTGGGATCAAAGTGTCGAGGAAGGCTAAATAATAAGGGGTTGGGAGCCCATCTGGACCTGGGCTTTTCCCTTTGGGTGAATTCTTTATGACTTCTCTCAGTTAATCTTTGGTGAATGGGGCTTGGATGTTCTGGTTTCTTCTGACAGTTTTGAAAGTGAGAGATCTTTCAGAAAGGTATCGCCAGGGTTCCTACTTGGGGTGGCGTTCGTGGTTGGTTGGGGGGGGGGGGGGTCTAAATTGTATAAGGCCTCATAATATTCCTAAATTGGGATGCAATTTTTGAGGGGTCGAAGATCAAGGATCCTGAAGCCTCTTTTAATTTATGAACATAGTTATCTAGTTTTCTTTTTTTGATTCTCTGGGTGACAAACTTTGAAGCTTTATCGCCGTGGGCAAATAACTTCTGTTGGGAGTGCAAGTAATATTTAGCTGAGGCTGTGTTTAAAACATTTTTGAGAGATGTTCTAAGTTTACTAAGTTCCTCTAGGTGTGAACTAAGAAGCGAACTCTTATGCAAACCTTCCAATTTTTTAATTTGTTCATATAGTAAGTCCAGTTGTTTTTCCCGTTTCTTTTTAAGATAGGAACTTAAGTTTATACATTGGCCTCTGATAAAAGCCTTGTGGGCATCCCAGAGAATCTGAGGTGAAATATCTTGAGTGTTATTTAGAGTAAAGTATTCCTCTAATAGAAGTTGAAGTCGCTCTTTGGTCTCTGGGGTCCCCAGAAGGGATTCATTCAGCCGCCAAGGTTTGTTGTAGTTCCTTTGTTGAGGTGCTGACACTGATAAATAAATCAGAGCATGGTCCGACCATAGGATAGATCCCATCTCTGCCTCAGTGCATAGCCCAATGTGATTTTTAGTAATAAATAGGTAGTCCAGGCGTTGATATGAGTTGTGGGCATAAGAATAGAAAGTATATTCCGAGGCATCAGGGTGTAGTGTTCGCCATGTGTCTATTAAGTGTGAATTCCATAGACAGTTTGTTAAGGAGCTAAGAGCTTTTTGGGAGTGTGCAGATTTATGTGCAGAGGAGTCTAGTAAAGGGTTTATTGCTACATTGAAGTCACCCCCAAGTATGGTAATACCCTCCTGAAAGGGAGTAGCTAAAGACAAGACTTTTTTGAGCCAAATGGTTTGTTTAAAATTCGGTGCATAAACATTGATGAATGTGTATGACTGTTGTCCTATTTTCCATTTAATCATTAAGTATCTACCTTCAGGGTCTCTGATCTGGTCGCTAAAAAGAAAGGGGATATTTCTACTGAAACCTATACTCACTCCCTTCGAGTTAGAGGAGGGGGATCCACAGTGATACCAGTGAGGATATTGAGAGAATGATAGGTTAGGAAATTTGTTTATCTTTAGATGGGTTTCTTGGAGGAATAAGGCTACTTTCACACTTGCGTTCGGGTCTCCGCTTGTGAGTTCCGTTTGAAGGCTCTCACAAGCGGCACCAAACGGATCCGTCCAGCCCTAATGCATTCTGAGTGGATGCGGATCCGCTCAGAATGCATCAGTATGGCTCCATCTGTCCTCCGCTCCACTCAGCAGGCGGACACCTGAACGCTGCTTGCAGCGTTCGGGTGTCCGCCTGGCCGTGCGGAGGCAAACGGATCCGTCCAGACTTACAATGTAAGTCAATGGGGACGGATCCGTTTGAAGTTGACACAGTATGGCTCAATTTTCAAACGGATCCGTCCCCCATTGACTTTCAATGTAAAGTCAAAACGGATCCGTTTGCACTATCATGAACAAAAAAAAAATGTTTTTTTTTTTTTTTTTTTTTGTTCATGTTAATGCAAACGGATCCGTTCTGAACGGATCTAAGCGTTTGCATTATAGGTGCGGATCCGTCTGTGCAGACACCAGACGGATCCGCTCTGAACGCAAGTGTGAAAGTAGCCTAAGACGTTAGCTCTGTCTCTCCTCAACACCCCAAATATATGGCGCCTCTTGGATGGCGAGTTAAAGCCATGTACATTATATGATGCTATCCGTAAGTCCGCCATTAGGGGAGTGGAGCAGAGCCGAGACGTCTAAGTTAGCATATGTATGATGTAATGTCTGAAACATAATAAGATGGTTTACTGACCAGGATGTGGTGTCAAGGTTGATATGGCGCTGCTTGACTCTCTCTTGAGATTTTCCCTGTGATCTAGGATCATACGTAACACAATAAACAACATAAATAACATGAACAAAATAATAAGCAAGATCAATGATCATCTGAAGGGGGGTGGAAGAGGATTCCACTCAATTAGGAACCTCTCCCTACTCAGTATAAAGTATCTGTCGGTAAGGGCAGTCCATAAATATATAGACATCCCCTCCTCCAGGTACCCGACTCTATGCAGTTAAGCAATCGGAAATCTTAAAGGAATAAAATTCGCATTTTACCTGAAATTATACCGACAAATAGCCTAAACAAAGTATGCCAAGAAATTTGGGTATTTCGCCTGCCATTAAAAGCATCCTGAGTTGGGAGCAGGAAAGACCAGGGGGGGTTGTGGGGGTATTATATATAAAATATAACAGCCAGCTAAAGGGGGGGGAAGGGAAGGAGGTAAGGAAAAGGGGGGGGGGGTGGAGTGGCTATCGGCAGGCGTACTGTAGCGAATCCGCTTCAGGTAATATATCTGCGAACAGAAGTTATAAACCTACTAGGAAGACTAGCTTGATACCGCAGCCTAGGGGTTAACATACAAAACGTTTCTCTTTTATATGTCCCAAGCAGGGCCTATTTATGGGCCTGAGAGCCTGCCACTTCAAGTAAGTATAATGAGGCTATAAGGAAACACATAAAACTTAATAACAAAGTAATACTACCAGTCCCTTAGCTAACTGGTGGATGAAACAGCTAGGAACATGAATCGCGGTTTTTCTTTGAGGAGCGGCTGGTTCCCAATCAGAAGTAGTCCGCGTTGATCCTCCTGGGTGTTAGAGGGGAGTTCTTTCTCTTTTGATGCTGTGCTTTAGGGGTTCTTCTGGGTTCGAATGGTGCTGAGTATTGGATCCTCGGGAGTGCTGTTAGATCTTGAATGCTGTCCCAATTCTCTATCTTCAGCGGATGCATCTCCAGATATTCGAACAGCGGGGCCAGATCTGCATGTGAATGGATGTTGTGCCTGCGGCCCTCTACGGCGAAGGAGTGTCACTACCAGAGCTTTGAGACGTTCTCACAGCTCTGTGTCTCCACCCCTGTGATGATGTCACTTAGAGTTTGGAGGTGTTCTCACTGTTCTGTTTCTCCGCCCCTGTGATGAGGTCATTACTCCCAGCTGTTCCTCCTGCATTTGATTTCCCTGCCTTTAAATCACCCCTCCTCCTATTGCAGGGCGTGGATTATATTTCTCTTTTCAGTTGTAGCTCTGCCTTGAGTATCTTCACTTGTTTAGCTATTAGTTCTCTGGACCTGTGTTCTGTTGCTGCAAGCACTCCGGATATTGCCAGCGGCCCTTAGGATCCGTCTTCTCTGCGGTTGCAGCTCCATCAGCTCAGTGTGCAGACATTGTTGTGTACCTAGTGATTTTCTGACTGGATCTGAGGTGGCCACGGTTCCCTCCATATTCTGAGCAGGGCATCGGTGGCCGTGCCCCTTCCATTATTGTAGGGGTTACAGGGCTCATCAGTCTTAGGTACGCGGGCATGCCTCGTTCCACCACTTGGATCCGGGCATGTGCTTTAGCAGCATGGGGAGAGTGTTGAGGGTCTGACAGGGGTCACCCTTTCTCTTCCCTAGTTTGGGTCCGGTCAGTAGCTCTTTTACTGTGTATGCTCTTGTTACCCTTAAACAGCCGTGACAAGGAGAGACCAAACGGAAAGGTCCAGCGGTATGGAACTTTCTGAGCCCTAAGCCAGTCCGTCAAAGGTTTAAGGATCTTCCGTTTCTTTAGGGTCACTGGAGCTAGGTCTTGAAATATGTTAATAGGGTCCCCGTTGTAGCTTATCTCAGCGGCGTTGCGTGACTTAAAGAGGACCGCTTCTTTATCTTGGTAGCTAAGGAAGCGGCAAATTATGTCCCTTGGCGGATCTGAGGCATTAGGTTGGGGCCTTAAAGCTCTATGGGCCCTCTCAAGGATGATTTGCGACGTGTATTCCGGACCTAATAGGTTGGAGCATATAGCCAGGATCACTGATGAAATTTCTTAAGCGGTGATGGTTTCTGGAACTCCTCGGAACCGGAGGTTATTCCTCCGACCGCGATTTTCCTGATCTTCAAGTGCTGTATGAACCGCATTCAACTGGTCTTGGCACTTCTTGAAGTTTTCTGCAGCTGCCATTTGCCACTCTTGCATGGAGGTTTGGGCCGTTTCCAGGCTTTCCACTCTGCCTCCAATGTGTCTCATTCCTTGTCTGAAGGAGGCCAGTTCATGAGCCACTGGTTCCAGGGCTTTTGCTAACGTCTTTTTCAGGAATTTCCTGGAGATCGGTAAGCTTTGAGACCCTCTCGCTTCTTCAGTATCACTGTCGGCCTCGGATGCCTCATGTTCACTCGTAGCTTCTTCAGCTTGAGGAGCGGGCGCCATCTTGGATTCTTTAGCGGCGCATATCGCCGCCGCCTTCTTTATAAATTTATCCATGTCTCCTTCTCCAGACACTTTTTTTGGTGGTGGGTAGCTTCCCCAGTTCTAGGGTTCCCGATTTTCACCATGATTCGTCGGGTATGCTGGCGTTAGCTGTGTAGGGAGAGACTCGATATAACGGAGCTCAAGCGCTTGCGACCATTCCCTTCCGGCGCTAGCTCTGCCCCCCATCTTTATTTTTTAGATGGTCAGTTGAGGTTTCTTTGGCCCTGAGTGACTAATACCACATTACCCAACTCTAAATATTACCTAATGCAGTTCTAGAGAGTATTAGTTTATTCCCTAGACAGGGTCTCCCTATACACTGGTTGGCTCACTAGGTCTGGAGAGCAGCAAAGCTCCGCCATTATAGTGATCTCCCATATGTAATTCCGTTATTGAATAATCCTTTGTTTCCCCATTTACAAAATCCAAAAGGTGTAGAGCTCTGGAAAGAATATGGGATTTGTACTTTTAGAGACCTTTATAACAATGAGGTTTTGCTCTCCCTTAGGCCTCATGCACACGACCGTATTTTGTTTCCGTGTCCAATCCGTTTTTTTGGCAAATAGGATGCGGACCCATTCATTTCAATGGGTCCGCAATAAACGTAGACAGCACACAGTGTGTTGTCCGCATCAGTATGTCCGTTCCGTTGCTCCGCAAAAAAAATTGTGCATGTCTTATTTTTTTCTAGTTTGCGGACAAGGATAGGCATTATTACACTGGATCTGCAAAAAAAAAACGGATCCGCAAAAGAAAAAGGATGCCATACGGAACGTCATCCGTTTTTTTTTGTGGACCGCAAAACACATACGGTCGTGTGCATGTAGCCTTATGCAACTGTAAGAGCAATTTGGAGTTACCATTTCTTTAGATATTTTCAGGTGCGTCACACTCTCCACGCTCCGTTTCTAGGATACAGACGTGACATCTCTGTATATCCTTTAATAGGAATTCTCATAACACAAGGCCGAAAGGGTATTATCTGTATTATATACTTATTTATTAAACTCTCATATGGTCTTAACTCCACTCTCGATTGAGACTAAACAAAAGGAATATATTCCATCTTTAATTGCAGAGATATGCTTTGGAATCTCCTTTAAAGGGCTTCTGTCACTCCACTAAACTCATATTATTATTTTTTGTCTCCTTAAAATCCTTATGCTGCGATTTCTCAATATATAGGGCTATTACTCCGTTTGGTTTAGTAGTTATATAAAAAAAACGGACTTTTATAATATGCAAATTACCTCTCTAGCAGCAGGGAGGGCGGCTACCTGCTGCTAGCAGCCGCATCCTCCATTCACAATGACGCCCCCTCCTCATGTTGATTGACACGGCCAGCGGACACGCTCGTTCTCTGACTGGCCCTGTCTGCGTTTTAAATCTCGCGCCGGTCTTCACTTGGCGCAAGCGCACTCAGTGGAGGACGCTCGCTCGGCCGCTCCATCCTCAGTGCGCCTGCGCCGGGTGTACATGTGACGATGGAGCAGCCGAGCGAGCGATTTCAACTTGAGGCTGCTGCTGGGTCTCTAATGGAATCGGTCTAGAATTAACGTACTTAACTGATATTGAATCTAGCAGTGCTAATTTTTAATCACAATGTGATAATATTTGCTATTGTTATTAACCACATTGTGAATCCAACTTTTATAATGCACTATTCTGACATACAGCACTATATTTGTTTTATTAGTTAATTCTACCAATACCAGCTGTAACAAAATCTCCAAAGCTGGAATTGCAATGCAATAAAAATTTGTTGCATTTCGAATTTAACACTATTGCTAAAATATTCGTATTGCTTGTATTGTTATAGTTAACAAGTCACCACTACATCTTATGGGTTAAATGTCCACCATCGGTATTACTGACAGTCACGGACATTAGCCGTGGGTTTATGCAGCCACACAAAGCAGGTGGCCACGGCGCCTGCATAAGGATTGATCTATGTTTAATTATTCTGCTGGATGAAGTATAGCTACGTCATTGTGTGTTAAGCGGTAAATGATTATGGCACAAATTGAAGTGGTTACATCACAGTACAATGTCTGTAACATGTATGTATGGATAGCAGACAAATGTCTCTCCCACGATATAAAACCCACACCAACCCCACCTCCCCCTTAAACCCTCCACCACCTTAAACCCCCCTCCATCATGTCCCCCCCCCCCCACCTCCTCACTTACACACAGTTTTTGAGAAGTAATGATTGACCTCCAGTGTTTCAGTTTTCGCTGGTTCATTTAGCATAACCCAGGGTGCACCACGTAGAGGCGAACCAGCTGTACACCCCATACTGTACCGTCACCTCACTACACAGGTACACCTCTCCTCACATGGCCATTGGCCAATACCCCATTGCTCATACCCCACACACATGCAATTTAAATACAATGGAATGTTATAACGGTAACCTAAAATCAATTTTTTTTCCATTTATAGCCATAATTATTATATTTTTTTTGATGACATGATCACATTAAGTACAAATACTTGTATTTTAATAGTTTTGGATTACATGTATGCATGTTGTACAAGGTCTATGATTGGACCTGGTCCCGTCACGCGTGCTGCTAAGAGCGCCACAGTCCGCAGTATTTGGTTTGAATTGTGGCACACACATGACCACCGACACAAGAAAATAGTCATAGTGAATAAGTGGTGCGACCATAAGCGGCACCATGTCTATTACCCTGTTTCCATGTAACGGCGGCTGCTGTATGTAATGATAATGAATTATTACTTTGGCCCAGACTAAATTGTCCGTACTGTAACCCCATTGGTTACAATAAAACAAAACACAACAAATTTTATAGAACAATAAAGTTTTATAAAACAATCTTTAAATAAAAAAATATTAAGAATATAAATAACAGAAGCCCCCATAAAACAAATGAAATAAAATAAAAATTAAGGCAATTTTTTAATTTCTTGGAGCTTTTGGAGCAGTCCAGCCA
Source organism: Bufo gargarizans (assembly GCF_014858855.1). Lineage (NCBI taxonomy): Eukaryota > Metazoa > Chordata > Amphibia > Anura > Bufonidae > Bufo > Bufo gargarizans. The sequence continues at coordinate 266,304,329 of NC_058085.1, read as the reverse complement.
TGGCCTTTTGGTTGGCCTCCTCTGCTAGGGTCAGCTCATCCCTCACCCTTTTCATCAGCTGCGCCCTAAACTTTTTCATCCGGTCGCACTGCTCCCGCTGCACTTTTTTCATCGTTGTTTATCGCTGTAAAAGTAAAGGAAATATAAATTTTAAATCTACTTGAAAAGACAATCATTGTTTGGTGTATAAAGCAGATAAAGCCCTGTCTGACCCAGGAAGAAGTACAACAGCGACTTAAAAAGATTAAAATAGACAAATCGCCAGGACCGGATGGCATACACCCCCGTATCTTAAGGGAATTAAGTAATGTCATAGCCAGACCCTTTTTCTGATATTTGCAGACTCTATACCGACAGGGAATGTCCCACAGGATTGGTGCATAGCAAATGTGGTGCCAATATTCAAAAAGGGTCCAAAAACAGCCAGGAAACTATAGGCCGGTAAGTTTAACATCTGTTGTGAGTAAACTGTTTGAAGGTTTTCTGAGAAATGCTATCTTAGAGCATCTCAATGGAAATAAGCAAATAACGCCATATCAGCATGGCTTCGTGAGGGATCGGTCATGCCAAACTAATTTAATCAGTTTCTATGAGGAGGTAAGTTCTAGATTTGACAGCGGCGAATCAATGGATGTCGTATATCTGGACTTCTCCAAAGCATTTGACACTGTACCACATAAAAGGTTAGTATATAAAATGAGAATGCTCGGACTGGGGGAAAACATCTGTATGTGGGTAAGTAACTGGCTGAGGGTCCAGAGGAGGGCAACTAAAGTAATAACTGGAATAGAGCAACTACAGTACCCTGAAAGATTATCAAAATTAGGGTTATTCACTTTAGAAAAAAGACGACTGAGGGGAGATCTAATGACTATGTATAAATATATCAGGCGGCAGTACAGAGATCTATCCCATCATCTATTCATTCCCAGGACTGTGACTGTGACGAGGGGACATCCTCTGCGTCTGGAGGAAAGAAGGTTTGTACACAAACATAGAAGAGGATTCTTTACGGTAAGAGCAGTGAGACTATGGAACTCTCTGCCTGAGGAGGTGGTAATGGTGAGTACAATAAAGGAATTCAAGAGGGGCCTGGATGTATTTCTGGAGTGTAATAATATTACAGGATATAGCTACTAGAGAGAGATCGTTGATCCAGGGAGTTATTCTGATTGCCTGATTGGAGTTGGGAAATAATTTTTTATTCCCCTAAAGTGAGGAAAATTGGCTTCTACCTCACAGGCTTTTTTTTGCCTTCCTCTGGATCAACTTGCAGGATAACGGGCCGAACTGGATGGACATATGTCTTTTTTCGGCCTTATATACTATGTTACTATGTTAATCCATTATATATTGGTTTAGTTAGGATTTATAATAGTTCTTTTGACTTTAGGGTTATGGACTTAGCAGTTAAGTTGATGCTTTTAATGTAGATGAATTACTTTATAGTGTTCATGTTTTATATTACTGTTGTGTGTTGTACATTCTTTGTTGACAGTTTCATAGTTTTTACACCATTTTTTTGATAAATATTAATATTGTTTTGTGCACTTTATTTTTTAGCTAGCTGTAAAAAAAACTTTACGTGGAATTAATTAGGGTCCTGGATTTTGGACTGAGTGCCACTGCCCAGACAGATATAGTGGCACAGGTCACTCCTGTACTCCATCAAGCCTTTTTAATAAAGTTTGGATTAAAAATGCTGTTCTTTTCAAGTGTGGACAGGAAATGTGAAAACTGAACCTGCAGAGAAATGAGCATGGTCTCTGACAGACCCTAAAGAGTGGTGATATACTAATATTTTTGTTACACAGCTTGGAGTGAACGCAAAGTGTGGGACTTTAGGTTGTGTAATATCTGAAGTCTGAATAACAATTAGAGGTTGAACTTGAACTTGTTTATAATTGTTTTCTTGAATAAAATCTGCCTGTGGTGAAGACTAAACTGACACCTGTATGTGTGTGGGGACATTTTTAAATTAAAACATCAACAGAATATATTTACCCTCCTGGCGGGGGGGGGGGGGGGGTCACCACCTCATCTTCTTCCTCCTCCTCATCCTTCTGGACCTCAACTGCCTCAGGTGGGCTATGGGCCTGATGCCCTGATGGTCCTGCCTGCTCCTCTTCCTGCTCCTCATCCTCCGTCATCGCCTTCTCTTCCACCACCACCTTCTTGTTAGAGCGCTTAGAGCGCACTTTTGGAAGAGGCACCCCTGTAATGAACAAATTTTAAAAAAATAACAAGATAAACAAGCAAAGCAAAAAAAAAAAAAAGCTAACGGTACACAAATTAATCTATGTTGGGATCTGGATAGGATAATGATTACCCCTATGTTTGATTTCACATGATTTGGTGTTAGATGTAACTATGAATGAAGTATTTCAGATGGTTTACAGTTGAGTATGCTAAAAGCTAGGATGAAGTAGCTGGGGGTATTGGTTCGCAAGGTACTGTTGCAGGGTTATTGAAATGAGGTGGACGAAGTCAACTGTTTTGACATTGAATAAGGGTTTACATCATATATCTGTATCTCGCTGTGAGTGTATGTATATATTGTAAAGGGATAATCAGCTACGTGTCCCAACATTTACCAAATTCGTGCTGGAGAACTTTTAGGCAGAAGAGAAACCCAACTAAATTATTTATAGCAAATTTCCAACGTTACCATTGTACCTGAATACCAGTATAGTCTGTCCTCTACACAATTATCATTTTGCTGTAACAGCTGCCTACATTCAATATGCTGACTGTGCTGTTAATAGTGTGCCTGCGAAGCTGTATGGTAGGAAATATCTAAAGCCGATTAGTACGCCTTTTCAAGGGTATCCGGCCCACAGAGAGGGCTCTAAGTGCCGCCTCTAGCACCCGTCCCATCGGTTCGACACCACTGAACTAGGTTATCAGTTGTAAAGGGATATAAATACTTATTTGCATAACTGAACACATAAATAACAATAGGTGGGTGATAGAAAAATAATGTAAGCATCGTACCTGGACAATTTTTGTCTCTGACCTCTTTGATCAGATCCATGCGATGCCGTTTAAGGTCTGACCATTTTTTTAACATTGCATTTTTTGAGTGAATTTTTCCATGCAAATGCCACAGCCGGCGTGCCTCTCTACGTACTATGGCCTGCTTCTCTAAACGGCATTTTAGGTCGTTGTACCCCTTCTCCAACATAGTCTCCAAGATAACAATAGGATGTAATCCCAAAGTTGTAAAATACAATTATTAGTAATTATAGTCATGTCAATCATCAAAAATATAATGTAATATCAAAACGGTAAAAGAGTAGATATTTATATAGTTCCCTATGGAACTATATGAAAGTAAAACAAAACAAAAAACATTTATATTCAAGGCAAATATAAGAACTAAACTCCACAGTGGCAGCCCCTTTAACAGTGACTTTGACAGTGGCCTCCCCTTTAACAGTGACTAGAACTGTGGCCGCCCCTTTAAAAATGACTTCAATAGTGACCGCCCCTTTAACAGTGACTAGAACTGTGGCCGCCCCTTTAAGAGTGACTTGAATAGTGGCCTCCCCTTTAACAGTGACTAGAACTGTGGCCGCCCCTTTAAGAGTGACTGGAATAGTGACCGCCCCTTTAACAGTGACTGGAACTGTGACCGCCCCTTTAAGAGTGACTTGAATAGTGACCGCCCCTTTAACAGTGACTAGAAATGTGGCCGCCCCTTTAACAGTGACTAGAACTGTGGCCACCCCTTTAAGAGTGACTTGAATAGTGGCCTCCCCTTTAACAGTAACTAGAACTGTGGCCGCCCCTTTAAGAGTGACTTGAATAGTGACCGCCCCTTTAACAGTGACTAGAACTGTGGCCACCCCTTTAAGAGTGACTTTAATAGTGACCGCCCCTTTAACAGTGACTTGAACTGTGGCCTCCCCTTTAACAGTGACTAGAACTGTGGCCGCCCCTTTTAGGGTCCATTCACACGTCCGTTTTTTCTTTCCTGATCTGTTTCGTTTTTTCAGGAACAGATCAGGACCAGATCTGGACCCATTCATTTTCAATGGGTCCTGGAAAAAATCGGACAGCACAATGTGTGCTGTCCGTTTCCGTTGTTCCGTTCCGCATGTCCGTTTAAATATAAAACATGTCCTATTCTTGTCCTGAAAAATCGGATCCTGGTACAATACAAAGTCAATGGATCCGCAAAAAACGGATGACATTCGGATGTTATTCCGTATGTCATCCGTTTTTTGCGGATTCCGTTCCTGGAAACACATAACAAATTTTTATTTTATTTTTTTCCAATTTTTTTTCAAAGAAATCCAAACAACTTTATTTGATTATTGAAATGTATACATGCTCCCGTTTTTTGCGGATCCGCAAAAAACGGATGACATACGGAAACATTTTCAGGAACAACGGATCCGCAAAAAACGGACCGTTTTTCAGGATGAAAAAAAACAGGACGTGTGAATGGACCCTAAGAGTGACTTGAATAGTGACCGCCCCTTTAACTGTGACTATAACAGTGGCCGCCCCTTTAAGAGAGACTTGAATAGTGAACTCCCCTTTAACAGTGACTTGAACTGTGGCCTCCCCTTTAACAGTGACATACTTTTTTCGGTAGAATTACTTACAGTGATCAAAGCTTCCAGCTCTTCTTGATTGAAATTGCTCTTTGCCATTTTCGAATAAACTTTTCAAAATCTTTTCATAACATCCCCAAAAAATAAAATGTCATTCCCAAAATGATCCAAACACGAAGAAGACATATGGGGAATGTAAAGTAATAATTTTTGTTTGTATTACTATGTATTATAGAAGTAGAGAAATTGAAACTTGGAAATTTGCTAATTTTTCCGAATCTTTGGTAAATTTGTTTTTTTTTATAAATAAAAATGATTTTTTTTGACTCCATTTTACCAGTGTCATGAAGTACAATATGTGACGAAAATACAATCTCAGAATGGCCTGGATAAGGCTACATGCACACGACCATGCAGTTTTTTGCGGTCCGCAAACCGCAGATCCGCAAAAAACTGAAGCCATTGATCTAACTGCCTATTTTTGTCCGTTTTGAGGACAAGAATAGGACATGCTATATTTTTTTTGCGGGGCCACGGTGTGCTGTCCACATTTTTTGCGGACCCATTGAAATGAATGGGTCTGCATCCTATCCGCAAATAAAACGTAAGGGACATGGAAACAAACAACGTTCGTGTGCATGTAGCCTAAGGTGAAAATGAGCCCAGTCCCTAAGGGGTTAATTAGGGGACATTTTTAATGCGTCTAAAAGGAAAATTCTCTGAAATGTGCCCTGTTGGAGCCTACAAAAATTTTATTTTAGGCCACAGGAGTACGCGCCTTAAAAATTAGGCATTCACCTGACATAAAATAAATTGTGATTTTGTGGCTCAAGGTACATTATACGGTCACTGAATAACAATTTTACTGTAGTCACTTTTTGGGGGGGGGGGGGGGGCAGCTGGTATATCACACCAGTAGAAATTATTTGTTCCAATGGCGTTTGTCACTATCTGTAGCTGAGCTAACACAGCTAAACCGCAAACAAATGCTGCACTAACCAAATGCACTATATAGAAAGTATATTATTGGTATATCACACCCCTGCTTCAATCAGTTTTTTTGGGGGCAACTGGTATATCACACCAGTAGAAATTATTTGTTCCAATAGCGTTTGTCACTATCTGTAGCTGCGGTAACGCAGCAAAACCGCAAACAAATGCTGCACTAACCAAATGCACTATATGGAAAGTATATAATAACACCCCTGCTTCAATTATTTTTTTGGGGGGGCAACTGGTAAATCACACCAGTAGAAATTATTTTGTGGCCGTATTAGCTAGTGTGTCCCTAACAGCCTGTCCCTGCCCCACACAGCAACCTCTCCCTACACTGGCAAAAGACTGAATGTAAAATGGCAGCCAGATCAGGTTTATTTATAAGGTAGGGGGTATGTCCATGTGCTGAAATGTCTCAATTGGCTCTTCTTTACCACCTGATGCATGTGTCATGGGTCAAAGTTCTTCACAATGTAAAAGAATATGGTGCCAGAGGACATTGCCATATGTTTGCCCGTTCAGCGAATCCCGAACGAGCAAAGTTCGCAGTGAAACGACCGCCGGGCGAACTGCAAGGCCATGTCTAATAGCCATTACCCTAAGGGATTGTTGATCACGGAGTACAGACTCTGCTGCCCCCTCCTTATCCTCTCTAGGGGCTGATATTTGCTGCTATTCTTTTTATGGAATTTTATATTTGTATGTATTACACACAATAAAGTGCAATTTATTTGTAATAATTGGAGGTTTATTAAAATTATTTATTGTGCAAGCGTAGTAAAATGTAAAAGGTGTGGTGCATCTGCAAATATCTACAGAAATAAGTATTTTGGAATCGCTATAATTGCACTGACTGAGAATAAAGTTATAATGTTACTTAAGCTAAAGAATGAACGAGCAACATTTATAACGTTAAAACACAGTGGTAGTATCACCGTTTTTTTCCCATTCCCCTAAGGCCTCATGCATACGACCGTTGTGTGCATCCGTGGCCGTTGTGCTGTTTTCAGTTTTTTTTCACGGACCCATTGCAGCCGCATTCGTGATCCGTGTATCCTGTCTGTCAAAAAAATATGACCTGTCCTCTTTTTTTGACGGACAACGGTTCACGGACCCATTCAAGTCAATGGGTCAGTGAAAAAACACGGATGCACACAAGATTGGCATCCGCCTCCGTGGTCCGTGGCCGTAGGCTACTTTTACACAGACGGATCCGCAGATCCGTCTGCATAAAAGCTTTTTCAGAGCTGAGATTTCACTTCGTGAAAACTCAGATCCGACAGTATATTCTAACACAGAGGCGTTCCCATGGTGATGGGGACACTTCAGGTTAGAATATACTAAAAGAACTGTGATCATTAAGCAATGCACCGCACAGACCTGTCACTTACCAGTAGGAGGAGCTCCCGGCCGGTCACAGACATAGCAGCAGCCAGCAGCCAGGTAAGTATGATGCTTCTACAAATTGCTAAGTAACCATGGCAACTGGGACTGCAATAGCGTCCTGGTTGCCATGTTTACCGATCGGAGCCCCAGCGATTAAACTGGGACTCCGATCGGTACTCTCCGCTGCCATCAATGATAGGGGGGGAGATTTTAATTAGGAGGGGGAGGGAGGGGGGCCCATTGGCCACCAATGAATCTACAGTACTACAGGGGAGGGAGGGGGGGGCTGGCCGCACTGGCCACCAATGTGTTAACTACAGGGGAGGGAGGGGGCTGGCCGCACTGGCCACATATGTGTTAAATGCAGGGGGCAGTCATGTACACAGTTCTTTTAGTATATTCTATCCTGAAGCGTCCCCATCACCATGGGAACGCCTCTGTGTTAGAAAATACTGTTGGATCTGAGTTTCACGATCTAACTCAAATCCGATGGTATATTCTAACATAGAGGTTCCCATGGTGATAGGGACACTTCAAGTTAAAATATACCATCGGATTGGAGAAAACTCCGATCCGATGGTATAAAAGGGCAACATTGAGAGTAAATGGGGGACGGATCCATTTGCAATTGCACCATATTGTGTCAACGTCAAACGGATGGCCTGGCCGTGCGGACACCAAAACAACTTTTTTTTTATGTCCGTGGATCCTCCAAAAATCAAGGACCTTTGCGGACCTTAAGAAAAAACGGTCGTGTGCATGAGGACTAAAAGAGTTAATAAAAGTTACTCAGTTATGTGTCCCCCCAAAATGGCACAATTAAGAACTGCAACTTGCCCCACAAAAAACAAACCCCCATAAGAAACAGACAGAAAAATAAAAAAGTTATAGCTCTTGCAATTTGATGATGAAAAGAAAGGGGTTAACATAGGAAACTCATCAGACCACAAAGACATAAATCAGCCAATTATGTCAAATAATAAATGCGTTTTTTGTTATGTACGGAACAACAATACAGGAAGTCATTATCTGGACTTTGCGTCCTTGGAAAAAATGACCTTGAGTAAATGCAAGTCTAGAAGCTCTCTTCATTGTCCGCTTGCTGCACAACAAATTTAAGTTCTTTGCTTACTGGATGTAATAATAAGGAAGATATTTTCAAGCTAATTGACAACATGAAGGACATGGCTTTTGTTCATTTCAGAAAATTCTTTATGACAATGTAAAAACTCTCAGTGACTAATTCTCCATCTTCAGCCATTTAAAGCCGGGTCTGGTGGGGTTTTTTCGATACAGAAACACTCATTTGGTTTATCCATTACTTGCCTTGTGTTCCAGCTATATTCCAGGAAATGTTCTTTTTTTAACATCACAACATAAGCTACAAAATGATTGAAAAAAAGTATGTGACCCCTATCTAAGTGTCCTCTGTTAATGCATATTTGTCACAGTGAATTACTTGACCAATTCAAACTGAAATTAAGGATTTTCTAGTCCAGGTCCCAAGAAACACTAGTTATTATAGTACTCATATAGCAATATTACAGCAGTTATATTATTGTACATAGAGAGGAGTATTAAAGTACTTATATTAATGAACATAAAGCAATACTAACGTAGTTATATTCTTCAACATAAGGGCAGCATTATTGTAGTTATATTCATGAACATAAGGCAGTATTATAGTAGCGATATTCTTGAACATTGGGGAAGTATTATAGTAGTTATATACTTGAACATAGGGCAGCATTATAATAGTTATATTCTTTTACATAGGGGCAATGTTATAGTACAGGCATCCTCAAACTGCGGCCCTCCAGCTGTTGCAAAACTACAACTCCCAGCATGCCCAAATAGCCTACAGGTATCAGCCTACAGCAGGGCATTGTGGGATTTGTAGTTTTACAACAGCTGGAGGGCCGCAGTTTGAGGATGCCTGTTATAGTAGGTATAGTCATGTGCATAGAGGGCAGCAGTGTAGTAGTTTTATGTTTGTACATAGGGGCAGTATTATAGTAACAATATTCTTGTAGATGGAGACAATTTTATAGTTGCTATATTCTTGAACATAGGGATCTGTGTTATAGTAGTGTTATTCTTTTACATAGGAGGCTGTATTTTTGTAGTTATATTCTTGTACGTAAGAAGAACTATTATAGCACTTATATTCTTGTAAATATGAGGCAGTATGATACTAGTTCTATTTTCATACATAGAAAGCAGAATTATAGTAGTTATATTCTCATACGTAGGGGAAGTGTTATAGCAGATATAGTCATGTACAGAGAGGGCATTAATATAGTAGTTACAGTGCCTTGAAAAAGTATACATACCCCGCGAAATTTCCCACATTTTTTCATATTACATTTAGTGTGGAGCAAAGCAAAGTATTTGAATTGGAATTTAGGCAGAAGTTTAGGAAAATGTTGATTTGCAACTAATTCATTTTTCCTTTCAAAGGGAAAGTAAGAAGCCCGGGAACCCAAGATCACCATAATGTCATGCAGCCATCCAAGATGATATATTCTCACCAATATTAGATGATGTGGAAAAGGAAGAAAAGCAGATGGCAGAAGAAGGTCACCCACCTGTAGGGCAGGAGAGCGCTCGAGTTGGAGAAGTGGATATGCCAGAGCTGGATAATATTCTGTGTTTACTGTCAAATAAGGTGCAGGAGATTGCAGGTAAGAACAGCAATAATATGCATATTATCCACCCAACCCTATACCAAAAACAGCTCCTGTTTAAAGGAGCATTAAAAGTGCCACACAACCAATAACGAAGACCAACTATACAGTGCGGTCTTCATTATTACATGAAAGGCAGTTGCGGGCTAATTGTTTGCGTGGTTCTTCATCACAGCATGACCACAAACCTGCCCGCAGTACTCTTAGGCTGGGTTCACACCTCAGCGTTTTACAGCGCGTTCCTACGCGCTGTAAAACGCTCAACAAGGAGAAACCAATGATTCCCTATGGGAATGGTTCACACTTGGGCGTTTTACAGCGCGTACGATCGCGCTGTAAAACGCCCGACGCTCCAAAAAGTACATGAGCGACTTTTGGGGCGTTTGTGGCCATAGGACACTGTAGTGAATCACACAAACGCGCGTCAAACGCGCGTTTACTATTACAAAAACGCGCATAAAAATGCGCGTCAAAAACGCGCGTAAAACGCGCGTTTGCGCAACGCTCAAGTGTGAACCCAGCCTAAGGCACAGTAGCCTGGATATACCTGATTTATAGCAATTTGTGACAAATTAGTTCAAAACAAATGACATTTTTTGGTTAACTTCAGCTGAATCGAATTTTTCAAAACTTTGCATCTGTAACTACACCCACAACCTAAAATGTATTTTGTTGAAATTTTATGTGATAGACCAGTGATGGCTAACCTCCAGCACTCCAGCTGTGGTGAAACTATGACTCCCAGCATGGTCCATATCTCACCATCCACTATAGCTTCAAGCTTGAGACTACCATAATTCTATAGACAATCATCTTGGATATCTCATACATAAATTGGAATTACAACTATTTAGCATATGATTAGTCATTCAGATTCTTATCATGTAACTGTATTGTTACTGTTTTGCTCCTGGTGGTGGAACACACTATTTCTTCTTGTATACTACAATACAGTATATGTGGCTATATCCATTCGCTTGCAGCCAGTATATTTTGGCTGTATACAGTCACTTGCAGCCAGTATATTTTGGCTCCATCCACACACCTGCAGCCAGTATATTTTGGCTCCATCCACACATTTGCGGCCAGTATATTTTGGCTCCATCCACACATTTGCGGCCAGTATATTTTGGCTGCATGCACACACTCAGGCTATCAGGTTAATACCGCATCTCGTGCAACCCTGCCTAAAGAGCCGTGTCCTAATGGTTAACAGCAGCTCTACGTGTTTCCATGTGAAATATGTTCCACGTATCTTCAGGAGCTTATTAGATAGATGCCTATGTCAGGACAAAGTGCCGCACTGTAGCGTGCTATGTCTCCGGTGCTGTGATTGCCGTACGCGGCCGAACAAACGCCGACTTCATATGGCCAAAGCTCCGTCTGTCAGGAGGGGTGTGCCGGTTACATCACCAAGTAGGGGCGGGGAATCCAAGTCGCGGCCCATATACCATCTTTTAATTCAGAACATGTCTGCTGGTTCCATGGAATTAGTGATTTTATTACTCTTTCCGTTTATGTAAAACACCTGTGTACATGCTTACAAGCTTTAATGTACACGGAATACATTCTGTTTTATGCCTAGCTGCGCTCTGCAGCAGTATATCAATGTCTGTATGTAGTGGGGATGCCCCTCCCCGTTAGTGACGTACTACTGAAATGGGGATCGGTACCTGCTTCTTCGGAGGACTACCGCCCCTGTGGATCCCGACCAGCAGACATGTTCTGAATTAAAAGATGGTATATGGGCCGTGACTTGGATTCCCCCACGAATTGCGCAAGCGCAAACTCATCAGGAAGTGTAAGGATCGTCACGGAATCTGCCATCTGGGCCCCTACTTCTGATTGGTGATGTAACCGGCACACCCCTCCTGATAAGTGGGGCTTCGGCCATATGAAGTCAGCGTTTGTTCGGCCATCACAGCGCCGGAGACATAGCACGCTACAGTTCGTCACTTTGTCCTGACATAGGCATTTATCTAATAAGCTCCTGAAGATACGTGATGAACATATGTCACGTGGAAACGCGTAGAGCGGCTGTTAACCATTAGGACACGGCTCTTTAGGCAGGGTTGCACGAGATGCGGTATTAACCTGATAGCCTGAGTGTGTGCATGCAGCCAAAATATACTGGCTGCAAGTGACTGGATATAGCCACATATACTGGCAGCAGGCTATCTGAGAGGCTGGTCTGAACACTGCACTATATAAGGGCATATATATGTCCACAGAGACTTTACTAACGCATCACGCTGTAAAATCATCTGGATGAGGTAGGCTATTAAATAGTCGCTCCAGACATAATGGTCTAGCGTATATGTACTGGATACACTGATCTGTATCACAGACCAAGGGTGCAGCACTCAGTATAGTCAGTGCGATCAGCTAAACATAGCCTTACACGGCCAGGAATTAGCTGGACTAGCCACACCTGAGCAAATATCCTATAGGGTCACTTGCAATAAACATACTAGTGTCCATTCACAGTGTGAACCTTGTCCTAACATCCGGCTTGCAATTGATTAGCAACTACTTGCTAGAGCTGCTGTTAACCATTAGGACACGGCTCTTTAGGCAGGGTTGCATGAGATGCGGTATTAACCTGGTAGCCTGAGTGTGTGCATGCAGCCAAAATATACTGGCCGCAAATGTGTGGATTGAGCCAAAATATACTGGCTACAAGTGACTGTATACAGCCAAAACATACTGACTGCAAGCGAATGGATATAGCTTTATATACTGGCCGCAGGCTATCTGAGAGGCTGGTCTGAACACTGCACTACATGAGGGCGTATATATGTCCACAGAGACTTTAGTAACGCAGCACGCTGTAAAATCATCTGGAGTAGCGAGGCTATCAAATAGTCGCTCCAGACAGCATATACAGTACAGACCAAAAGTTTGGACACACCTTTTCATTCAAAGAGTTTTCTTTATTTTCATGACTATAAAATTGTAGATTCACACTGAAGGCATCAAAACTATGAATTAACACATGTGAAATTATATACATAGCAAAAAAGTGTGAAACAACTGAAAATATGTCATATTCTAGGTTTTTCAAAGTAGCCACCTTTTGCTTTGATTACTGCTTTGCACACTCTTGACATTCTCTTGATGAGCTTCAAGAGGTAGTCACCTGAAATGGTCTTCCAACAGTCTTGAAGGAGTTCCCAGAGATGCTTAGCACTTGTTGGCCCTTTTGCCTTCACTCTGCGGTCCAGCTCACCCCAAACCATTGGGTTCAGGTCCGGTGACTGTGGAGGCCAGGTCATCTGGCGTAGCACCCCATCACTCTCCTTCATGGTCAAATAGCCCTTACACAGCCTGGAGGTGTGTTTGGGGTCATTGTCCTGTTGAAAAATAAATGATGGTCCAACTAAACGCAAACCGGATGGAATAGCATGCCACTGCAAGATGCTGTGGTAGCCATGCTGGTTCAGTATGCCTTCAATTTTGAATAAATCCCCAACAGTGTCACCAGCAAAGCACCCCCACACCATCACACCTCCTCCTCCATGCTTCACGGTGGGAACCAGGCATGTAGAGTCCATCCGTTCACCTTTTCTGCGTCGCACAAAGACACAGTGGTTGGAACCAAAGATCTCAAATTTGGACTCATCAGACCAAAGCACAGATTTCCACTGGTCTAATGTCCATTCCTTGTGTTATTTAGCCCAAACAAGTCTTTTCTGCTTGTTGCCTGTACTTAGCAGTGGTTTCCTAGCAGATGTTCTACCATGAAGGCCTGATTCACCCAGTCTCCTCTTAACAGTTGTTCTAGAGATGTGTCTGCTGCTAGAACTCTGTGTGGCATTGACCTGGTCTCTAATCTGAGCTGCTGTTAACCTGTGATTTCTGAGGCTGGTGACTCGGGGCTGTCAGCATGTGAGCCAGTTTCTTTGTAGAGCTTGATGGTTTTTGTGACAGCACTTGGGGACACTTTCAAAGTTTTCCCAATTTTTCGGACTGACTGACCTTCATTTCTTAAAGTAATGATGGTCACTCGTTTTTCTTTACTTAGCTGCTTTTTTCTTGCCATAATACAAATTCTAACAGTCTATTCAGTAGGACTATCAGCTTTGTAGCCACCTGACTTCTCCACAACACAATTGATGGTCCCAACCCCATTTATAAGGCAAGAAATACCACTTATTAAACCTGATAGGGCACACCTGTGAAGTGAAAACCATTTCAGATGACTATCTCTTGAAGCTCATCAAGAGAATGCCAAGAGTGTGCAAAGCAGTAATCAAAGCAAAAGGGGGCTACTTTGAAGAACCTAGAATATGACATATTTTCAGTTGTTTCACTCTTTTTTGTTATGTATATAATTCCACATGTGTTAATTCATAGTTTTGATGCCTTCAGTGTGAATCTACAATTTTCATAGTCATGAAAATAAATAAAACTCTTTGAATGAGAAGGTGTGTACAAACTTTTGGTCTGTACTGTATGTACTGGATACACTGATCTCAATCGCAGACCAAGGGTGCAGCACTCAGTATAGTCCGTGCGCTCAGCTAAACATAGCCTCACACGGCCAGGAATTAGCTGGATTTACCACACTTGAGCAATATATCCTATAGGGTCACTTGCAACAAACATAATAGTGTCCATTCATAGTGTGAACCGTGTCCTAACATCCGGCTTGCAATTGATTAGCAACTACTTGCTAGAAAGTCAGGTCTCTAGTCCAGACCTATAATTGTACAGAGGATTTATTTATACTCCTTCTCTGCACAATTTTTGGGTCTGGTTGCCTGATGGTCACAGACTGTGACATATAGGCTTTTTGCCCTCCTTTTAAACGGACTTTAATAAAGTTTTTGTTTTTTTTCTTTTAAACGTTTATCAGGCTGTGAATCTGTATAAAGTGTGAGATAGTGTAAGGGTTACGCCCGCTTCACAGTGACAGACAAAACTCTGACAGACCAAACTCCCCGTTTAATGCATCACAAACAACTGCAAACATTCCATTTGCACAACCGCAAACTCCCCATTTGCACAAGGTTGGATACCAAGCTAGCCATGTCCCGTTCCTTGTCCTCACTGATGTCATTGAAGGTCTCTTCCTCCACCCAGCCACGTACAACACCAAGGGTCCCCGAAAGGTGACAACAAGCCCCCTGGGACGCCTGCTGTGTTTGGTCTTCCACCTCCTCAAAGCCACCTTCCTCCTCTGACTCCTCTTCTTCAGACTCCTCTCTCTGCGTTGCCGCAGGTTCAGCAATCGACGACGACAAGGCTGCTTCTGGTGGTGATGGTGACCACAACTCTTCCTCTTCATGCTCATCTACGGCCTGATCCAGCACTCTTCGCAGGGCACGCTCCAGAAAAAACGCATATGGGATGAGGTCAATGATGTTGCCTTGGGTTTGACTGACCAGGTTTGTCACCTCTGCAAAAGGACGCATGAGCCTACAGCCATTGTGCATGAGCGTTCCGTAACGCGGCCAAAAAATACCCAGCTCCGCAGAGGCTGTCCTCTTTTTTTAAATGAAAAAATCTGTTCTGGGGCCGGTGTATGTAATAGATTTTAGGAACCGGGAGATGGAAAAAGATGCTTGGTCGGTCCTCTTACTTTCAATTTGGGGCACTGCGCGTACGGCTTGCAATGTACTGTGCCACCAGATATGAGTGGTGTGTTTAAGTAGTACTATTCCTATCAGTTTAATCCCTGTTACATCCCCTATCAGGAGATACGTATGGAATAGATTTTAGGAACCGGGAGATGGGAAAAGATGCTTGGTCGGTCCTCTTAATTCCAATTTGGGGCACTGTGCGTGCAATATACTGTGCCACCAGATATGAGTGGTGTGTTAAGTAGTACTATTCCTATCAGTTTAATCCCTGTTACGTCCCCTATCAGGGGACGTGTATGGAATAGATTTTAGACAACCGCAAAGAGTTGTCAATAGTTGACACACTCATGACATAAATTTTATTCCTCTATGCGTCAATCTTGGTGTAGTGATGACTGTGCTCGTGCGCACGTTTGGGAGATTGCAGGCGATGGGGTTTTTTCAAAGCCTATGGTCGTGCTGAGGTAGTTCAGTGACAGTTAAGTGACCCAGAAAACAATGATTCTGCAGTGTGGGCCCATTGTTGGCCTAGTAGGCTTTAATGATCACCTTAGATGATCACAAAGAAAATTAATGTTTTTTCTATGCAAAATTATCCAGCCGATCGCTTTTGGTCTGTTCACAATGAAGCAACGACCTTATCATCTGGGGTGTGCCAACATTGCCATTGCCAACACACTCATAGAGGTGGTCGCTTCATTGTGATACGCAAGCCCCTTCACCACAACAAGGTAACGATCACGAAGGGGAATTGACACATGTATGTGCCTTTTTTTTTGTTTGTTTTTGCAGCCACAGTGCAGCACCAGAGGCCAGAAAAATTAGGCATGTACACATGCCTGAAAAATTAGGTATTGTTGCAGCCGCTGTAGCAGCGGCCAGAAAATTGATGTTTTCCAGGCAGAAAGTGCACTAAAACATTGCGGCTTGAACCCTAGTTGGTGGCGGATAAGTCACGCAAGTCATCCGGCATGCAGAGATAAAATACAGCAGCGTGTGGACCATTTTTAGCCCAAGGCAGCTCATCTCATCAGGCCTTTTTTAGTCGAATGTATCGCCCACTGTCAGTCCCTTCGGGATCCATGCCTCATTCATCTTAATAAAGGTGAGGTAATCTAGACTTTTTTGACCTAGGCGACTTCTCTTCTCAGTGACAATACCTCCTGCTGCACTGAAGGTCCTTTCTGACAGGACACTTGAAGCGGGGCAGGCCAGAAGTTCTATCGCAAATTGGGATAGCTCAGGCCACAGGTCAAGCCTGCACACCCAGTAGTCAAGGGGTTCATCGCTCCTCAGAGTGTCGATATCTGCAGTTAAGGCGAGGTAGTCTGCTACCTGTCGGTCGAGTCGTTCTCTGAGGGTGGACCCCGAAGGGCTGTGGCGATGCGTAGGACTTAAAAAGCTCTGCATGTCCTCCATCAACAACACGTCTGTAAAGCGTCCTGTCCTTGCCGGCGTGGTCGTGGTAGGAGGAGGATTACTTTCACCTCTTCCCCTGTTAGATTCCCGTTGTGCTGTGACATTACCCTTATACGCTGTGTAAAGCATACTTTTTAATTTATTTTGGAACTGCTGCATCCTTTCCGACTTCCGGTAATTCGGTAACATTTCAGGCACTTTCTGCTTATACCGGGGGTCTAGTAGCGTGGCCACCCAGTACAGGTCGTTCTCCTTCAGCCTTTTTATACGAGGGTCCCTCAACAGGCACGACAGCATGAAAGACCCCATTTGCACAAGGTTGGATGCCGAGCTACTCATGTCCCGTTCCTCGTCCTCACTGATCTCACTGAAGGTCTGTTCTTCCCCCCAGCCACGTACAACACCACGGGTACCAGATAGGTGACAACGAGCACCCTGGGATGCCTGCTGTGGTTGGTCTTCCTCCTCCTCAAAGCCACATTCCTCCTCTGACTCCTCTTCCTCAGACTCCTCTTCCAGCGTTGCCGCAGGTCCAGCAAGCGATGCTGATAAGGCTGTTTCTGGTGGTGATGATGGTGACCACAACTCTTCCTCTTCACGCTCATCTACGGCCTGATCCAGCACTCTTCGCAGGGCACGCTCCAGGAAGAAAACAAATGGGATGATGTCGCTGATGGTGCCTTCGGTGCGACTGACTAGGTTTGTCACCTCCTCAAAAGGACGCATGAGCCTACAGGCATTGCGCATGAGCGTCCAGTAACGTGGCAAAAAAATTCCCAGCTCCGCAGAGGCTGTCCTAGCACCCCGGTCATACAAATACTCGTTGACGGCTTTTTCTTGTTGGAGCAGGCGGTCGAACATTAGGAGTGTTGAATTCCAACGTGTCGGGCTGTCGCAAATCAAGCGCCTCACTGGCATGTTGTTTCGCCGCTGAATAGTCTGAAAAGTGCGCCATGGCCGTGTAGGAACGCCTGAAATGGCCACACACCTTCCTGGCCTGCTTGAGGACGTCCTGTAAGCCTGGGTACTTATGCACAAAGCGTTGTACGATCAGATTACACACATGTGCCATGCACGGCACATGTGTCAACTTGCCCAAATTCAATGCCGCCAACAAATTGCTTCCGTTGTCACACACCACTTTGCCGATCTCCAGTTGGTGCGGAGTCAGCCACTGATCCACCTGTGCGTTCAGGGCGGACAGGAGTGCTGGTCCGGTGTGACTCTCTGCTTTCAGGCAAGTCAACCCCAAGACGGCGTGACACTGTCGTATCCGGGATGTGGAATAGCCCCTGGGGAGCTGGGGGGGTGCAGTTGATGTGGAGCAAGACGCAGCAGCAGAAGAGGACTCAGCCGAGGAGGTTAGCGAAGAGGATGGAGTAGGAGGAGTAGAGGAGGTGGCAGCAGGCCTGCCTGCAAGTCGTGGCGGTGTCACCAACTCCTCTGCAGAGCCACGCATTCCATGCTTGGCAGCCGTCAGCAGGTTTACCCAATGCGCAGTGTAGGTGATATACCTGCCCTGACCGTGCTTTGCAGACCAGGTATCAGTGGTCAGATGGACCCTTGCCCCAACACTGTGTGCCAGACATGCCATGACTTCCTTTTGCACAATAGAGTACAGGTTGGGGATTGCCTTTTGTGAAAAGAAATTTCGTCCGGGTACCTTCCACTGCGGTGTCCCAATAGCTACAAATTTTTTGAAGGCCTCAGACTCCACCAGCTTGTATGGTAAAAGCTGGCGGGCTAAGAGTTCCGACAAGCCAGCTGTCAGACGCCGGGCAAGGGGGTGACTCTGTGACATTGGCTTCTTACGCTCAAACATGTCCTTGACAGACACCTGACTGTGGGCAGATGAGCAGGAACTGCTCAAGGCGAGAGGCGGAGTGGCGGGTGGTTGAGAGGGGGCAAGGAGGACAGCAGTGGTTGACGTGGCTGAAGATGCTGGACCAGGAGGAGGATGGTGGCTTTGAGTTTGTGTGCTGCTTGTACTCATGTGTTGATCCCATAGGCGTTTGTGATGTGAGATCATGTGCCTTCGCAAAGCAGTTGTACCTAGGTGGGTGTTGGACTTCCCACGACTCAGTTTCTTTTGGCACAGGTTGCAAATGGCATCGCTGTTATCAGAGGCAGACACACAAAAAAAATGCCACACTGCTGAGCTTTGCAATGACGGCATTCTGGTGGTGGCAACAGCATGCGTTGATTGGCGTGCTGTCTGGCTGACCCCGGGTGCCGATACATGCTGTCTGACTGTGCCACTAGCTCCTTGCGACGACCTCCCCCTGCTTCCAACTCGTCTCCTCCTCCTCTCTGTCTCCCCATCTGAACTTTCCCCCTGTTCTTCTTCTCTTCGAGCGGGCACCCACGTGACATCCACGGACACATCGTCATCATCAACCGCTTCACTTGTATCTGACAACTCAGCAAAGGAAGCAGCAGCGGGTACAACATCATCATCATCACACCGTACGTCCATCTGTGTAATGCTGCCTGACTGAGACATATCCCTGTTATCTACATCCTCTTGGCAATAATGGTTGCACATCACTCATTTCTTCCAACTGATGTGTAAATAACTCCTCTGACAGATCAAGTGAAGCAGCTGTGGTGCTAGTGTTGGTGGTGGCGGCAGGCGGGCGAGTGGTAACTTGAGAGGTGCCCGAAGCTGAGCTGGAGGAGGATGGTGCGTCAAGGTTCCGAGCGGAAGCTGTAGAAGATTGGGTGTCCTGTGTTAGCCAGTCAACTATGTCCTCAGAACTTTTCGAGTTCAGGGTACGTGGCCTCTGAACACTGGGCATTATTCTAGGGCCAAAGGGAATCACAGCACCACGACCACGATGGCCCCTGCGGGGTGGCCTGCCTCTGCCTGTCATTTTTTTTTAGATTAGTTTAGTTGTACTATGCGTGCAAGCTACTGTGACACCAGATATGAGTGGCACTGTGCACTGGCAGAAGTTGGCAGAGTAGACTCTGTAGGCCTGACACGCACGCTTGCAGACAAATAACTGCTATTCAATCTATTACAGTCAAAATAGTTTTTTTTTTTTATATAATCTACTGTGACACCAGATATGAGTTGCGCTGGTGACACTGTGCGCTTGCAGGGTCTGAAACACACACGCTTGAAGGCAACTGACTGCTATTATATTACAGTCAAAAAAGTTTAGTTTTTTTTAAATGCAAGCTACTGTGACACCAGATATGAGTGGGCAAGTGAGTTTTTTTTAAATGCAAGCTACTGTGACATCAGATATGAGTGGGCAAGTGGGCACAGTATAGTATATGTGAGCCTGACACACACGCTGGCAGGCAACTGCAATTACATTACAGAGAAAAAAAAAAAAAGCAGACTGATGTACTAGCCCTAAAAAGGGCTTTTTGGGGTGCTGTCAGGACGCTGTCCTTACAGCAGAGATCAGATGAGTCTTTCAGGACTGGAGTGGACACTGAATACACTGGCCTAGCTATCGATTTCCCTATTAAATCAGCAGCAGCTACACTGTCCCTCCTCTCACTAAGAATGCAGCTTCCGAATGAATCTAAAATGGATGCTGTTCAGGAGGTGGGAGGGTCTGGGAGGGAGGGTCTGCTGCTGATTGGCTGGAATGTGTCTGCTGACTGTGAGGTACAGGGTCAAAGTTTATTCAATGATGATGAATAGGGGGCAGACCGAACATTGCATATATTCGCCCGCTGCGGCGAATGCGAACAAGCTATGTTCACCGGGAACTGTTCGCCAGCAAATAGTTCGGGACATCTCTAGTTTTTAGGTTGATTCCCAAGTGAAAGGTCACTGGATCGAATCAGGAGCAGCCATGAAAATAATTTCACAAGAAAAGAGGAAACAGCATAATCCAGCTCATTGATAGCGGTATCTTCACCAAGAAAATTGACAAACTGCATCATGTGAGTGCCATGACAGTTGTAGGAATATAAAATTAAGTCTGTCCATCCATTCCAAAGCAAAGAAATGGACGTCCCGGCATTGGAGTCATCAAATTGGCCTATCATAAGGTCCATCAGTTCTGATGCAACAAACATGGCAGTGGAGGTGTCTCGTATGCATCGTAATAGTGAGATCACAGACATTTATGCAAGCACCATGAGACACGCACTACACAAGGCTTGGAATGGTGGCCTGAAAAAAGCTGAAGAAGACTCGACTTCAATATCGTCATAAGAAGCATCGGCTTGAGTTTGCAAAAAAGTATGAACAGTGGACAGTAGAAGATTGTAAACGGGTGATTTTGAGCAATGAGACAAAAGTCAAAAGGCTAGGCTCTAATAGGTGAAAATGGGTCTGGAAGAAGCAAGGGAAAAAGGGAGGGAAAAATGGGTTAACAGATCAAGAAATTGAAGGAACTGTCAAGTTCAGTAGAGGAAGCCTGATGATATGGGCTTGTTTCACAGCCAAAGGTGTTGGATTCTTGACCTGAATCAATGGTGGTCCCAATGCTGAGCTATATGTGAGTATCCTACAAGACGAGTTACTTCATACACTATGGGTATAAAAAGGACAACATTGTCTTCCAGTAGGACACCGATCCAAAACATACGTCGGCAAAGAAATGATTGATTGACTCATTGATTCATTGACATGAAGCAGAGGTGCTGGATTGGCCCCCACAGTCCCCAGACCTAAACCCAATTGGACATTTGTGGGTGGAGTTGAAGAAAAAGGTGTATTTGTGCCCAAATGAGTCAACCAGTATGCACCAACTTTGGGAATGTGTAGAAGAGACCTAGGAACAGATTTCGGTCAAGACATGCTTGAATCTGATCGAGAGCATGCACAGAGGAAAACTCTAATAAAAAAATACAAATAAAAATTTAGAATTTTAGGAGCAAAACAGTAACAATGCAGTTACATGACAATAATCTGCATATCTAATCATATGCTAAATAGTTGCAAGTCCAATTTATATATGAGATAGCTAAGATGAATGTCTATAAAATTATAGTCTTATGTTTGAAGCTGAAGTAGATGGTGAGATATGGAGCCTTAAACTCAAAGTTCAAAACATTGTTACCCTTTCGTTCGTCAGTATATGTGTGAAGTGAAAATAAAATGATAAAATAGTTTTCAAAATTTTTAAGAGATTCAAATTTGAAAAGTTTGGTGTGCATTTGTATTCAGCCCCTTGTACCCTGATACCCCCTTGTACCCTGGTACAATTGCATACCTACCAAGACATGGCTGTCCGCCTAAACTAACAGCCCAGGCAAGGAGAGCACTAATTATAGATTCAGCCAAAAGGTTTATGGTCACTCTGGAGGAGCTACAGCGACCCATAGCTCAGGTGGGAGAATCTGTCCACAAGACAACTATACGTCATGTACTCAACAAATCTGGCCTTTCTGGAGTGACAAGAAGAAAGCCATTTTTGAAAGCAAGCCATAAGAAGTCTCATTTTCAGTTTGCCACAAGCCATGTAGGGGACACAGCTGACATTTGGAAGAAGTTGCACTGGTCAGATGAGACCAAAGTGGAAATGTAGGCCTGAAACGATTACTCAATTGAAACTCGACACAAAAAAATCCTCGATGCCATTTTTTTGCATTGAAGATGCTCTTGCGTCATTTGACCATGGAGAGTAAGTGAAGCGCTTACAGTTAGTCACGCTCCGTGGTCCCCTGCCAGCCCGCACCGCTCTGCACTAGAAGCTATCGTACACATATTGTCAGAACATAGTGCACCTAAGCGCGCACTATGACCTGATGGTGTGTGATGTCAGGTCCCAGTGCAGCGCGGGAAGAAGAGGAGTATTGAAGATTTCTGGATTGTCTGCAGCACCCCTACAGGAAAGATAAGTATTTTATTTCTTTGGCGCTGGGGACATGGCTAGAAGGGGGAGATGGTGACACTGGGGGGGAAGCTGATGGCACTTGGGGGGGGGGGCAGCTGATGGCACTGAGGGGGCAGCTGATGGCACTAGGGGGGCAGCTGATGGCAATGAGGGGGCAGCTGATGGCACTGGGAGGGAGATGATGGCACTGGGGGTGCAGCTGATGGCACTGAGGGGCAGCTGATGGCACTGGGGGAAGATGATGGCACTGGGGGAGAACATGATGGCAACGGGGTGGGGCAGCTGATGGCACTGGGGGAAGCAGCTGATGGTACTGGGAGGAGTAGGTAATGGCACTGGGGGGCAGCTGATGGCACTGAGGGGGCAGCTGATGGCACTGGGGTGGCACCTGATGGCACTGGGGATAAGCAGCCTGATGCAACTTGGGGGGAGGGGCAGCCTGATGGCACTCGGTGGGGCAGACTGATGGCACTGGGGGGCGGCTTGATAGCACAAGGGGGGAATCTGATGGCACGGGGGGGGGGTTGCTGATGGCACTGGGGGGAAGCTGATGGCACTGGGGGCAGCTGATGGCACTGGGGGGCAGTGAAAAAATGTGGGTTATGAATACTTTTTTAAGGCACTGTATATTTTTGTATATGGGAGGCAGTATTATACAGTTATATTCTTGCACTGAGAGAATATTATAATAGTTATATTCTTGTATATATTAATAATATGTAATATATTTGTACATATGGTGCCAGTAGTATAGTACTTACTTTGTACATATAGTAGAGCCAATGTTTTAGTAGTTTTATTATTATACATAGGGTACGGAATAGGTTAGTATTATGGTAGTTATAATGTTATACCTAGAGGGTAGTAGTGCAGCACCTATATTTTTGAACATAGATGGCGATACTGCCCTCTATGCACTACTAATATAACTAGATGTTTCCTCGCATGTAGAGGGCAGTATTTTAAGTAGTCAGTGATTATGCAGGAAATATGTAAATTTTTCTTGTCAAAAAAGCAGTATAGTCTTGGAATATAATAACTACCTTGGTAAGATAGAAATGTGTCCTCTCTCATTTCCTCCACATCTCTTGGTGTTTTGTTCATTGTCCCTTGTAACTGATATTGTAACACATCAGGATTAGTGTTGAGCGCCAATATTCGGAAAGCAAATTTTTATCTTAAATATCGCAACTTCGAGAATTTGCGAATATTTCGAATATAGTGCTATATATTCGTTATAGCGAATATCTGTAATTTTTTCTCATCTGAACACATGATTCCTCCCTGCTTCTTGCTTGTGGGCCAATGAGTCATTGACCCACAAGCAACTTAAGCAGGGAGGAATCATGAATTTAGATGGGAAAAATGATGAATATTGTAAAAAAACAAATATATAGCACTATATCGAAAATATTAGTTTTTTTTGAATATTCATATATATTTTTTTTTATTCGGCATACTCCTCCCCGACAAGCGTCCCCGTCACCATGGGAACACCTGGGGGTTAGAATATACCATTGGATCTGAGTTTTCACGATCTTAGATAATATAGTGCTATAATCTTCTTTGTCTAATAGTTGTAATTTTTTTCTCATCTGAAGTTCAGTTTGGAAAAAAATTGCGACTATTAAAAAAAATTGATTATAGCACTATATTAGCTAGAATTGTTCTATATTCGTGTATTTTTTTTTCAAATATTCGTTATATTGCTATATATTCTTGTTTTACAATATTACGAATATTCTGAAAAATGAATATAGCACTATATTAGCTATATTGCTCTATATTTTAGTTTTTTAGAATATTCGTCATTTTTTTCCATCTGCACTCATGATGAGTCCTCCCTGCTTAAGTAACTTAAGCAGTGAGGACTCATGACTTCAGATGGAAAAAAATTATGAATATTCTAAAAAGCAAATATATAGCACTATAGTGCTATATATTTGTTTTTGACCCACATTGTATTGATCGCATAATATTCGCATATTACGCGATCATTACCTTGACGATTTTTCGAGTAAACTTTTTTTAGACCATAACAAATATTCGAATTCGCGAATATTTAACGACTATTCTACAAAATATTTGCAAAATATCGCAAATTCGAAGACCCCTGCCGCTTATCAGTAATCAGGATACAATCTTGTTATTTTGTGTTTGTTGGAAGAAACACTGATTCATAAATGCCACATATTAGGGAATAAATTGTCTCTTTTTTGGCAACGATTTGTGTATTTTCCATCCAAACTAAATAAAATTTATACAAGAAGGAAAAGCACCATTACTGTTAATGTTCCTGAATCTTGATTGTCTGTAGCTTCTGTACATAATGTAGATGAGTCACAACCATCTTTGTTACTCTAAAGCAACACACATAATCATGTTGTCTCATATTTATCCAAGGGGAATAACATGTACATGTAACTATATATACTGTATATACAGTACAGCATAAGATATCTCCGGGAGACTGTTCCGACGGGGAGTAGCCTGCTGGAGGTGTCTGGTTCTTGTGTCTTGATACCTGCTAGCTCAATTAACTATAATGGGGACCAGTGGAGATCCAGCTGCAACCCAGCAAACATGCAGAGAATTGCCTGGACTAAAACCACTGCCCACGGTGGTTTTCACCTGGCCGATTCTTGGCATATTTGCTGGGTTGCACGCGCAGCCAGGTTTCTGCCTATCCCCCTTATTGTTAATGTGGCTGGACAGTGACGAGGCAGATTCCAGCACTGCCAGAATGCAGAGAGATCCAGTAGGCTGTTCCCTGCCAGAAACGTCTGGTGTATCTAAAAGCACTAGTGTAAACCTAGCCTAAGACACACCTACGCATATGACACACCTAGGTTTTTAGTGAAAGAAAATAGGGAAATCATTTATTAAGATCGGTGTTCAAGACTCCGGTATTAATACCCCTTTAGCTGACAGTGGATGCACCAAATTCATGTAGAGGTGCCGACCTTTACATAACTTTGGCGTATCTACCGACTCTATAAATCTACGCCAGCTTCCTTGCTGGCGTAGATTTAGACCATGTTGGCATATATCTGTTAGCAAATGACCTCCAAAATATTTTTATTATATTTTTCACAGAACAGACCTTCAATCAGATCCTAAATGTTAATCATACCTCAGCAGAGCCCCAATCAGACCCCCAATGTTAATCATATCTCTGCTCAGATCCCTAATGTTAATAAAACCCCCAATCAGACCTAAGATTAGACTCAATGTTAATAAGACCTTGAATCAGGTCTCAGATCAGAGCCCTGTGTTAATTGACCTCAGATGAGACAAAAAAAATTAAAAAAATAAACTTCCCGCTCCTTTTCTGGATACCTCTGCCCCTGAGATCCAGCACTGCTGTGCTGTTACCTGACATCGCACAGCGTGAGGTCACAGAGGGTGTCAACGTCCTGACGTTGTGCGCAGGTCATAGCACAGCGTGCGGTGCCGACAGACAAAGACAAGGAAGTGGTGAGTATAGCGCCTGCACAGGTCCCACTGTACTAATGTGCGCTTCCATAATGGAAGTGCTAATTAGTATTTGTCCCATAAGACACACTGACATTTTTTTCCCAATTTAGGGGGAAGAAGTGCATCTTACATGTGTATGCTCCCTCAAGCTACAATATTAATTGGTTCCAGAACAGCCATTGTGTGTTGAAACAATTGTAACTTGAGTAATCGGTTCCAAAGCCCCAAAATGTCATCCAATTTAGGGCGGGTTCGCATCAGCATTATGAATTCCATTATTGCTTTCCGTTATAACGAAAAATAACAGAATTCATAAGACGAAATTCAAGACGGAAACCTTTAGAGGAATTCCGTTTTGATCTGGCATAATAGAAGTCTGTGGGCAAACATAACAGATCCGTCTGGTTTCCATTTTCCAGGATGGAAAAGAAAGTCCTGTCGACAGTTTTTCTTGTGTTTTAACGTTTTTATTTTTATGACTATGGAGCTGTGTGAGGGCTTTTTTTTGCAGGGTAATCCATCGTTTTCAGTGATACTATTTTGATGTGTGTTTGCCTTTTTGATAACTTTTTATTAAATTTTTAGTGGGGGACAAGAAGCAACAAAATATGGCGAATCGACCATTTTGATTTGTTCACAATATGGGATAAATATGTTTATATTTTAATAGTTCAGGTGTTTTGAAATGTGGCAGTGCAAATTATTTTTTATATAGAAAAAAGGAGATTTAAATTTTTATACTTTTTTCATATTTTTAAAAACTTTTTCTTTTTTTTTTTGCAATGAAATTAAATTCCCATGAGGAAATAAACATGCGATCATGACGGTGGTATTGGTTATCTGCCGTCCGACCCCTAACTCTACGCCAATCCTTCCCACCAAACCCCCCATAACCTACCTCCACCCATACCTCCTCTCTAACATGCCCCAAATGATAGACGGACACCAGGCTTGGAATAAATCGGCCACAGCAGCCGTCTTTTATTAACATATAAACATAACATATATAATAAATAACAATTCTCCCCCCGAGGGGAGGTCCTTGAAGCCTCCAAACAACTGCAAATACCCCACCGGGTAAGCCATCTTGCCTCCAGCCGTTGCCCACCAGCTCAGAAGCACCACTGAATGGCCCCTTTTAAATCCGTCACCACTGGGAGTCCAGCCCCAACCATGGAGCCCTCCCAGCATCCTCCTCTGTGAATGTGACCAACTTCAAGGACCTCCCCCCGCCACTGACGCGCCGACTTGACCACCTTAAGTCTGCGCGTCCCTCCACAAACGCAAGGCTACTTCAATCCCCTCCTGGATTGCCAAGCACCACATGTCCAAGCCAACCGCATTTAAATGCACACCGTCCGCCCGCCAAAACCCCCCTACACCCTTCTCCAGTTCCATATGCCTCACTGCCACCGCTCCATTCCTGGCCATGAACCTGCCCATCGCTCTATTCACCTTAATACGGGCCCTATTCACCCCCACCACAGAACGTGCATCCCTCCAAACCATCCTAGGCACAATATCTGACCATACTGTCACCATCCGCGGGAACATAGCCCATATCCGCAGCAAATCAAATTTAATCCCCTGCAGCAACTCGCGGAACGGCCGCGCCACCAGGTCATTACCGCCCACATGCAGAACCAACACCTCGGGTGCCCTATCCTGCCTCACAAACCTGTGAAACTCAGGCAACACCCCCGCCCAGACCATACCCCGCCGCCCTAGCCATCTCACCACCGCCACAGACCTCGGGAGCCCCAACTGCTGACCATCCGGCCGAACCGCTGCCCGGACAGCCCCCCAAAAGACATAAGAATGCCCGAGGATCCAAACTAGGGCCGGCACTGCATCTGTAACGAAAAAGAAAAAAGAAAACAACAAACCCAAAGCAAACAGTAAAGACATTGCGTATACTCCAACTTCCTACCCCTCCCCCCCCCCCCGGCCGCTCCCCTATAAACTGTGCAAGCGAATGTACGATCTAAACCGCATAGATTCCCACCGCCCAATCCTCTTAATAATCTCGTCTCCCAACCCCCACCTTGCTGCTTCCGTTGCCGCCCCAATTCTAAAAGAATGACTCGAGTACCCCTCAGGCCCCAAACCCAACCGAACCAAACATTTCGAAAAAAACCGCCGCAAACTGAAAACGCGACAAAAAGGAATCATCCCTATGCACTAACAATGGCAACATCCCGCTCTTCCTGTCACCCCAGTAGTCACGTAAACTCCTAACCGGGCACATGGCGCAATCCGGGACACCAAACAACACCACTCTCCGCCCCCGTCCTTCAACATCCGTCTTAGACCGACGAATAACAAACTCCAGCCTGTCTTGGAATAACTCCACGTCTGCCTTCTGTAACCCCCCAGCCTTACGTACCGACGGACTGACCAACTCCCCCACCCGTAACGCCCCAAAAAACGCAAATGAAAAGGCCAAACGGAACAACCGGACCTCTGAGTCCGAACTACACACCACTCCCAGCTGCTCCCCCAGTCTCAACAACAACCCGAAGGACACCGGTCTCCTGTTATCACCCCCCGCACCTGCCCTGCGCCACCCCTTCAGCGCCCGCATGACCAAGAATGACTTAGTCACATCTGGCCGTTGTCTACATTTAAACCCGAACGCCAATCCAGCCATGCAACTATTCATCCTTGCCACGGACCAACCTGCCTCTCTACAGTGACCCACAAACAACAGCATCGGGACCTCCAGCTCCTCCTCCCCAACACCCAACTTACTGCACCAATCCTCCCAGTACCGCCACGATTTCAGATACAACTCCCACGTCCTAGGCGCAAGCGATGCCTGAATGAGACTTGCTACCGTTCTTCCAGTACCTCCCAAAGACAACTCGGGCATTCCCTCCCAAACTCTTCCGCGCCTGGAGCCAACTGCCGGAAACGGTCCCACTGTGAACGAGAAAGAGCGTCAGCTATGCCATTATCCACTCCAGGCACATGAACCGCCACCACCCACGCATTGATCAACAGACACTCCAATACCAACCGTTGCAACAACCGCACCACCAACACCGACGAAGCTGACAACCCATTTATCGCCTGCACCACCCCCAAGTTATCACAGTGAAACCGCACCTTCCTATCCTGAAAAACTTCCCCCCATAACACCACCGCCGCCACAATAGGAAACAGTTCTAGCAAGGCCACGTTCTTCACCCAACCTCTTTCCACCCAGCTGTCCGGCCACCGCCCCGCACACCACTGCCCCTGGCAATAGACCCCAAAACCCTCGCTCCCTGCTGCATCTGAAAACAACTCAAAATCAAACGAATTCACCACATCACCCATAAATAGAGAGCGACCGTTATAACATTCCAAAAAGGAAGCCCACACTCTCAAGTCCGCTCTCAACTCCCTCCCTAAACGCACATAGTGATGCGGTGAGACCACACCCGCGGTTGCCATAGCCAACCTCCTGCAGAACACCCTCCCCATAGGCATAATTCGGCACGCAAAATTGAGTTTACCGAGCAGCGACTGAAGCTCCCGCAACTGTAGCTTTTTCAAACGACACGCCCTCGCAACCTCCCCCTTTAAATCCCCTAACTTATCTAGGGGCAACCTACATTCCATCTTATCCGTGTCAATCACTATCCCTAAAAAACTCAATTCCGTGACCGGCCCAACCGTCTTCTCCGTGGCCAACGGTACCCCGAAAACCCCAAACAACGACTCCAAGGTACGCAACAACAAGGCGCACACCCTGGAACCCGCCGGACCAATGCATAAAAAATCGTCCAGGTAATGAATAATAGACTCACAACCCGACGAATCCACCACCGCCCATTCCAAAAATGAACTAAACGCCTCAAAATATGCACAGGACAGGGAACAGCCCATAGGCAAACACCTATCCACAAAAAACTCCCCCCCCCAAAAACACCCCAACAAGTGTAAACAATCTGGGTGAACCGGCAGCAACCTGAACGCAGCCTCGATGTCAGTCTTTGCTAATAGCGCCCCCCTCCCCAACTTCTTAACCCACTGCACTGCCGCATCAAATGAGGTATAAACCACCGAACACAAGGCGGGGTCTATACCGTCATTGACCGACGAGCCCTTTGGAAAAGACAGATGATGAATAAGCCGAAACTTATTCATCTCCTTCTTCGGAACCACCCCCCAATGGTGACACCCTTAAATTCGGCAATGGCGGGGCCGAAAAGGGGCCCGCCATCCTGCCTAGACTGACCTCCTTCCTAAGTTTCTCGGCCACCACCTCCGGATGCTCCAACGCTGACCTCAGATTTTTCCTAACCAAAACCGCTTCCCCTTGAACAAACGGGATCCGAAACCCAACTGAAAAACCTTCCCGCAATAAAACTGCCGCCTCCCTATCCGGATATCTGTCTAGGAACGGACCCATCCTTCCCAGACGCACCGGCGTCTCCCCCTTTGCTATTGAAATCCCCCCCCCCTCTGTCTGTTACCCCTAAAGCACCGCGCCGCACCGTGTGAACCTCCGCACACCG
Source organism: Bufo gargarizans (assembly GCF_014858855.1). Classification (NCBI taxonomy): domain Eukaryota; kingdom Metazoa; phylum Chordata; class Amphibia; order Anura; family Bufonidae; genus Bufo; species Bufo gargarizans. The sequence continues at coordinate 266,273,905 of NC_058085.1, read as the reverse complement.
AGCACTCGTGTTTAAATTTACACTTTGCTCCAAACTTACATGTTCCGTCATTAAATGCGAAACAAAGCCCCTTTGCTGAAGCTGCCGCAACATTGGGCTGCCCACCGCCTCCTGCCTCCCCCCGAAAGGACTGGCCCTGTCTCACCGGCGCGGTAACCTTCAACCACAAGGCTATATCCTTGTGATCCCACTTAATTTCGGGCCGCACCGCCTTCCGCTGCCGAAACTGTTCGTCGTACCGCAGCCACGCTATCCCCCCATACACCCTATACGCCTCGCCCACTGCATCCAAATAACAAAACAACGCCGAACAGCACTCCGGCGCCTTCTCCCCAATCACGCTCGCTAATATCGCGAACGCCTGCAGCCAGTTTGCAAACGTCCGCGGTATTAGGCGGTACCTACGCTTCTCCTCCTCCTCTTTCTTACCCTCATCCCGTCTCGCCCTATCCAGGTTAAATTTGTCCAAAGGAAGCAAAGAAAAAATCTCTACATACTCCCCCCTCCAAATCTTTTCCCTCACCTCCTGTTTCAAATGCGCCCCCAATGGACCCTCAAAGCAAACATACACCTCCCCTCTTGCCCTATCGTCCATCCGCACCGTCTCGTCCTCAACCGCGCCCCCCGCCTGCGTCTGCACCGACGCCACCGCAGACCCCACACCTGAACTGGCCCCCCCAACCGCACTCGCTCCCCCCAGAGGGCCCGGACACCCCCCACGCAGGTAACGGAGATGCCCCCCCCATACCCCAACCCGCAAGCAAACCTGCCAGCCCCCCTAACAGTTGCCCCAAACCCCTGCTAACATCTACTGGGGACCCCCCAACACCCCCAGCCCCCCCAACAAACTGCGCTAATGGTCCCCAAGAGGCCTCACCTGGCTGCCTGGGTGCTGTGTCCCCACCAGCCGACAATCCGGAATCCTGCTGAACATCCCTCCGCGTCGCCGCCTCTTCATCCAGTCCCCTAGCCAGGCCCAGGCCAGGGACGTTAGGGCATCCATCTTCCCGGGCTGCAGGCGAGTGGGCGGAGCCTCCTCTTCCTGGAACTGTAACCACCGAAGCTAGGGGCCTGCCGCCGGACACCCCTGCAACTGCGGCAGCCCCGCTCCTCCCAACGTCCTGCACACGCTGGGGGGTCACAGCCACCGGTCCCGGGCTGGAGACCCCCGCACCTGGTCCATCTCCCTCGCCGATCATCAATGAAGGACGAGGTGACCGGGCCCGGCCACCTCGCAGGCTCCGCCCACTGGCCGGATTCCTCCCACGCCGGGGAGTAACGGAGGAAGCTTTCCCCGCTGACCCCCGGCGTGGAGGGTCCCTTGAGGGGCTCAGTTTGCGGCGCTGAGCCTTAGGAGGGGGCGGAGCCGACTGAGAAGCCGCGGCCGGATTAACACTGGCTGAGGCCCAGCTGGAGCCTCAGCCGCCCCCTGGAGCATCTGCGCCTGGATCCAATCGGCGCCGCAGACCTCCGCTGCTGCCCTTAACTGCGCGATGGTCTCCTCCAGCTGTTCCATGATGGGTCTTCAGCTACAACGACAGGTACCAGCTCGCTCCAAGATCCTCCAAAATGGCCCCTGGTCTCCCCTCAGCTAACCTATTTAACCCCTTAACCACACCCCTTACACTCAAACCCACCAATCCCCCACATTCCCAATTCCTCCTCCTATCCCCTCTAAACTCCACCTACCCACCTAACTGGGGTCTCCCTAAACCAAACCCCCGTCATGACGCCCTCCCCTAAGGCTACGCCCTCAGTCCGGACATAACTTTAGTTTGCTTGTCTCATAGTCTGCAATGAATTATCATGCTGTGGTAGCCTCGGATCCTTCAGAGGGACCAAGGCTACCACAGGGAATGAACAGCTTCCCCAGCCTCAAAAACAGGAAAGCCGTTCATGCCCTGGGACTGCAGTCACAAATGACCAAAGCATCTAAGAGGTTAAATGTTTGTGACCCGGCATTAACGCCAATCACAAACATTAGCCCTGGGTGTCTTTTGGTTAAAAAAGAAACTGAGCAGCTATGGCTACGGTATCGTTAAAGACCTGACTTCAGACGTACATATATGGCGGAGGTTGGGAACTTTTTAAACTGTCGGCCAAACACACTGAGAACAGCGGCTTATACCAACAATACACTAATGTATATGGGGGCTTTACAGAAAAAAAGCATAACTAAATGATTTAAAAAATTATGAATATTTATCTAACTCTAAATGTGCCAAAGATAACAATTAGTACTTGTAGGTAAGAAATAGACTAGAAAATATTGATATGGATAGATGTAACCCCGAGGCTATGCCAATCTAATATATAAAGCTGAGTGTATGTGTGTATCTATGTCCGCTAAAGCAATCTGCACCATCACATTTAGGCTACTTTCACACTTGCGTTCAGAGCGGATCCGACTGGGGTCTGCCCAGACGGATCCGCTCATATAATGCAGAAGATGGGATCCGTTCAGAAAGGATCCGTCTGCATTATATTGTAGAAAAAATTCTAAGTGTAAAAGTAGCCGCAGACGGATCCGTCCAGACTTTACATTGAAAGTCAATGGGGGACGGATCCGCCATATTCAAATTCAAACGGATCCGTCCCCATTGACTACATTGTAAGTCTGGACGGATCCGTTTGCCTCTGCACGGCCAGGCGGACACCCGAACGCAGCGTTCAGGTGTCCGCCTGCTGAGCGAAGCAGAGGCCAAACGCCGCCAGACTGATGCCTTCTGAGCGGATCCGCATCCACTCAGAATGCATTACGGCTGGACGGATGTGTTTGGGGCCGCTTGTGAGAGCCTTCAAACGGAACTCACAGGCGGAGCCCCGAACGCTAATGTGAAAGTAGCCTAACAATCACGAAATTTGGCACACAGGTACATCAGGTGTCAGTGAAGGTTTAAGACCGGGTCTCAGCTCTCCAGCACGTGTACCATTCCTGAGATATTCCCCAAAAAATATGGCACATCACATGACCTACATTAGCCAATAGAAGCCTGCCGATCTTTCTCCTCATATCCCAACTGCCATACACATGATCACATGACCCAAATCAGCCAATAGAAGCTCACAGGCCTTTAGTCTCAACTTTCTGTTAAACCTTCCCTAGTGGTTTAATGATGTGCAGAGGTCAAGGTCACTATCTTTGGGATATAGCATAGAGGTAGTTAATAGTTTTGGCCAGCTCCTGTTAACCTTAGTGTGTCATCTGCTGGCCATTGTAACAAATAGCAATGGCCCTCGTGGTCACCTTATTAAATGTACCGTGCATAAATATTCATGCCCTCCAGCCTCTAATGCATTATGTAGTGTTTTTATTTGTTGGACTCTATACTATTACACAGTAAAAGTAGAAACAATGACAACTAATACCTTGAACCTACCTCTGCGACAATCTGTAAATCATGATATAGAGGCTGGTTGTCAGCATTACCAGATTAAATAGCTGTTATTGCTATAAAGTGACAACCTCTTAATGGAAATGCAGAAATTCTTATGCAGTGAGCTCCCCCTAGTGGTGGCTGCAGGCAGGCAGCTTTCTAATAGATCAGAAGCAGGAGATGTATGTGTATTTATGCCAGTTGTCTGGTGTTGAATACATTGAGAATCAGTGTCATATTTATGAAGCATCTATTCCACTTTAGTGACACAGAAGTCGGATAACTAATTAAAAATGTGTCGGCTTAATAAAAAAAAGTTTATTTATTAGAAATCGGGGTGTTGTACTTAGCATTCTGCATTACCTGGGAGTAAAAAAAAAAGTGAATTGATTAGTATGAATCGATTTTTTCATCACAGTTTTTGAGCAGCGAATTGTACCCGTAAGTGCAGTGGCACATGCACAGTCACTGCCGCAGTAGCAGCAGCAGAGCCTCTGTGCTGACGCCGTTAATTAGAGCTGTGGTGCAGGCGTGAAATTGTCAGGGCTGGTTCCATCTACTAAGTGGCAGTAGGAGCCTCTTGTTCAGTGACGGGCTGTTTGATGGATGAATGGATTCACTCAAATCATTTTGCATCTCTCTAGCTAGTAATGACTGATGCACATGTATTGGGAAACTGGGTGGGGGAAGGGGGCCCTATGAGATCTGCGTATGCCCCTGCACTGCACAGACAATAAAAGTGTCATTATAAACTAATGATGGAACTGCCCTTTAAATAAACCACTATATTGTATGAGTTTGCATTTGAGCATTGGGGATTTTTTACTTTCTTATTAACAAACCTTAAGCCTGAGCAGAAGCAGAAGCACAGATGTTCCAGCTTCACACTGACCTTGAGGTTAACTACTTAGCTTTTTCAGACACTAGAAGAATTGCCCCAATATCAGGCCTTGATTTGGAAGCAGTATTTTGTTGTACTGCATTAATGTATTACATTCTTTGCCGCTGATCTCTATCCCTGGAGTGCTTCAAAGCAAATATACTATTTAATGTAATGCTCGTAAATGTTATGCAAGCCTTGAACCATCAACAAACCCAACAGAAGGCATACAAGTGGATTCAGATGTGTTTATTATACACAACACTTCTTTTTTCTGGCTTTATATGAATGGAACTCAGCTTGGATTATCAGGCCAGGTGTCAGCAGGAGACAAAGCTGGGTAAGTGCCAGGACCCACTGGGCTTGAGGGACCCATATGGAGCCAGATACACCTTGTTAAAAACTGTGGCTTGTCAAATAGAGTGAGGTTGATTGGAGCTCACAGTGACTCTGTTACCTAAGGGCCCATATGCAGCCAAAGCCAGCCCTGGCGCAGCTGGAGCAGGAAATTTACTTCCTGTACAGTTGGTGCCATCTGTGTCAGTAAGCCAAAACTTTCTATTGTGGAAAGGACATTTCCATATTTATTACCTTTTGTCACACTGAGCAATTGTTCAAAGGTTTATGGCTTATTACCTACAGGCTGAATGTTTTTCAGGGAGATGAGAGGTTTTCTGTATTCTGTATTTATGAAGTTGTGATATAATCACTTGATCTTCATGATCTAACACGTCTCCCCTTTATCTTTTAGTCAGTGCTAGAGGTCTTGTACATTGATGACTAATTATCTGCTGCATATTCATTTGACTCAAGTCATCCATGTATTGCATGAATGGACATTCTTCTGAATATCTGCCCTGTGATACTATGTTTTCCCTGCATTGGCTGCTAACATCAAAAGTCTGGCTTATCTTGGCAGTTTACATAGTTAGCTACGTGCCATACCTGTAGTAGTCAATGTGAAAGTAGTTGTCTGTGATGAAACAACCTCTTTTAGGTAAAAAAGTAGAAAAACCACTGCCACTATCTTTAAGGAGGTGGCGTTACTGCCAGACTTAGAAACTGCCAACTGTCAGCTGGCACCTGATATTTCTGTGACAAAGATGAGTGAACTTCTTTAGATTTGTTTGTGTCTGATTCAGATTTTCCCAAAAAATTTGATACAGACCCAAATCGATTCCTTGTGATTCAAATATGCTCCAATTGTGCAAAATATCTGTAGATGCCACTATGACGTCTCCTAAGACAATATGCTCCAATTGTGCAAAATATCTGTAGATGCCACTATGACGTCTCCTAAGACAATATGCTCCAATTGTGCAAAATATCTGTAGATGCCACTATGACGTCTCCTAGGAAAGTTTTTTTTTAAAAGATATCTCTTTTTGCAAATTGAAACCATGCATCCAAAAATTATACCTTAACCCCCTTTGCTACCAGTGCCGTACATGTACGGCGCTGGAGAGATGTGTAAACATGGCGCCTGCTCGCACTTGCAGCGGGCGTCATGGCCAGAAGAACTCTGATGTTTCATACAGCAGAGACCTGTGGCTACTTACCGTGACTGGCAATAATGCTGATCGCAGAAATTAAAGGCTTTAGATGCCGTGATCAAGCACGATCACGGCATCTAAATGCCCAAAAACGGGAAGCGGTGAGGCTGAAAGTGTTCATGCTGCAATTCTTATTTTGGCCACCAGATGGCCAGGATAAGAAATGAGCAAAATTGAGTTTAAATGTCAATTAAAAAATTCCTGATAGACCAAAAACAAAACTCTCTTACTCAAAAAAAGTTATAAAATGTGATCAAAAAGTCACACACACTTCGATTTCTGTTGCACATGGTAGGGAAGATGGCAGGAAGTTTGTAACTCTGCTGTGGGCAGAGGGAGGCCTCCTAGTCAGATACATGGGTGGCAGCAAGCATCTTAGACAGTGTTTCTTGGTAAAGTAATTTGGCTCCCATTTCGACAACAGTGAACCATTCGCCAATTTTGCTTTGACAGCAAGAGTCTAAAAGCACAGCTGTCCAATAATCATCATACTGATGGTAAGATCAAACAAAAAGACCGGCACTTCACTTCTTGTTGAAAGTGACTCTGCTTTATTCAAGCATAGAGGAGACACAGCGCAGATGCGACACGTGTTTCGGCTCGAATGCAAGCCTTTTTCAAGCATGGTAAATTTCTACATGAAACACATTTAAATAGTGCGCCCATACCGGCGTCAAACGTGATGATGTCACATCACCATGGAAACAGAAATGCACAAAACATCAAGCGCAACAATTACAAACATTGTTGCAACATAGTTACAATGCTGATAGACATTTAATTAAATCTTGTGGCTTTAGAATGGGCTGTGAGAAAAAAGAAAAAAGTCAGCAGGTAGCATGAGGTACAATACAGAAAACATATATAAATATTGAAATAATTACCCTGAGATCTAAATCTCATACAGGCTACAAATAACTTAGGGACATCAAATCTTGTCATTTTTTCTGTGACTAGATAAATACAAAAATATGTATTAAAATAAAATGACATTTGTTGTCTGTTTAAAAAAAGGGAACATTTATTTATCTTACAAAAATGCACTCCATTCGTATTCCCGATTTAAACCTCTTGGTTCAATGGTTTGTAGAGTGTGAATCCAAAAACGTTCAAGTTTTTTAAGCATTAGCAACCTGTTGCCACCTCTGCGGGGTGGCACCTGCTCAATAATCTGAAATCTTAGTTGTGAAACATTGTGAGAACACCTATCAAAATGGAAAGGAATCGGTAACAGCAGATTTTTCTTTCGTATGGTGGACTTATGGTTACTGAACCTATCCTTCATTCTGGTAGATGTCTCACCAATGTATAAAAGGCCACAAGGGCACTTTAGCAGATACACAGCAAAGTTGATATCACAGATAAAAAAAAAAAAAAAAAACTATAACAGGGAATTTTTTACCCGTGTGTGGGTGGGAAAAGGATTCACCTTTAATAACCTCTGAACAATGAACACACTGTAAACAGGGAAAGGTGCCCTTTTTAGGTGTGGAGAGAAAAAGTTGACGTGGCATGTTCGTGGTGCCACCTATGTCTGCTTTAACGATGGTATCTCTAATATTTTTAGTTCTCTTGTAACAGATCATAGGTATGTCACGAAATTCAACAACATCTGGGTAAGCTGCATAATCCCTCAATGTTTATTGACAACATGGCGAAACTTATTGATCCACGGATGATATTTGACAATAAACGGTAACTGTCTATTATCACTGTGGGGTGTTAATATCTCAATTTTGTTGCTGCATTTCTTTATCTCAGAATCCAATAAGGGTCTAGGATATCCCCTGGAAGAATTTTTTTTTTTTTTTTTAGGCATTTTATTAAGTCTGACCTCCCTCACTAATTCATCTGACACAATTCTTCTAATACGTTTAAACTGCGAAGAAGGCAAAGACTTCTTTACAGAAGGTGAGAGATTGCTAGAATAGTTTAACTCGCCGCCGCCCCGCCATACGCAAAAAATGTCGTCTATAAAGCGACACCAAACAATACACGATTGTGTGTATAATGGATTTTTATATATAAAGTTTTCCCCGAACCAGGCTATATAACTATTTGCGTATGGCGGCGTGCGAGCCCATCGTGGTACCCCATTTCTGCTGAAAGAAGGTATCCTGGAATAAAAAATAATTTTCCTGTAGAAATAATTCAAGTAGTTGTAGAAAAAAAAGTTTTTCTTGAATAGTGTAATTTGATGATTCCAGGATCCATTCAACAGCAGTGAGACCTTTTGTGTGCTCAATCGATGTGTACAGGCTGCATACATCATATGTTACAAGAAAATCTCCTGCCTCAAGATGGTTAGTATCTAATACAAATAGGATATGTTGGCTTCTGAATCGAATTTACCTGTATATAATTGTTTGACATTAAGCCAATTTGGCTTGCGACTGAAAAGTAATTTTCAGCCTCCTAAAACACATCATCCTGTAGAAGCATACATATCCTTGGTACAGAGGGATTTTAATGCTATCTTGGCAGACATATAACATGAGGGTTTAGCTTTGGCGCATAATTTATCTAAGGAAGAGAGACAAGCATTACTTACCATACTAGATGATAAATCTGTTAATTTTAAGCCAGCGGATAAAGGGGGCTCATTGATTATGTTAGACAGAGAATATTACATCTCAGAAATTTTGACACAACTTTCTGATAGGGATACCTATCACCCTTTAGATAGGGATCCTGTTTTTGATATTAAATGCAAATTGACAGCTATTGTCCATACATACAAAGAAGCAGGTTTACTTGATGAAAAGTTGTGTCAATTTCTGATCAATCAGCATCCTGTCACCCCTGTCCTATACACGTTGCCAAAAATTCATAAATGTATGATAGCCCCCCCGGGACGGCCCATCGTGGCGTCAAATGATTCTATTTTGTCTGCACCAGCTATGTTAATTGAGAAGGTACTTACCCCGTTGACAAAAAATACCCCATAATTTGTATTAGATACAAACCAATTCTTGTCTGATATTAAAGATTTACATCTTGAGGCAGGAGATTTTCTTGTAACATATGATGTATGCAGCCTGTACGCATCGATTGAGCACCCAAAAGGTCTCACTGCTGTTGAATAGATCCTGGAATCATCAAATTACACTATTCAAGAAAAACATTTTTTTCTACAACTACTTGAATTAGTTCTACAGGAAAATTATTTTTTATTTCAGGATACCTTCTTTCAGCAGAAACGGGGTACCGCGATGGGCTCGCACGCCGCACCGCCATACGCAAATAGATATATAGCCTGGTTCGAGGAAAAAACTTTATATATAAAATTCCATTATACACACAATCGTGTATTGTTTGGCGTCGCTTTATAGATGACATTTTTTGCATATGGCGGGGCGGCGGTGAGTCCCTTGAGCAATTCACCCAGTATTTGAACAACATATGGTCCGAGTTATGCTTTACAGTTCAGTGTGATTCACACAAGATTAATTTTTTAGATACCTGGGTAATAAAAGGCGATGATAACTGTATACAGTCTGATTTGCACATTAAAAAGATGATAATTACTCTTACCGGTAATTGGATTTTCCGTATAGCCTCCACAACGGCACTTCAGCAGGAGGGTACCCCGCCCCCAGGGACAGGAAACAACGTAGAAAGCAGAAGTTTAAATGCCTCCTCCCCATTACCTTCTCCAGTAAATACCAAAGGAACCAGGATGATGCTGAAGAAGTAACCTTTTATTTATAGGGAGATATAAATCAAGTTATAATAGACAACAACAAAAAAAAAAAAAGTAAGAAATTAATGGGTGGGAAAAAACCCAGTGCCGTTGTGGAGGCTATACGGAAAATCCAATTACCGGTAAGAGTAATTATCATCTTTTCCGTACGCCTCCCACAACGGCACTTCAGCAGGAGGAATAACAAAGGAATCCATTAGGGGGGGACTGCCGCTGACAGGACTTTATGTCCGAACGACAAATCCGAATTGGACTGAACGTCCAACCTATAGTGGTTAAAAAAGGTGGAAGGATTTGCCCACGTAGCGGCCTGGCAGATCTGTGACAAGGAGGCGGAGGCAGATTCTGCCCAGGAGGTGGAGACTGCTCTGGTTGAATGGGCTTTTAGACCCCCCGGAGGAGTAAGACCTTTAACTGTATAGGCCATTGCAATGGTCATTCTTATCCAGCGGGCTATAGTAATTTTTGAAGCTTCCTGCCCCCTATTTTGGCCTGCATACTGGACCAGAAGATGGTCGGACTTTCGCAGTCCCTTGGTGGCTTCCAGATAGCCAAGAATACATCTACGTACATCTAGATAGGTCGAAACGTTCTTCCCTCGAAGACTTCGCCCCTGTGCAGAAGGAAGGTAAGGAAATCTCCTGTTGGCAGTGGAATTTAGAGAAAACCTTTGGTAAGAAGGAAGGTTCATGTCTCAAAACAATCCTATCGTCAAGGATGGTTAGATATGGAGGTCTGCATGATAGAGCGTGGATCTCCCCCACTCTCCTGGCTGAAGTGATAGCTATGAGAAAAGCGGATTTAAAGGACAGCAACCTGAGGGGGATTGACTCAAGAGGTTCAAAGGGATGGTCCATAAGGATGGAAAGGACCAAATTAAGGTCCCAAGGCGGAACCGTAGATCTAATAACTGGGTGAAGTCTGCTGGCTCCCTTTATGAACCTCTTGACCACATCCAAATCCGCCAATCTCATATCCAAGAAGGCACTAAGGGCTGAAATCTGGACTTTAATTGTACTGACACGAAGACCTTTTCCTAGCCCTTTCTGAAGGAAGTCCAGGATTACCCTCATATCTGGGGGAAGAGTGGGATTCCAGGATCCCTTGGCAAATGAAAGGAAGGCTTTCCAAGTTCTCCAGTAGATATTGGAAGTTACTTGCTTTCTGCTAGAGAGCAATGTGGAAATAACTGCATCCGAGAAGCCCTTGGACTTCAAAATGGAGCGCTCAAATTCCAAGCTTTCAATTTTAGTTGACTGATTGCTGGATACCAGGCTGGGCCCTGATGGAGAAGGTCCGGAGACTGAGGAAGGGTCCAGAAGTCCCCCTTGGAGAGGTTCAGAAGGAGGGAGAACCAAGGCCTTTTGGGCCAGTACGGAGCCACTAGGATGACATGGGCTTGTTCCTCTATTATCTTTGCCAGAACCTTTGGTGTGAGCTGGAAAGGAGGGAACGCATATAGCAGACCCAAAGGCCATAGACCCGCTAAGGCATCCACTCTCACCGGGTGGTCCTTTGCCGAGAGAGAATAGAAAAGGTCCATCTGTTTGTTCTTCTGGGAAGCAAAGAGGTCTATACTTGGGACTCCCCATCTGCTGCAGATGTTCTGGAACACCGCTTTTTTGAGGCTCCACTCCCCTGGCCAAATTCTCTTCCTGCTCAGGAAGTCTGCTAGTGTGTTCTCGCCCCCCTTTAGATGGACCGCGGTTTTGGACGGGATGTTTGACTCTGCCCAAGAAAAGATTTGAGATGCTATCCGACAAAGGGAACTGCTTCTTGCGCCCCATTGCTTGTTGAGATATGGTGGTGGAATTTTCGGAGAGGATTTTTACGTTTTTACCTCGGATGACTGGAGCCAGGGCTTTTAGGGCCAGAAACACAGTCAGAAGCTCTTTGGCGTTCGAAGAAAGGGGAAGGGTCTCTGCATTCCAGGACCCCTGTAACAACTGACCCTGACAATGAGCTCCCCAGCCTCCCCCGCTTGCGTCTGTTGTTACCACTGTTTGATTGGAGAGCCTCCAAGGGACCCCCTTGACTAGGTTTCTCTCGTTCAGCCACCAGTGTAAGGAGAGTCTGACCCCTGGAGGTAAGGTAACTCTTTTTTCCAGGGAGAAGACGCTTTTGTTCCACTGTTTTAGCAGGAATTCCTGAAGTGGTCTCCCGTGAGCCTGGGCCCATCTCACCGCAGGAATCGTCGATGTCATGAGTCCCAGAATTTTCATAATCCTTCGGAACGTGACCTTTGTCTGGTTTGAAAAGACAGAAATCCTTAACCTGATGTCCCGCATCTTTTGTTCTGGAAGAAAAGAGGTCATTTGGGTGGAATCCAGAAGAATACCTAGAAAGTTCATCTTTCGGCTGGGTGATAGATTTGATTTTTCTAGATTTAGTTTCCAACCTAGGGATGTTAAGGTCTCCAGGACGAACTTCACCTGTGACTGCAGTTGAGTCTGGGAGGCTGCTGTAATGAGACAATCGTCCAAATAGGGTATGAAGTTTATCCCCTTCTGGTGAAAAAAAGCTGAGATTTCTGCAATGATCTTTGTGAACACTCTGGGTGCAGAGGCCAGGCCAAAGGGTAACACCTGAAACTGGAGATGGAGAAGACGCTCCACCTTGAAAATGGTAAAACGCAGATATTTTTGATGTTTCTGATGGATCGGAACATGGTAATATGCGTCCGCCAGGTCGAGTGTTACCATGGAGCAGCCCTGAGTCAAAAGGTTCACTGTAGATTTTACTGTCTCCATTTTGAACCTCTTGTATTTTATGTACTTGTTGAGGCACTTTAGATTGATAATTGCTCTGAAAGAGCCATTGTTTTTTTTTTACGAGAAACATTGGGGAGTAGTGATGAGCGGCAGGTGCCATATTCGATTTCGACGAAATTCGCGAATATTCGATAGAATATTCGTTTTATATTCGTCGAAATCGAATATTCGTCATTATTCTTGTTATCGCGATTAATATGTGATTTAAATAATCGAATTTCGATTTTAACTTAAAGGCTACTCTCCTATTGAAATAGCAATGCGATTAATTCAAGTTATAAAAATCGAATTTCGATTTTAACAGCACTGCTATATTCCATATTCGTTAATTCTAGCCTAATATGGCATATAGCAGTGCTAAGTTAAAATCGAAAATCGATTATTATAACTTGAAAAATCGAATTGCGATTTCAACGTAATTCTCAAATCCGACAGTACATTCTAGTATATGGAGTCGTTCCCATGGTGATGGGGACACTCCATAAGCATGGAATATGGCTTCAATGGCTTGGTAGAATTAGCGAATTGACGAATATATTCGTTATATTCCACAAAACGAATATAACGAATGTATTCGTCATATTCCACAAAACGAAGATAACGAAGTATTCTGCATCTTCGTTTTAGCTACCTATTCGTCAATTTCGCTAATTCTAGCAATGATATAGGAAAGTTGACTATAGACGACAGCTAAGTATAATTCGCTATGCGATTATATGACTGCTTTTTTTTATAAATAGTATAATTATAATAATTATCAGGTATTATAATTATTCTATTTATTTTAAAAAAAAGCAGTAATATAATCGCATATCGAATTATACTTAGCTGTCGTCTATAGTCAACTTTCCTATATCATTGCTAGAATTAGCGAAGTTGATGAATAGGTAGCTATGCAGAATACTTCGTTATCTTCGTTTTGTGGAATATGACGAATACATTCGTTATATTCGTTTTGTGGAATATAACGAATATATTCGTCAATTCGCTAATTCTACCAAACCATTGAAGCCATATTCCATGCTTATGGAGCGTCCCCATCACCATGGGAACGACTCCATATACTAGAATGTACTGTCGGATTTGAGAATTACGTTGAAATCGCAATTCGATTTTTTCAAGTTATAATAATCGAATTTCGATTTTAACTTAGCACTGCTATATTCCATATTGGTTAATTCTAGCCTAATATGGTCTATAGCAGTGCTAAGTTAAAATCGAAATTCGATTATTATAACTTGAATTAATCGAATTGCGATTCCAACTTGGACCTGGTTTACTATATGGTTGGCTTCAATGGCTTGGTAGAATTAGCGAATTGACGAATATATTCGTTATATTCCACAAAACGAATATAACGAATATATTCGTCATATTCCACAAAACGAAGATAACGAAGTATTCTGCATAGCTACCTATTCATCAACTTCGCTAATTCTAGCAATGATATAGGAAAGTTGACTATAGACGACAGCTAAGTATAATTCGCTATGCAATTATATTACTGCTTTTTTTAAAATAAATAGAATAATTATAATACCTGATAATTATTATAATTATACTATTTATAAAAAAAAGCAGTCATATAATCGCATAGCGAATTATACTTAGCTGTCGTCTATAGTCAACTTTCCTATATCATTGCTAGAATTAGCGAAATTGACGAATAGGTAGCTAAAACGAAGATGCAGAATACTTCGTTATCTTCGTTTTGTGGAATATGACGAATACATTCGTTATATTCGTTTTGTGGAATATAACGAATATATTCGTCAATTCGCTAATTCTACCAAGCCATTGAAGCCATATTCCATGCTTATGGAGCGTCCCCATCACCATGGGAACGACTCCATATACTAGAATGTACTGTCGGATTTGAGAATTACGTTGAAATCGCAATTCGATTTTTTCAAGTTATAATAATCGAATTTCGATTTTTAACTTAGCACTGCTATATTCCATATTGGTTAATTCTAGCCTAATATGGTCTATAGCAGTGCTAAGTTAAAATCGAAATTCGATTATTATAACTTGAAATAATCGAATTGCGATTTCAACGTAATTCTCAAATCCGACAGTACATTCTAGTATATGGAGATGTTCCCATGGCGATGGGGACGCTCCATGAGCATGGAAGTCGGCAGAAGCGGCAACGGGCACTGACTGGAGCAGCCAGGAAGCCAGGAATCCAAAGGACAGGTAAGAACAACTTTAGGGAAGTGGGAAAGAAAAAAATATAACAATAAAAAAAAAAAAAAAACGAATATTCGAAATATCGAATTTATATCACTATATTCGAAATATTCGCGAATTAGCGAAGTGCCGATATTCGCGAAAAAAATGCGATATTTGACTATTCGCGCTCAACACTATTGGGGAGTAGAAACCCCTTCCTTCTTGGTCTGCTGGAACTGGAACCACTGCTCTTTTTTCTAACAAAAGTGAAATTTGAGACACTAGAAGATTGTGATCTGATTTCAATCTTTTGTTCAAAACAAATCTGTCTGGAGGGAGAGTGCAAAATTCCAGCTGGTATCCCTGACGAATTACGTCTAGGACCCAGGCTGAATTTGAGATTTTTTCCCAAGCAGGGGCAAACCATTTCAATCTCCCCCCCACCGGGCTCCTGGCGTCATTGGGAGGACTGTTTTGTAGACTTATCCTGACTAAAGAGGAAATTTCTACCTCTCCCCTTTGAGGACTGCCAAGAACTAGAGGGATCCTTTTTCCTACAGTCCTGTCTACCCTTTCTTTGGGGGCGAAAGGAACGACGCTGTTGGAAGAACCTGGACTCTGGTGGAAACCCCTTTTTTCTATCAGAGGCCTTTTCTAGAATGTCATCTAAGACAGAACCGAAAAGACAATCTCCTTCGCAAGCGATGCTGCAGAGTTTATTTTTTGAAGCAGTATCACCTGACCAAGAGCGTAACCAGACTGACCTCCTTGCCGTGTTAGAAAGAGCCACCGACCTAGCTGATAACTTTACCAGGTCGGCAGAAGCGTCTGCCAGGAAATTAGAGGCCTGTTTCAAAATCAGCAAGGAGGCCAGGAGATCCTCTCTGGGGGTGTCAGAGACCAGGTGTTCCTCCAGCTGAGAGAGCCAGAGAGACAGAGATCTAGCAGTATAGGTAGCAGCTATGCTAGGTCTCAACATGGTGGTATTGGATTCCCAAGCTTTTTTAAGTACGGATTCACATTTCTTATCCATAGCATCCTTTAATAAGCCGACGTCTTCAAAAGGTAAGGCTGCCTTTTTAGAAATACGTGCAACAGGGGCGTCAACCTTTGGTGTTTTGATCCCAAAGAGCCAAATCTTCCTCGCTAAAGGGATATTTTCTTTTAAAGACTTTTGAAGTACCAGCCCTTTTCTCTGGGTCCTTCCATTCATCCTGTATAAGCTTTCAGATCCTGTCATGGATCGGGAACACTCTCCTCTTCCTATCACCCAGCCCTTTGAAGATCTGATCCTGGACCGACTGTGACTGTCTAGATTCTTCAATATTTAGAGTTAATCTTATTGCTTTCAAGATGGCGTCAGTGTCCTCTACTGAGCATAACGGCCCACTGACCTCTTCATCAGAGGAGGATCCCGAGTCAGACGAACCATTATTATCGTCGTCCTCCATATCCCATTCTATCTGGGGCTCCGTGACCATTTTAGAAGTGGAAGGTTTTTGGGAAAGGAACGCCATTTTTGCTTCCACTGCTGAGCTCACTTCTTCTCTTATAATGGATCGTAATTCTCCACAAGAGAAGGGGAATCTTCAACCATTATTTTGTCTGTACATCTTTGGCAGATAGGTTTTTTACTATGTACTGCCAGATGCTTTTTGCAAATAGCACATTTTCTTTTCTGTGCAGATTCCCCACTCCTTCCAGATTCTCTATTCTGAAAGAACAAAGAAAAGAGCAGGGGCTCCTTTATTATAGGGGAAGGAGTGGGGCAACCGTCACCAGTGCAGTTTCTAGGTAAAATTTCTCTCAGGGCGAGTGTCAAAAAAACTCCCCCCCCCCCCTCACAACTGCTCGATGAAATAAGTGTCTCCCCATTGTAAAAAATGTGGAACCACATTGCACGGACGGTCACAGTGACCCACTGTCCCATAGACTCAGGCTCTCACTCACAGCAGGCTTCTTTCTCAGCACTGCTCCGGGCGGGCGGTAACAGACAGGCAGGTAGTGCGGGCGGCGGTGCTCACCTCACTCACTGTACGTCACGCAGTGTGTGAGGTACAGTGAGTGAGCGCCGCCGCCCGCACTGCCTGCCTGTGGGGGGACATTATTTTTAATAAGGATCACTATGGACATTATTTAGAATGGAGGCTGCTGTTATTATAACTGTATAATGTCTGATAGGCCTAGTCCTGAGTTATATTACCCTGCCCTGTATAATAATGTACCCTGATACCCCTTAGTTATATTACTCCAGAGGGGTAATATAACTAAGGGGTATCAGGGATGGGTACATTATTATACAGGGCATGGGCAGGGTAATATAACTCAGCTCAGGACTAGGCCTATCAGACATTATACAGTTATAATGAGTAATGACACCAACAGCAGCCTCCATTCTAAATAATGTCCATAGTGATCCTTATTAAACTTAATGTCCCCCACAGTGACAGTGGCCCCCATTTTCATGTCTCCCACAGTGCCCCCCCCCATTGTAATTAATTCCCCCCATTGTAATTAATGCCCCCCCCATTGTAATAACCCCCATCCCCCCATTGTAATTAATGCCCCCCCAGACCATCACTCGCCTCACAGCAGGCATCAGCACTGCTCAGGGGCTCAGGGCGGACGGTAACAGGCAGGCAGTGCGGCGCTCACTCAGTCACTGTATGTCACGCGCCTGCGCCGCCTAGTGGGAGGATCAGGCACGTGACGTCAGTAAGTGCCGCCCGCACTGTCTGATGAGTGAGAGGACTCGGCACTCGGGCGCAGGTCAGAAGAGATGTCAGAGGGAGGGAGCCAGGGCGCACGGCCGAGAAACGACAAGAGGGCGCCCCTGCCGGCGCCCCCCTTCTGACCAGGGCCGGTGCAAGGATTTTTGCCGCCCTAGGCAAGATAAAAATTGACGCCCCCCCCCCTCCCGTATCAGATCCGGAATTGCGGACTCGGATCCGCAATTCCGATCCTGAAAAAAAATAGTACATGTCCTATTCTTGTCCCCAATAACGGACAAGAATAGGCATATTCTCTTAGTGCCGGCAATGTGCGGTCCGCAAAATGTAGTATTAATAACTAAACAATTAAATAATAAACATATTGCATTGTCTACTTACCACCAGGACAATTAGATGATCTGGTCTCTGGCTGCAGTCTGGCTCTTGGTCTGGCTCTGCGGACTCCCTTGTCACTCTCTTCTCCCCCCTCCCTTGTCACTCTCTTCTCCCCCCCCCTTGTCACTCTCTTCTCCCCCCTCCCTTGTCACTCTCTTCTCCCCCCTCCCTTGTCACTCTCTTCTACCCCCTCCCTTGTCACTCTCTTCTACCCCCTCCCTTGTCACTCTCTTCTCCCCCCTCCCTTGTCACTCTCTTCTCCCCCCTCCCTTGTCACTCTTCTCCCCCCTCCCTTGTCACTCTTCTCCCCCTCCCTTGTCACTCTCTTCTCCCCCCTCCCTTGTCACTCTCTTCTCCCCCTCCTTGTCACTCTCTTCTCCCCGCCCCCTTGTCACTCTCTTCTCCCCCCTCCCTTGTCACTCTCTTCTCCCCCTCCCTTGTCACTCTCTTCTCCCCCTCCCTTGTCACTCTCTTCTCCCCCCTCCCTTGTCACTCTCTTCTCCCCCCCTCCCTTGTCACTCTCTTCTCCCCCCTCCCTTGTCACTCTCTTCTCCCCCCTCCCTTGTCACTCTCTTCTCCCCCCTCCCTTGTCACTCTCTTCTCCTCCCCCACCTTGTCACTCTCTTCTCCCCCCCCTTGTCACTCTCATTCTACTCCCCCCCCCACCTTGTCACTCTCATTCTACTCCCCCCCCATCACTCTCATTTCCTCCCCCTTGTCAATGTCACCTCTAATGTAGCGTGGCCGAGCTCTGTTCGCTCCGCGGTACAGGAGCTTTTGTTTCCTGTACCCGGCTGACAGGAAGTGCTCACTTAGTGTGCACTTCCTTTCAGTCCGGCCAGGTACAGGAAACAAATGCTCCTGTACCGCGGAGCGAACAGAGCACGGCCACGCTACATTAACAACTCAGCAGTCTGCAGCGCAGGCAGGCTGCGCAGCACTGCGCCGGCCGCTCAGGAGGCTCAGCATGAGGGACGCCGCCGGCCGGCCGCCCGAACCTTTACCTACATAACCAAATTATTATTATTTTTTTTACCTCAACGGGCGCCCCCTGCTTCTGGCAGCGCCCCGGGCGGCCGCCCGTCCCGCCCGCCCCTAGAAACGGCCCTGACCGTCACCAGGAATAACCCACAGGTGATAGTGTAAAATAAAATCACTCCGGAGGAGGAGGCTTACCGGACTGGGGGCCTTAGGGGCATCAGAAGGCTTCTCCTGCTGCAGAGACATGCCGAGGGATCCACTGCTGCTCTGCTGGAGACACTGAGCGGCGTTTTCCAGCTTCCCGCCGCCAATTTGAATCATTTCCTGGTCACCTGACCTGCCGGCGCGTCACATGGTCCAGCCAGGGTCACGTGACCGTATCTTGTGAGATCTCGAGATCCCGCGCGCCTTCTGGCCCTGCAAGCGGCTTCTTCCTGAGCCGATGCATCGTCCGGGGCTGCCTAAAGTGAGGACTGCCTAAAGTGAGCCCATGCCAGAAGCAAGCGGTGGGAGCCGTATCTCGCCCCCAGCGTCCGCCGCTCTGCCACAGCCCTCCTGCAATACTCACCGCAGGCTGGGCGCAGGGAACTTCGGCAGGAGGGAGCCTGCCCGCTTTCCACTCATCCCAAGGGACAGGAAACGACTGGAGAAGGTAATGGGGAGGAGGCATTTAAACTTCTGCTTTCTACGTTGTTTCCTGTCCCTGGGGGCGGGGTACCCTCCTGCTGAAGTGCCATTGTGGGAGGCGTATGGAAAAAAACAGATAAGAACAGCTTGTTACATTATTCTAGCGATCACTCACCTTCTGTAATAGTCTTTGCCTTCTTCCCAGTTTGAACGTATTTGAAGAATTGTGTCAGATGAATTAGTAAGGGAGGTCAGACTTAATGAGATGGCTGGAAAAAAATAAAAATAATCTTCCAGGGGATATCCTAGACCCTTATTGGATTCTGAGATAAAGAAATGCAGCAACAAAATTGAGATATTAAAACCCCACAGTGATAATAGACAGTTACCGTTTATTGTCAAATATCATCCGTGGATCAATAAGTTTCGCCATGTTGTCAATAAACATTGAGGGATTATGCAGCTTACCCAGATGTTGTTGAATTTCGTGACATACCTATGATCTGTTACAAGAGAACTAAAAATATTAGAGATACCATCGTTAAAGCAGACATAGGTGGCACCACGAACATGCCACGTCAACTTTTTCTCTCCACACCTAAAAAGGGCACCTTTCCCTGTTTACAGTGTGTTCATTGTTCAGAGGTTATTAAAGGTGAGTCCTTTTCCCACCCACACATGGGTAAAAAATTCCCTGTTATAGTTTTTTTTTTTTTACCTGTGATATCAACTTTGTTGTGTATCTGCTAAAGTGCCCTTGTGGCCTTTTATACATTGGTGAGACATCTACCAGAATGAAGGATAGGTTCAGTAACCATAAGTCCACCATACGAAAGAAAAATCTGCTGTTACCGATTCCTTTCCATTTTGATAGGTGTTCTCACAATGTTTCACAACTAAGATTTCAGATTATTGAGCAGGTGCCACCCCGCAGAGGTGGCAACAGGTTGCTAATGCTTAAAAAACTTGAAAGGTTTTGGATTCATACTCTACAAACCATTGAACCAAGAGGTTTAAATCAGGAATACGAATTTAGTGCATTCTTGTAAGATAAATAAATGTTCCCTTTATTCAACAGACAACAAATGTCATTGTATTTTAATACATATTTTTGAATTTTTGTATTTGTCTAGTCACAGAAAAAATGACAAGATTTGATGTCCCTAAGTTATTTGTAGCCTGTATGAGATATATATATCTCAGGGTAATTATTTCAATATTTATATATGTTTCTTGTATTGTACCTCATGCTACCTGCTGACTTTTTTATTTTTTCATACAGCCCATTCTAAAGCCACAAGATTTAATTAAATGTCTATCAGCATTGTAACTATGTTGCAACAATGTTTGTAATTGTTTTGTGCATTTCTGTTTCCATGGTGATGTGAGGTCATCACGTTTGACGCCGGTATGGGCGCACTATTTAAATGTGTTTCATGTAGAAATTTACCATGCTTGAAAAAGGCTCGCATTCGAGCTGAAACACGTGTCGCATCTGCGCTGTGTCTCCTCTATGCTTGAATAAATTTGAGTTACTTTCAACAAGAAGTGAAGTGCCGGTCTTTTTGTTTGATATTGGAAGTGGGTTTTCTTACCCTGGACGCGTGCACCGCGATTCCGGAGAGGAGTGCCGACTGTTTCCATTTCATTATACTGATGGTAAGGATGTGGCAAAAGAACTAAAGCATACAGTTTGCCATTCTGTCCAAAATCATGCAGGGTTTTACGCTGCTCATACAGAAGATCTAGCATGGAACATACAGATGATATATTTGGAACATCGCAGATTGGTGCAATGGTAGACTATTTTGTCATTGCAAGTCCAGAAGGATGTTTCTTGCACATAAGAATAGATGAAATGTTAGGAAGGTTTCCTGGATAAAGCCAACACCCTCAAAAAGCGTGGCATGAATCGGTTAATCTCGTGCGCCATGCAGGAAATGTGTTATTTCCCTCAGATTAAGTTTGGCGATTATGTTCTGGTCATTGTCGCTGACTACCTTGCCAAGTCAGAGTTGCCAGGGAGACAGCCAGCGGGATGTTTGCTTCTTGATGTACTTTAGAAACTGCTCGCTTATATGGCTTGAAACATCTGGTTGGAAGGAGTGGAACGGGAGCGACGCAGTGCCCTGCTGCTGTTGGGGATAGGAGGATGTCCATGGAGGAGTTGCTGGAGGAGAAATATAAGTGCCTGGCATGGTAGCCAGGTTGACACAATAGTGGAGGCGTCAAAAGGACCTTGCCTTGTTGCCGGGGTGCTGCCTCACTGCTGCCGCAAAAAACATTCACAGTGGACAGTGAAAGACGTGTACTGCCCCTGCCCTTAACAGCTGCTCCAAGTGTTCACTGTAGCGTGAACCTTACTGCACAGCAACAATTGCAGGAAGTGGCCCATTTTCTCTGCTACATGAGATGATGGCTCTCTAAAGGCAGAAGACTCTACTAAATGGTATGACAGCAACTGGATTGCCAGGTGAGAAGTAAGCTTGTGCAGCATCGGATTGCTGGGCATGAAAATGCCATGCATTCTGGTATCGATGGCTGACGATAGAGCAGAGGTGGTTGAGGAAGAGTCTGAGCAGGAGAAGCAGTAACTGATGATGATGAGGACACCGTACAGCATGTAGATGCAGCCAAGCTGCCGCAATGGAGACAGAGAGAAAATTCCTAGTGCCCACCTCTGTTTTGCCACCGGATGGGGTGATGCTTCTTTAGGTTCGGTAGAGTTGTGGTGCCCATGTTTGAATGGCCATGGCTTATTATATTCTTGCAGATCTTGCACAGGGCAATGCTGCTGTCTTTCTGCAGCTTGGAGAAAAACTGTCAGATGAGAGACATTCGTACAGACCTAGCAGCAACTGAGCTTGGTTTAGCTTTGGCATGTTTTGGGCCTGCTGCACACACAATATCAGCAGCATCACCAGTTCCCAAAACAGATCTTGCCCTAGCAGTTCTTTGCAGGGACATCACCTCTGCTCTTTAATGCTGGCACTGCCATCACCCTCCTAATTAGATGTTACCTCCTCCTCAGCATCCCAATCCAGCTCCCAAGTCCTGTCCAACATTTAGTCATCATTGGAATTCTCACTCTCACCTCCACTTTTTTTAGACTGTGATATATCATGGTAGGCTCCTTTCCTCCTCTCCCGAATTCCTGCTCTGTATTTGCCATGACTGACACTGTTGCTACCACCTCCAATACTGTGGCTATGGGTGCCGCTATTTCCACCACCAACATAGCTATGCAGGGGGTTCCCCGCCTCCCCCTGAACTGCCTCCTCAGAGCAGTATAAGCACTGACTGTACTCACACGAACTGGAGACTCTCTTGACTATCTGCCAGAGTGCCTGGAGGGGTTTTCTTGCCTCTTCTTAGGAAAAAAAGGAGGCGCCCACTAGGAGGGTGCAATAAAGATAGAGAGGACATGACTGACAGGCTTTTCTGGGGCTGCATGAGAGGAGAGCATGAGGAAAGCTGTGACTCCTGGCTCCAAGACATTGTGTCAGAAATCACCTCCTAGTCATCCTGCTGTGACTGAGAGGAGGAGTGAGTTATCCAATCCACAATTTCATCCTCTTTCTCCTCAATGATAATGGTGTGCCTTTCTGAAGCCAGGGAGAACTGTGACCTACTACTACTACTACAGTACTTCTGGCCAGATAGCTGGTGCTGCTATTATCCACATTCTGACTCTGGTAGGACAAGGCTTGACCCTGGGTTATTCATTTGGAACCCTTCAGTATTCTAGACATTTTGCCTAATGTACACGATAACACAAAGTAGGGATTGGTTTCCAACTGTGTTTTCTGGAGCTTAGAGACAGAGAGAGGCAATTAAATGTCCTTCCCTTTGTACAAATACAATGAAGACAATGCTATTGACAATTTACATTTAAAAAAAAATAATGCAGTATTGGCGCCAGTAAAATATTTGGGATCAATGTCTTATGTGCATTCAAATACACAGATTCATAAAAAAGCTTTCTGTAGTGTAAAACATAAATTGTCAATCCACTATGAGAATATTT
Organism: Bufo gargarizans; assembly: GCF_014858855.1. Taxonomy (NCBI): domain Eukaryota; kingdom Metazoa; phylum Chordata; class Amphibia; order Anura; family Bufonidae; genus Bufo; species Bufo gargarizans. The sequence goes on along the minus strand of NC_058085.1, from coordinate 266,250,704 downwards.
CCTCACCAACACTTGAACAGTCTGGAGCGGCATTGTAAGAGAGCTGGGTCTAGTGTTTGATGTGTGTTCATACAGAGATTTTAAATAGTACTCCCTGGATTGCAAAACACACACTGCACACTTGCACTGTGATTAGTCCTCTCTCCCTCCCCACATCAATAATTTAACTGTGCGTGGAAGGTGGTTTTATTTCTGTGTACAGTGTAATTTGCTTTCATTTTGCTGGTACAAAAATGGTGTTATTGCTTTTAGTTCAATGCAACACATTTTACAACATAGATATGATACATAAAAAAGAAATGAAGCTCAACAGAGAAGCCTTATTGCTGTAAAAAGCTTTTGCTATAATGCATAGTGTTTAACCCCTTTGCTACCAGCGCCGTACATGTACTGCGCTGGAGCGATGTGTAAACATGGTGCCCAGTTGCACGTGAATCGGGCGTCATGGCTACTTACCGTGACCAGCAATAATGCCGATTGCTGTAATTAAAGGCTTTAGATGCTGTGATTAAGCGAGATCACGGCATCTAAATACGCAAAATCCCCGAGGCTCACGCTTCTGAGCTTGCTACCAATGCCCCGTGTGGCCAATTCGGGCATCAGTAGTTGCACTAAATACTTTCAGCCTCGCTGATGAGGCTGAAAGTATTCATGCTGCAATTCTTATTTTGGCCACCAGATGGCCAAATTAGGGTTTAACCCTTACCCAACATGTGATGTACTATTGCGTCAAGGAAGTCAGTGACCTTCTACATTTTGACGTAACAGTACATCATGGTGATCGGGCGGGCACCGGGACAACTGCAGGGGTCCAGCAGTCCCTGATAGCCGGCCCCCTGATGTGCTGACCACATGCTGGCCAATTGCCTATCGAAGGCTCAGGCGAAGATGCCTCCTTTCCTGCACATGGACCTTCGCAAGCACCATAAGCGACCACATCCACTTCCCTGTCCCAGCGCAGAGTCCAAATGTCATTGCTCAGGCATTTGAACGCAAGCGCAAATACCCAGCCACCCACCCACAGGCCATAGCACTAAATGCGCACCTTTCAAAATTACAGGCCCTGGAAATGTTGCCATTTACGCTTGTGGACACTGAGGCTTTCCGCAGCCAGATGTCGGCGGCCGTCCCGTGGTACTCAGTCCCCAGCCGCCACTTTTTTTCGAGGTGTGCTGTGCCCGCCTTTACACAAACATGTGACCCAAAAAGTCATACGTGACCTAACCAACACAGTTACTGGGAAGGTCCACTTAACCACGGACACATGGACAAGTGCATTTGGCCAGGGATGCTACATTTCACTGACGGCACACTGGGTGAACATTGTGGAGGCCAGGAGCGAGTCGAACCCTGGGATGGCACAGGTGCTACTGTTCTGGTTCTGGCCAAGCTGCCAGTTCGGTTGATGTACTGCTCCAAATTAATTAAAGTACGTGCACGGAGAGATCAGACAGACAACCCACTGCATGGAGTTAATCAGTATCTCTGGTTTATTTCTGAAAACAACAGACAATACATAGTTTTCACGAGAGGAGGGAGTGGGAGGGGGGTGAAAGATAAAGTATATCTTTTCTATTGGCTATGAATTCTATACTTTTCTGTAACCTTGACGGCCAGAGGAAATTCCTCCTCCCTCCCCCCTTGCTCCTGGGTGAAACCGTTACTTCTTCTTTCTTTGTAACTGCTTGCTTGAGCTGAACGGAAACCACAAAGAAACAGATGATAAAACACAAAGTAAGATTCTAGTTTATAGGTGTTGGCTGAATGCCTGGCCACCATCTTAGCTAAACATAGTCCTCAACAAGCAAGTATCCATTTTGTATCAATAGTCCATAACAGTCCCCCCTTGGAGACTTGATTGTAGACTTTCCCTTCGCCTAGCGAATCCCCTGGGCATACCATTCGTATCCTCTTCACCCGCAGTGGCGACAACCTACCCCTTATAGGTAGGCTCCCGGTTGCTCGGACTTGTGGTAATACCCTGGGATTCATCTCACCCTATCTCAGCCAGGCATCATTGTGAGGAGGGGGAGCTGTGTTGAACGATGTTTCCTTCTGTCCTTCCTCATCGTAGAGGAGCATAATAGGTCGTTCATCAGTTTTCTTCATTCTTTTTGAAAAGCGGGTCACACAAATAAGAACGAGCTTAATCACTACATATATCACCAATATTATTAGGGCTACCTGCAATATTACTTGGACAATTCCCATGAGCCAACCCCCAATACCTTTGAACCAGTTATTGGGGTTAAGGGAAGAGAAGGTATCAGACCACCATGTATCTTTATCAGCTTTATGTGCATCCAGCCATTTATCTCTTAAATCCGCCATTTTCTCTATACCCACCTTAACTTGCAAATTACCCTGCGGGTCTATGTAATGGCAACAAGAGGGTCCCACAACCTGGCACATACCTCCATCTTTAGCTGTAACATAATCTAGAACTAATGTGTGTTGGTTGGTGACAATGATTAACTGGTTTGCACAATGTTCGAGGTATTCATAAGTCTCATCACTTCCCATATTTGGTCATCCAGGTAGTCTGTTGCTACTACCAGATGATCCCACATCTGCGCTATCATGGGATATATGAAGATGGAACTAACAATTTTGTTGGTAATGCTCATCTCTACTACATGTGGCTTGCCATTTGGTCTGGGTGTGTTATCTTTGGCCCTACGATACAAGGTGTGCTTAGGTACTGCATTTATGCCAATTTGAGAGTGTGGTACTATAAAGGTAGCAGGAGTAAGCCTGGCGATGGTGCACAGTCCTGTGACATTCTGGGATAACCATTTGTACGCTTTTTGTCCACAAACTAAGTATATGTCGTCTGGAACTGCTACTGCTGTGCCATTAAATAATCGGGTAAATAGTTTGGCTAATTGTGTCCCTTTCGCCAACTCATATCCTTTTGACTGACTTTCGGTGTCGTTAGCTAATATACCTGTCAGGAGATCCTGTACAGTACGGTTGTTACAGGGCAGATCCTTTCCGTTCTCAGCATCTACACCAATACACTGCACGTGGCTGTCTGTTTTTGAATCATTGCAACCTGAGTGTATGTGTGGACTAAATGTCATACCTTTGGTTTGTACTTGGAGACAATAACAGTGTGTCCAGCTAGGAAAACATGTGACATTAGCCCAGTGTCCCTCTTGCCAAGGAGTAGAGCTATAATCTACCGAGGGTCCTGATCTGTTTATCATGAGCCATGGGGCATCTGCCCACCCTGCAACAGGTAAGGCTACTTCCCTGTCCTTGTTTGTACTGGATTTAACTTGGTGTATACTAGTGAGAAAGATGGTAGAATTAGACAGGTCAATCGGTTCAGAAAGGTCCAGGGGTATTGCAAAATAAGGCATACTGGTTGAACTCACGGGACTGTGGGTACAATCCAACAATCTCTGAGTGTCTCAACCCCTGGACTAGAATTTGATGGTGCCGTGTCAGTGAATTGTCCCATTCATTACCCAGTGGCGTGAACACTGCAGATATGCCCACTGTCAAAGTCATGATCAGTATGTGAATCCTCATGGCTTATTGTTCCAGGGTCGTCGGGACAGCCTTTTTACTCTTTTACAATGTGAAGCGTGGATCCAGGTAAGCCTCCCTTCGAGTTTCACAGAGGTCGGGGTAGTCAGCAACACCTGGTACGGCACCTCGTATCGTGGTTCGAGGGTGTTTCTGATGTGTTTCTTGACCACCACCCACTCTCCAGGTTTGAGAGTGTGTATTCCCTCTAGGGAGTCAGGATCTGGAATGGAAGAGAAAACTTGTGCACGTATGTTAGACAATTGTTTACTCAGGGCAATCACATATTTAGCTACAGATTCATAATGCATTTGCAATTGCTGTGGGAAGTACTGTCCCATCCTAGGCCGTGTCCTAAACAAAATTTGGTGTGGAGGCCTAGGGGTGTGTCTAACTGAAAATAGTGCTATTGGCAGGCATTGTACCCAACTGAGCCCTGTCTCCCTAGTCATTTTCAGCATCTTGGACTTCAGTACCCCGTTCAGTCGTTTGACTTTGTCGCCGCTTTGGGGTCTGTAGGGTGTGTGATAGGCTAAGTGTGACCCTACCATCTTCCAGACTTCTTGGGTTAATCTAGCAGTGAATGCTGGGCCCTGATCACTCTCAATGACCTCAGGTACTCCGAACCTACAAACAGCTTCCTGCATTAAGTTCTTTAGCAGTAGTGGTTGCTGTCTGGTTTCGGACGGGGTAGGCTTCTGGCCACCCAGAGAACAAGTTTATCACTACTAGCACATATTGAAACCCTTGGCACATTGGCATCTGGATGTGGTCAATTTGAATCTGTTGGAACGGGTACTAGGCTTTGGGGAGACATTTGGTTGGTGTAGGCTCAGGTCTTCCCGGGTTGCACTGCGCACAGATGAGGCAAGACTGAGTATGCCTCACCAGGACAGGGGTTATACCTGGGGCCACCCATATTTTGTCTTAGTTCTTTCATGATGGTCTTAGATTGGTGGGTGGGCCTATGAGCTATTGAAGCTATCAGAGGATAGAGAGCTTTGGGCAGAGATGCTTTCTTTCCTTGGGTCCACAGTCTCGTTTTCTTTCTCTTCTTGGGCTGACTCTTTTAGCCAATCCAATTTTTCTTGTGGCGTGGCCTGTTTCTGTATTTGTTTCAGGAGGTCCCATGTGATTTCTTCTTGTTCCAGGTCTTCCTGTGTTATCATAATCTGGTCTGACTGGACTCTTTCCTCTTTCACTGCTGCTTCCTTGGCCGCTTGGTCAGCTAGGGCGTTTCCTCTGGCCTCAGGGGTGTCAGCTCGAGTATGGGCCTTTACTTTGATCACTGCCACTTGGTTGGGCAGGAGTACTGCTGCCATTAGGGCTGCTACTGCTGCAGCATTCTTAATCGGGGTTCCTGCAGCTGTAATGTAATCCCGGGCCTTCCATATTAGTCCAAAGTCATGAACCACTCCAAAGGCATATCTAGAATCTGTGTAGATATTGGCGGTAGAGTCTTTTGCCATGAGGCAGGCTTCAGTGAGGGCAATGAGTTCAGCTTCTTGTGCTGACTGGTCTGGGCGCAATTGTCTTGCACACAGCACTTCATGCTCACTTGTGACTGCCATGCCTGTATGGAACTTCCCCTTGTCATCGGCGTACCTTGAGCCGTCCACAAAGAGAATCCAATGAGGGTTTGTCAGAGGAGTGTCTTGGACTGATGGTGGTGTCCCTACTTCAGCTTCCATCATTGTGATGCAATCATGTTCTTGTTCCTTGTAAAGAGAGTCGGTTGAGGCCCATAGTTCTTCTTCCTGAAGATCCTCTTCAGCATGTAGATCAATAAAATCTTCAGAATCTCCATTATACTCCCCCCTTGGAAGAGGAAGGAGTGCAGCAGGATTGAGGATGTGGCACCTCTGAATGGTGACATTATCTGGCAGAAGCAAACTACACTGAAGCCGGAGGTGGCGCTGTGCAGTGAGGTGTTTAGGTTGAGTCTGCTGGAGGATGGCAGAAATGTCATGGGGAGCCAGAATAGTGAGGGGATGACCCAGCACAACGTCAGATGTGACGTTTAGAAGAGAGCTGGCAGCATGGATAGCTCTGACACAGGAAGGGGCTTCTCTGGCTACTGGGTCCAGTCTCTTTGTATGGTAGGACTTTGGGGTCCTTCAGGGTCACAGTGACTGGTGGGACACTGAGGTATCCAATATCCTGGGGTCCTCTGGCCCAGAGAGTATTGGGGATGAGGTGCAAAATGGTTTGCAGCGAATCCCCTTGCTCATATGAATCAGTGCAGAATTTTATTGTCAGACATCCGGCAGCCGTGGGTGTCACATAATTTGAGTGAAAACCACAAAGACCAAGAAGCGAGACAGTTTCTTATCAGAAAGAGGATCTTAAACTAACACAGCAGAAACTAACATTTCTGTGAAAAGAAAAAAGGTGGGGGTCAACTGATCCCCCGCAGCTGTCCTGCAATGTGGTGGAATGATCTGCTAATTTAGCTTTTGTCCATTTCTGTAGTTGTTCTATAAAGAATTTTCCAGACTCATGATCCCGGGGGTCAAAGTTAGCACCTTTAAGTTCAGGGATGTGGATTTGATCCATTATCAGTGTGGAGTATTCACCTGTCTTGTTTTCCACTATACTTTGCAGGTCCGACCATGTGCACCCATAGGTTTGATGCACTTGGGACAGTTTCCTGAAAAAGGGCATGGGATGGGTCTCAGGGTCAGGCAGTAAATTCACTATGGTGAATAACTGTTGTGGGGTGAAAGACACATATTTTGGTGGTCCCTGTGGCCGGTTAAGTGCTAGGGCTTCTTTCAGTGTCTCAAGGTTTCCCTGCTCAATTTTCTGTAAGTTCTTTTGTAACTCTGTAATCTGACCCTGCAGTATTTGATCTTGTGAACGTCGTGATGGGCGCACGGTCATGGGTACAGTCCACTGTGGTGCCAGGGATAAAGTTGGCGGATCACCGTAGTCTGTCGGGGTACCCCGCGAAGGAGTCTGCATATTACCCGGTGCATTTTGTATGCCCATTGTGGATTCTGCAGCACCGTCTGCATCCCCCTGTTCTGCTTCATCAGGTTGCCCCCCTACCATTATAGGAGTAAGGGTGGCAGGTGAGTGGGGTAGCATGAATGTACCGTCCGGGTTAACCATGGGGTACAAGGTAGTAGGAAGGGGCAAGGGTGACATAGGAGTGACGGGGGGGTCCGGACCGAATGATATTAAAGGTCCGTTCATGGGCGTTGCCTGGGGACAAGATGGCGCTGTAGCTAACACGGGAAGTGATGGGACGTGCCGGGGAGTAGTTACCAAGGTGTGGTTTTGTGGGTGGGGAACCCCACAGGGAAGGCACGTATCACGGGAGGAGGGATTCTGTTGACCACATGTTTTGCAGGTCCACCCACCTGCTTTCTTCCCGGCGCCATTATAGGGTGGTGGCAAGTCATGTATCAATGCAACACCAGGCTTACAGAAATATCTCTGTCTTTTCTCATCAAAATTTAGTTCCCCCCCGGTCTGTTCAAATTCTTTACTACAGTCCAACCACACACGGACCATGTCTGTCAATTAATCATCCTCTAACTTCCCTCTCTTCTCGTTTAACAACACTTGCCAGGTGGCAATACATAGGATGCCTCCTTTACAGACACTATAACTCTTCTCCAACTTAGTTAATCCTTTTATGAAACGTTTGCCTCTCCTGTCCGCCACGTACTGTTCAGGTGAACAGTAACCCTTCGGGACACTTTCCTCATTTCCCATTATCTCTCGTACCTACTGAAGCCGCCTAAAGACCTCTGCATAGAGTAATCACTGGACGCGAAGACCTTTGAGTCCCGGTCAGCACACTCTGCGCTACCGCGAACCACTCTCCACCCATCTGTGATCGTCCCCTTTATGGAGATTCGAGTCAGACACCGGGCTGAACTCAGATACAGGTACACAGGAGAACTCCGTGTCTCCGTCAGTGATACTTGTCAACAGGGTCTTCACAACTTATAGGCACAACACAGTACATCAAGACTTTAAAAAAACATATGGGGTTCTTACTTTCATGCCCTCGAGGACGTCCCAGACTGCTTCCGCACCCCTCCCTCAGACGAACACCAAGAGGCTACACCAGGGGACACTTTATAGGCAAGATGACTCAATTTTCCTACCTCATATCACGGGTTGCGATCCCGGTGTCCGTTAGTGCGCCTCTCCTCGTCTGGTCTCTGGGGGTACGGGAACAGAGGGTCCAATCCTCGAGCCCCACGATTGGGAGCCAAAATTGTTCTGGTTCTGGCCAAGCTGCCAGTTCGGTTGATGTACTGCTCCAAATTAATTAAAGTACGTGCACAGAGAGATCAGACAGACAACCCACTGCATGGAGTTAATCAGTATCTCTGGTTTATTTCTGAAAACAACAGACAATACATAGTTTTCACGAGAGGAGGGAGTGGGAGGGGGGTGAAAGATAAAGTATATCTTTTCTATTGGCTATGAATTCTATACTTTTCTGTAACCTTGACGGCCAGAGGAAATTCCTCCTCCCTCCCCCCTTGCTCCTGGGTGAAACCGTTACTTCTTCTTTCTTTGTAACTGCTTGCTTGAGCTGAACGGAAACCACAAAGAAACAGATGATAAAACACAAAGTAAGATTCTAGTTTATAGGTGTTGGCTGAATGCCTGGCCACCATCTTAGCTAAACATAGTCCTCAACAAGCAAGTATCCATTTTGTATCAATAGTCCATAACACTACCCACGCCGAGGATTGCGGGCGCTACTTCCATCAGGATTTCCGCCAGCACCTACGCTAGTGGCTGCAACCACCACTTCTCCTCCTCCGCATCCTCCTCCACTTCCACCTCTGAATTTTCCGCGTGTAGCACCAGTCAGCCATCGACAGGTGGCTGGAAGCAGTGTAGCACTGCAGTGGGGAAGCAGCAACAGCCTTTGGTGAAGCTGATATGCTTAGGGGACAAACAGCACACCGCCGCAGAGCTGTTGCAGGGGATAAGAGACCAGACTGAGCTGTGGCTCTCACCACTCAACCTGCAACAGGCATGGTTGTGTGTGATAATGGCCGCAACTTGGTGGCAGCTTTGAAGCTCGGCAAGCTCAGACACATCACATGCCTAGCCCATGTCTTAAACTTAGTGGTTCAGCTGTTCCTCAAAACCTACCCCAATTTGCCTGAGCTACTGGTGAATGTGCGCCGCACAGCTTCAGCCAGTCTATTAACGCTGCAGCAACGCTTGAAATTGCCAGCTCACTGGCTGTTGTGAGATGTGAGCACGCGCTGGAACTCCACATTCCACATGTTGGCCAAGCGTTATGAGCAGCAGAGAGCAGTAGTGGTATACCAGCTGCAACATGGTTGTCGCCTTTCCAGTCAGATTCTGCTAATCAGAAGCGAGGAGTGGGCATGGATCTCTAACCTCTGTGAGGTTTTAAGAAACTTTGAGGAATCAACACAGATGGTGAGATCCCACTTCTGTGTCTATTTAAAAGCTCACTGCTAACGATTAAGGACGACGCTTAGCATGTCGAAGAGGTGGAAATGGGGGAAGAAGACATTACACGGGGTGATAGCCAGACCACTCTCAGTCTGTCTTCTCAGCGCGAATTGGCCGATGAAGAGGAGAAGGAGCAGGAGATGGTTGCCTCCGCTACAGAGGGTAGTACCCATGGAAGTTTAATTCCATCAGTACAGTGTGGGTGGGCAGAAGATGAGGAAGAGGAGATTGAGAGTGATCCTCGGGATGATGACAGCGAAGTCTTGCCAGTTGGTACTCTGGCACACATGGCTGACTTCATGTTAGGCTGCCTTTCCCGCGACCTGTGCGTTATATGCATTTTAGACAACACGGCTTACTGGGTGTACACCCTTCTCGACCCCCGCTACAAAGAGAACTTCTCATCTCTCATTCCTCAGGTGGAGAGGACAAGCAAAACGGTGCAATACCAGAAGGTCCTTGTTGAAAAATTGCACCAAAAATTTCCATCTCACAACTCAGGCAGCAGGGTCCACAGTTCCTTGGCCAACCGAGGAGGGGGATACAAGGGGAACACACAGCAGTTCCAACAGAGGCAGGGCAACACTCTACAAGGCCTGGGACAGTTTCATGACACCCCGCCTGCACCCTCATCCTGATGTGCGGCCTAGTGTCACAAGGAGGGAAACATTTTGGAAAATGGTATTGGAGTACGTAGCAGACCGTATCAGGGTCCCCAGTTATCCTTCAGTGCCTTACAACTACTGGGTGTCCAAGCTAAACACGTGGCATGAACTGGCGCTTTACACTTTGGAGGTTCTTGGCTGCCCTGCAGCCAGCATTTTGTCTGAGCGTGTATTTAGTGCTGCTGGTGGCATTATAACAGATAAGTGTATCCGCCTGTCAACTGAAAATGCTGACAGGTTGACTCTTATAAAAATGAACAAGGCCTGGATTGCCTCAGACTTCGCGACTCCACCAGAGGAAAGTGGATAAACAGAGGCACTTTAAATGTGTTGTTTAATGTACTGAATACACTGTATTTCCATGCACCCCTTCCACCACAAAAAAGGGTATATGGTTAAATCTTCCTTTTCTCATCCTCCTCCTCTTCCATCATATCAACATGCTTATTCGTCGCATATATGCCCTCACATATCATTTTTTACACGGTCAGCTTAACTGCAGGCCCTCACATATAATGTTTTACATGGTCAGCTCAACTGCAGGCCCTCACATATAATGTTTTACAGGGTCAGCTCAACTGCAGGCCCTCGCATATAATGTTTTACAGGGTCAGCTCAACTGCAGGCCCTCACCTACATTCTTTTACAGGGTCAGCTCAGCAAATTAGTTTCAGCACGACCTGTTGCCCATTCCCCACTGCAGTGCTACACTGCTTCCAGCTACTGACTGATGCTGCAAGATGACATTTCAGAGGTGGAAGTGGAGGAGGAGGAGAAGAGGGCATTACAGCCACTAATGTAGGTGGTGGCGGAAATCCTGATGGTAGTAGGGCCCACAATCTGTGGCATCGGTAGCACCTGTGCCATCCCAGGGTACGACTCGCTCCTGGCCTCCACAACATTCACCCAGTGTGCCGTCAGGGAAATGTAGCATCCCTGGCCACAAGCACATGTCCATGTGTCAGTCGTTAAGTGGACCTTCCCAATAACTGCGTTGGTCAGAGCACGGGTGATGTTACAGGACACATGCTGGTATAAGGAAGGGACGGCACACCAGGAAAAATAGTGGCGGCTGGGGACTGAGTAACGAGAGAGGGCAACCGCCATCAGGCTGCGGAAAGCCTCGGTGTCCACAAGCTTAAATAGCAACATTATCAGGGCCAGCAATTTGGAAAGGTGCGCATTTAGTGCTATGGCTTGTGGGTGGGTGGCTGGGTATTTGCACTTTCGTTCAAAAGCCTGGAGTATGGACATCTGTATGCTGCACTGGGACTCAGAAGTGGATGCAGTAGATGATGGTGCTTGTGAAGGTCCAGGTGCAGGAGGCATCCGGGCCTGCATCTTGGACAGGGAATTGGCCAGCATGTAACACAGGGAAAGAGGAAGCAGTATTGTGACCCGCAGACACTGATTGTGGACCCAGGCGTTCAGCCCACCTATTAGGGTGCTTTGATGCTATGTGGCAGATCATGATGGTGGTCTTGAGGTTGCTAGTGTTCACGCCCCTGCTAATTTTAGCATGGCACAGGTTGCAAATGACAATTCTTTTATCGTCCGCACTTTCCTCAAAAAAGCGCCAGACTGTGGAACACCTACCCCTTGGCAAGGGAGATTGCCGCAAGGTGGTGCTCCGGTGAACAGTTGTGGGCCTGTTTGGTGGGCCCGCCTTATCCCTTTTGCCACCCCACTGCCTCTTCCAGCCTGTTGCGGTGCTGCATATCCCTCCCTCTCTGTACTGCTGTCCTCGCTCGGCTTGCCACCTTCCCAGGTTGGGTAAGTGATTTCATCATCCGCCACCTCCTCTTCCACTTCCTCACTTTGGTCATCCTCCTGACTTGTTGACCTAACAAGAACCTCACTTATTGACAACTCCTTATCCTCATAATGAACCTCTTGAGACACTAATTACAGTTGACTTATTGGCAACTGTGTCTCATCATTCACCTCATGAAAAACTACTTGCTGAATTTAAAGAGTTTCACAACTTATCCAATCTGAAAATTTATTTACAAAAATCTGAAGTGCTCAATATATCCATTCCGAATTCCCTTGAGGCGGAACTGGTGGGCTCCTTACCTTTCAAATGGACGACAGGAGCCATCAGATACTTGGGCACGATCATTCCCAAAGATCTATGGGAGCTGTTCTCTAGAAACTATACGCCCCTCTTGAGTAGGATTAGAGAAGACCTTAAGAGATGGTCCAAAGGCCTATATACGTGGATTGGCAGGTGTGCCATATTTAACCACTTCAGCCCCGCTAGGTGAAACCCCCTTCATGACCAGAGCACTTTTTATACTTCGGCACTACACTACTTTCACCGTTTATCGCTCGGTCATGCACTTACCATACAAATGAATTTTACCTCCTTTTCTTCTCACTAATAGAGCTTTCATTTGGTGGTATTTCATTGCTGCTGGCATTTTTACTTTTTTTGTTATTAATCAAAATGTAACGATTTTTTTGCAAAAAAATGACATTTTTCACTTTCAGCTGTAAAATTTTGCAAAAAAAACGACATCCATATATAAATTTTTCACCAAATTTATTGTTCTACATGTCATTGATAAAAAAAAAATGTTTGGGCAAAAAAATAAAATGGTTTGGGTAAAAGTTATAGCATTTACAAACTATGGTACAAAAATGTGAATTTCCGCTTTTTGAAACAGCTCTGACTTTCTGAGCACCTGTCATGATTCCTGAGGTTCTACAATGCCCAAACAGTAGAAAACCCCCACAAATGACCCCATTTCGGAAAGTAGACACCCTAAGGTATTCGCTGATGGGCATAGTGAGTTCATAGAACTTTTTATTTTTTGTCACAAGTTAGCGGAAAATGATGATGATTTTATTTTTTATTTTTTTCTTACAACGTCTCATATTCCACTAACTTGCGACAAAAAATAAAAAATTCTAGGAACTCGCCATGCCCCTCACGGAATACCTTGGGGTGTCTTCTTTCCAAAATGGGGTCACTTGTGGGGTAGTTATACTGCCCTGGCAATTTAGGGGCCCAAATGTGTGAGAAGAACTTTGCAATCAAAATGTGTAAAAAATGACCGGTGAAATCCGAAAGGTGCACTTTGGAATATGTGCCCCTTTGCCCACCTTGGCAGCAAAAAAGTGTGACACATCTGGTATCGCCGTACTCAGGAGAAGTTGGGGAATGTGTTTTGGGGTGTCATTTTACATATACCCATGCTGGGTGAGAAAAATATCTTGGTCAAATGCCAACTTTGTATAAAAAAATGGGAAAAGTTGTCTTTTGCCAAGATATTTCTCTCATCCAGCATGGGTATATGTAAAATGACACCCCAAAACACATTCCCCAACTTCTCCTGAGTACGGCGATACCAGATGTGTCACACTTTTTTGCTGCCAAGGTGGGCAAAGGGGCACATATTCCAAAGTGCACCTTTCAGATTTTGCAGGCCATTTTTTACACATTTTGATTGCAAGGTACTTCTCACACATTTGGGCCCCTAAATTGCCAGGGCAGTATAACTATGCCACAAGTGACCCCATTTTGGAAAGAAGACACCCCAAGGTATTCCGTGAGGGTCACTGCGAGTTCCTAGAATTTTTTATTTTTTGTCACAAGTTAGCGGAAAATGATGATTTATTTTTTTTCTCTTTTTTCCTTACAAAGTTTTATATTCCATTAACTTTTTTTTTTTATATTTAAATACTTTTAGTTTATTTTTTCCTTCATCATATATAAAAAGTTCAGAAACAAGACATAACATTAGGCAATAATACAGCAGGGCATAAACAATGCTAATTCCTGTATATACACATACATTTGTTACTCGCTTATCCTTAGACATCAGGAATATGTCCCTGTCCTGTTTCTTTCCTCATATCATGTACAAAACGAGGAAACAAAAGAAAAACAATATAACCCCTCCCCTTCCCCCCCCCCCCATGGTTGTCTTGATGGATACCACAGATTTTCATTCTCTCTTCCACATCCTCCATTTATTTATGGGTACCGACATATTCATATCTACATACCCTCCCACATAAGTTCTTCCATGCTTCGATGTTTGGTGGTGTGTCCGCCCCCCACTCCCTAGCCACTACAACCCGCGCCAGCATTAATCCTTTGGCCCATTTCCTTTCTATTTCTATATCGAGACCTATTTTCCTGATATATCCAAGCACCGCTGTAGCGATCTCCATTGGGACTGAGCACCCAGTTGATCTGGTCAGCTCCCGATAAACCTGAGACCAGTAATCCTGCATTAGGGGGCAGTGCCAGATCAAGTGGGTGAAATCCGCATTATCCATCCTGCACTTCCAGCATCTAGCATCCCTTGTTTTATACATCCTACTCAACACCCATGGGGTGATATAGGTACGATGGACAATAAAGAACTGTATCAGTCGGAAATTACTCGATACCGTACTTCTTTTTATACTTTTATAGATACATCTCCAATCTAGCGTGTTGGGGTCAACTTCTAGTGCCCATTTTTGTTCACTAATAAACTTTATCACTCCCCCTAAACCCCTTTTAATTATTTTATATATCTGTGATATTGATATTTTGGTCCCCTTATTGAGACAGCAAAATTCTACAAATTCTGAATATTTAGTGGTTAAGTACGATTTATTCTCAGTGCTGTCAAATGCGTGTTTTAACCGAAAATATCTAAAGCGTGTAAGGGTATCTAATTTTATACTAAGTCCTAATTCTTCTAGTGTCCTAAGCTTTCCTTTTATCTCAATCTGTGAAATAAACTTAATACCATTTTTTTCCCAAAATACATAATCCTCTAACTTCTGAAACTCGCCTAAGTTTATATTCCCCCATAGTGGGGTAATCTTTAGTGAGTAATTTATCCCCAATAATTTTTTAACATTCACCCATATCAAGTGCATCATATTACTAATAGGGCACTTCTTACCCTTTATTTTTAATATCCCGGCTTCCAAGATACTAAAAATATTATATTGGAGACCTACAAACTCGCCCACTAGGTACTGGCGTAATCTGTCATCCTCTATCATTAACCATTGTAGCTGGGATGCGTAATAGTAGCCTCTGAAGCAGGGCACGGACAAGCCACCATCTTCTTCATCAAGCCATAAGTATTTTTGTTTGAGCCTGACCCTTTTTTTCCCCCATATAAGATCATTTATCAATCCCTCCAATACATTGAAATGGTGGTCACCTATCCAGACAGGGCATGAGGATATTACATAGAGGACCTGCGGCAACAAAATCATTTTTATAATAGCTATACGGTCTACCTGTCTTATCAGTGTTTTTTGCCAAATGCTTATTTTATTTTTAACCCTTTTAAGCAGAGGGGCAAGATTCAGTTCTGTATATTCCTGGATCCTCGCACTAATTTTGATTCCAAGGTATTCCAGTGCATCTGTGGGTTTCAATACTTTAACATTAAGATCCGTTCTCCTGGTTTCGTAGCCAATTGGGAGTAACACTGATTTCATCCAATTCACCCTGAAGCCGGAGATTTGACCAAATTGATTTACAGTTCGCATCAGGTATGGGACCGCCGACGCCCCCCCTTTCAAGAAAAACAGGACATCATCCGCGTATAGACACATTTTATCTGAGGCGCCCCTACTCCCAAATCCCCTGATGTTATCATCTGATCGTACCTTGCATGCTAACGGTTCGACAAAGATGGCAAACAGTAATGGTGAAAGGGGGCACCCCTGCCTGGTTCCCCTTTGCAACACCATCGATTCAGATATCTCTCCGTTGATTTTAATCCTTACTTTCGGGTGTTGGTACAGTAGTTGCACCCAGCCAATATAATTGTCCCCCAAATTTAGCTCACGCATTATGTTCCAGAGGTATGCCCACTCCACCCTGTCAAACGCTTTTTCTGCGTCCAATGACAGGAGGGAGTGGGCACCCTCCCCGCCCATCTGGATATTAAGGAGGGCCCGGCGGATATTCATTTGAGCCTGACGTTTCGGTATAAACCCCGATTGATCTGGATGTATTATCTTACCTATCACTTTTTTTAGGCGGTTTGCCAGCAATTTGGCACATATTTTATAGTCCATTAACTTGCGACAAAAAATAAAAAATTCTAGGAACTCGCCATGCCCCTCACGGAATACCTTGGGGTGTCTTCTTTCCAAAATGGGGTCACTTGTGGCGTAGTTATACTGCCCTGGCAATTTAAGGGCCCATATGTGTGAGAAGTACTTTGCAATCAAAATCTGTAAAAAATGACCGGTGAAATCCGAAAGGTGCACTTTGGAATATGTGCCCCTTTGCCCACCTTGGCATCAAAAAAGTGTCACACATCTGGTATCGCCGTACTCAGGAGAAGTTGGGGAATGTGTTTTGGGGTGTCATTTTACATATACCCATGCTGGGTGAGAGAAATATCTTACCAGATGTGTGACACTTTTTTGCAGCCTAGATGCGCAAAGGGGCCCAAATTCCTTTTAGGAGGGCATTTTTAGACATTTGGATCCCAGACTTCTTCTCACGCTTTAGGGCCCCTAAAAAGCCAGGGCAGTATAAATACCCCACATGTGACCCCACTTTGGAAAGAAGACACCCCAAGGTATCCAATGAGGGGCCTGGCAAGTTCATAGAATTTATTTATTTTTTTGCATAAGTTAGCGGAAATTGCTTATTTTTTTTTTCTCACAAAGTCTCACTTTCCGCTAACTTAGGACAAAAATTTTAATCTTTCATGGACTCAATATGCCCCTCAGCAAATACCTTGGGGTGTCTTCTTTCCAAAATGGGGTCAGTTGTGGGGTGTTTGTACTGCCCTGGCATTTGAGGGTCTCCGCAATCATTACATGTATGGCCAGCATTAGGAGTTTCTGCTATTCTCCTTATATTGAGCATACAGGTAATGAGATTTTTTTTTCCGTTCAGCCTCTGGGCTGAAAGAAAAAAATGAACGGCACAGATTTCTTCATTCGCATCGATCAATGTGGATGATAAAATCTCTGCCAAAAAAAAAAAATTGAGGGGAAAGGCGTCTGCCAGGACATAGGAGCTCCGCCCTACATCCATACCCACTTAGCTCGTATGCCCTGGCAAACCAGATTTCTCCATTCACATCAATCGATGTGGATGAATAAATCATTACCGGGATTTATTTTTATTTTTATATATATATATATATATATATATATATATATATATACAAAGTGCTTGCCAAAGCATAGGAACGCCGCCTCCTCCTCAGCTCGTATGCCTCGGCAAACGTATCTGTCACTGCAGAGGAGAAAATCCCGTCTTGCAGCGCCGCATACACCGACTTGCGTGTAATCTGACAGCAGCGCAATGCTTCTGTCAGAATGCACATCGGTGCTGCAGCTAGTCAATCGGTTGGTCCACCTGGAAGGTAAAAAAAGAAAAAAAAAAAAAGAAAGAAAAAACCAGGCCGCAACGCAATAATTTTATTAACTTTGCAACAGAACATATAAACTTTAACTTTTTTAACTGAACATTAACGTGTTTGCTTACTGGTGTGTTTTTTTTTACCTTTATAGAACAAACCTCTCCTTCCCCATGGGTCAATGTGCAAAGCGCAAATCGCCCAAAGATGTGGCGAAGTGCGTTATGCACTTTGTCCCATGTGAAAGGAGACGTTTGCAGCAGCAGTGAGTGAATGGGCCCTAATAGCCCTGTGTGCCTGTCCTGGTGAGATGATCCCTATGCTAATAGTGTACCTGTGAGTGGTACTTCCGGAAACACTCTCCAAAGCATAGGGCAGGGTGGTCCGGACAGTCAGGACAGAAATAGCGGGTGTCACGCCTTATTCCACTCCTGCTACAGACACAACATCTTTTTCGGGGTGACTGTTGGGTTGAGGTACCAGGAACGACATTGGGGAAATGTCGCTCGTGTAGACGGCTAACTACACTGGTGGTTGGGGCCACGGAACCTCCTGGATACAGGAGGTTCTCGATGATCTCTTCCTGAAATTTGAGGAAGGATCCAGTTCTCCCAGCCTTACTGTAGAGAACAAAACTATTGTACAGAGCCAATTGAATTAAATATACAGACACCTTCTTATACCAGCGTCTGGAAACTAAATACGGAGACAACATCTGGTCATTGAAGTCGACCCCTCCCATGTGGAGGTTATAGTCGTGGACTGAGAGGGGCTTTTCAATGACACGGATTGCTCGCTCAATTTGTATTGTCGTGTCTGCGTGAATGGAGGAGAGCATGTAAACGTCACGCTTGTCTCTCCATTTCACTGCGAGCAGTTCTTCGTTACACAGTGCGGCCCTCTGCCCCCTTGCAAGACGGGTGGTAACGAGCCGTTGGGGGAAGCCCGCGCGACTAGTTCGCGCGGTACCACAGGCGCCAATCCGTTCTAGAAACAAATGCCTAAAGAGGGCCACACTTGTGTAAAAATTGTCCACATAAAGATGGTACCCCTTGCCGAATAAGGGTGACACCAAGTCCCAAACTGTCTTCCCACTGCTCCCCAGGTAGTCAGGGCAACCGACCGGCTCCAGGGTCTGATCTTTTCCCTAATAGACCCGAAATTTGTGGGTATAGCCTGTGGCCCTTTCACAGAGCTTATACAATTTGACCCCATACCGGGCGCGCTTGCTTGGGATGTATTGTTTGAAGCCAAGGCGCCCCCTAAAATGTATCAGGGACTCGTCTATGCAGATGTTTTGCTCTGGGGTATAAATATCTGCAAATTTCTGGTTGAAATGGTCTATGAGGGGCCGAATTTTGTGGAGCCGGAGATTCCAACACATCTCTGCGATCTCCCCAACGCCATCCCCAATGTTTCCTATTCTGGGACACCCTGACTTCCCGGCGAGTAGTTCAGGGGGCCCGTTTGTACAGTGGAGACTAGGTGGGAGGGGTCGTGCACCTTTCTTTAAAACCGCTGGACGATGGTTCACACACGCTGAACTATTGGGACAATTTGAACCCTGTATTCTTGGTCCATGGAGAACTAGGCAATTACATAATTTCCTTTCCTCTATCCCTTCTTCCTCGGGATTTGAGAGAGCTCTTACCCCTTTTGAAAAGATTTGCATAGGCTCAGGGATATTTCGCCACTCCCTCTCTGAACTCTAAAAGGCGTTGGTAACGCCTGAATTAGATTTCCTCCCCTCCTACTCTGACAAGTGGTCTCAGGATTTGCAAAAGGATATCGCCTCCGACCAGTGGCTCAAAATATTCCAACTAGCTCACAAATCCTCCATTGCCAATAAATTCCAGGAGGCCAGTTATAAATTGCTTTCAATGTCCCAACCCGTCTCCAGAGAATGTTCTCACCAGGGTTCGCTTCTCCATATTTTCTGGCAATGTGACAAAATCAAGCTTTTTTGGGACTCAATTCATAAAGCCCTAGCATCTATCTTCTCTTTCCCCATACCGAACTCACCAGGATTCTTTCTTCTATTCCTCTCGGATTTGCCTTTGAGCTTATTCCGTCAATCCTGTCTACATCACTTGGTTATCGCAGCTAGGTCTTGCATTCCAGTAAAGTGGAAATCCCCTTCTCCACTATCCACAGGGTTGTGGATTCAGAAAGTGGAGGAGATCTGGAGAATGGAGGAGCTTACAGCGTCCTTAAAGAGTAATAGCAGAGTCTTTGTTGCTACTTGGACCCCCTGGTTTGTCTTTCAAGATTCATCGGAGTACCAATCTTTGCTGATCTAACAGTACCATCTTTAGCATCTCAGTCCATGGTATTCGTCTCCTTAGCTTTCCCTTAGTTGTCTTTAGTCTTTTTGTTATTTTGATGATGAAGCCGCATTAGGCTTTGCCTTGTGGGTTTTGTTTCTATATACTACATATATAGTGATACTCATTCATGTACCACTTATGCTAGACCTTGATGTCTGGATGTTAGCGTGTTATCCGGGTCTGTATGTCGGCTTGGCTCATTCTGCTATATGTGAATTAACATATTACAACTTTTGTAATACCTTTGTACAAATAAAGAATAAAATAAAAAAGAAAAACTAATTGCCATTCCCAACCATCATCTTTTTCAGACTGTGGATGCTCAAGAGTTTGGGAATCAGTGCACAAGATCTCCTCATGTTCCTCTTCAAGCGGGCTTGGCGAGAAGGCCAAATCAAGGAACGGCAATGAAAAGAGCTTCTCGGAATATCCAAATGTGGGATCACTTGTTTGCCAAGACTCTCCATGGTGGGAGGAAGGAGGATCAGGGTGAGGACTATGTTGACCAGACTCTCTGGTGCTTATCCGACTGGAAGCATTATCTGCTGCAATCCAGGCCCTTTGTCCCGGCGATTGTGTCTCCCCAAATCGTGACTTAAGTAATAGTATATAATATAATATATATATATTTGAAATCTTCATTCTTAGTGATATCTTCCTTAACCACTCATTTAGCGGAGAAGAATTATCTATTTCTAACAGTGATTTATCATCCAAACTAAAGAGTGCTGACCGAAGCTGAAAATACCGGAACCAAGAAAGGTTCTCTACATTATGTGATAATTCTACAAACGACCTAATCTCTCTATTCTTAACAACCTGTGTGATATAAAGAATCACATTCTTTTGCCAGAATTGATCCATTGCTATACCCTCTAGGATGTGTAAGTGAATATTATGCCAAAGAGGCATGAATATAAGTGATCCCTTTACCCCCATCCATCCTCTAGTGGTAGCCCAGATTTTAATAATGATTTTGTGGTCTCTTTATGACCCTGATCTCTATTAATCAATAGCCCTGATTCCAGGAGCGTAAAAATGTTATGTGAGGAGCTTCTTACCAAACTACTATAAAAGTACTATTTTGCTATTCAAAACACATCCATAGCTGAGCAGCAATGAAATAGCCCTTGAAGCATGGTAGATTTAAACCTCCCCTGCTCCAGAGGTTTATATAGATATTCCAATTTGAGTCTCATACGTTTTCTTCCCCAGACTAGGTCATTAATTATTCTTTCCATAAGTTTAAAATATTAATCCTCTATCCAAATAGGCATATTCCTAAGAACATAAAGGAATGGAGGTAGAATCACCATCTTGACCAGTGAGACTCTGTCAGCTCTAGATAAAGGGAGTCTCAACCAAATCCCTATTTTTGCCCTAGTTTTCGTTATCAGTGGGATCAGATTGAGTTGTACTGAGTTTTCAACCTTGGGAGATATCATCATACCCAAGTATTGGAAAGTGTCAACAACGTCTAGCTGGGTTATTGCGGACTCCTTTTGGGACACCAGATCTAATGGCATCAAAGTTGTCTTTGACCAGTTTATATCTAGGCCTGATACCTCACCAAATAGTTTATCCATGCGGATGATTCTTGGGACAGTTATTTCTGTATTATCTATGAAAAAAGAACATCATCCGCGTATAAAGAAATGCGATCTTTCGCGCCTAGTATTCCAAATCCTTTCATTTGTGGATCCTGCCTAATAGCCAGAGCCAAAGGCTCAATATAAATATCAAATAAGAGTGGTGATAATGGGCAGCCCTGGCGGGTACCTCTGCTTGAGTCATAACTAGTAGTGAGGCTCCCATTTATACTCAACTTAGCCGTAGGGGATCTATAGAGTAATTTAATTATATTAATGAATCTCTCCTTAAAGCCCATCCTGGCCAGAACCCTCCACAGGAATCGCCACTCCACCCTGTCAGAGGCCTTAGAGTCTTCCAATGACAGGATGGAGCGAGCAGACCCCCCAGGAGCCTGCATATTAGCGAAGAGCCGATGGAGATTGTGATGAGTACCCTTATTTGGAATAAAAGCATTCTGGTCCAGATGGACAATGGAGGAGATGACCCCAGATAGTCTTGTGGCCAAAATCCTTGCCAGGAGCTTTACATCTGCATTCAGCAGTGAGATCGGTCTATAGGATCCCAAATCTGTGGGGTCCTTACCTTTTTTTGGAATTAATATTATTACAGCTTCCATCATTGAGCCCGGCAAGTTCCCCTCCTCCACCGATTCAAGGACCCCCAACAGCCTAGGAAAAATAACCTCCTTATATTTACTATAAAATTCATATGGAAGTCTGTCTGAACCCGGGGTGGAATTACCCGAGCATAATTTAATTTCCCCTTCAAGCTCCTGAATTGAGAGGTCAGCCTCCAGTACCTTATTTTGAGCTGGGGAAATAGTAGGAAAAACAATACCATCGAGATAGGAATCCATTATTTCGTCCGTAATCTTACAGTCGGCTCTATAAAGGTCTGAGAAGTAGTCAAGGAAGGCCTCCTCTATGAAGTCCTGTCCACTAACTATCCTCCCATTAGCCAATCAAATGGTATCTATATTCTTTTTTGTACTCCTCACTCGAGATCACTCTAGATAGAAGTTTCCCCGGTCGCCCTGATTCCGTAAAGTATTTTTGACCCTTAAAAAAGAGACTCTGCTGGGCCTTCTCCAGCAAAAAGTTAGAGTATGCTTGTGTAGTCTTCTGCATAGTTTCCCTATTTTCCTCTGTCCTACTTATATAGAAAGATTGCGTAGCTGAGGAGGCTTGTTCTTTTAAGTTTTTCTCATTTTTCCCATACTTCTTTCTCAAGTTAGCAATATTGCTGACCATTATTCCCCTCATATAGGCCTTAAAAGTATCCCATACTACTTGGATTTTAGCTGAACCACAATTAGTAACCCAAAGGGGGGGCGGAGCTAGCGCCTGAACTGAATGGAAGCATCCGGTTAGAGCTCCTGCTTTCAACCTGCTGAGGGAACGGCTATCTTTAACACAGAGAGCTCAAAATGGTCAAATATGGTAACCAGAAGCAGTGTGACCAAGCTGCACAAGCTAAATCTTCGCCTGCGGTCTCGGACATGACGAAGTATCTGAAAAAGCAGCAGGCAGCCGGCCCGGCCAAAGAATCCAAGATGGCCGCGGCTCCCAGCGGCGCTCCACGAGGCCGCACTTCAAGCCTCTCTGAAGGTGAGGAAGACGCGGAGGAAGAGGGTGAGTCTCGCAACCTCCCGGTTTCACGTCGCTTCATTAAGCAAGCTTTAGAGGAGGCAATGCACCCGGTAATCTCGAAACTACAGGAGGTGGCTCAGGACATTTAACAGATAGGCCACAGAGTGGATGCGCTAGAAACTGCGCACGCAGCGACGCTTGACCACAGCGCTGCAGTCACTAAATCGTTATCTGCCTGTCAGTTTCACTTTAATCAGTTATATTCCTCCCTGGAAGACCAGGAGAATAGAGGAAGGCGTAATAACCTCCGGTTTAGAGGGATCCCTGAGACGATCTCCACCTCAGACATTCCAAGCGCCATTACAAAAATAGTCACTTCCTTGCTGGGAGAATTTGATCCAGCCATGCTGATAATCGAACGGGCACACAGAGCTTTACGCCCTCGTCCTAAGGACACTGATCCCCCCAGGGACGTGATATGTCGTTTCCTGAACTACCAGGATAAGGAAGCAATATTGAAAGCTGCCAGAATTGCACCATCGATTCTCCTGGAGGAGTCGCAGATACAGATATACCAAGATTTATCACCATCTACCCTGCAAAAAAGGCGATTTTTGAGGCCCCTTACCTCATTGCTTAAGGAAAAGAAGATCCTCTACAGATGGTCTTTTCCGTTTGGGTTGTCCTTCCTAGCTGATGGAAAAAGGATCAGGATATCATCCTTCTCGGACTTATCGGAAGCTTATATAGCTTTGGACTCTCCTCCTTTGAACATTCCAGATTGGGACAAAGTTCAAGATATTTCAGCTTTACCAGCTTTACCTGTCCCCCAGCCTTGGGAGACTACTGCAACACCGAAGAAAATGAGGTCCAAGAAGTCCAGAGATGTCTCAACACCAAAAAAGACCCACTTCTCACAGGATAGCTCCTGAACTCTTGGTGTCATTTGTCTTTGACTTTTCTTTTTCTATTCTCCTACTGTCCTGTCAGTCCCTCTATTTGTAGTCCGCTATACTGTCCTCAATTACTGTTATTTTAATCCAGCTTTAATGTCACCTTCCTTTTACAGATTTGATCTATGCTTTTGTCTCTTATGATTTTATGCTTTATATTTTAGGCCGGTTCCCTCCCTGATGCAGGTTACTTGTGAACTTGTTTCACTCTCCCCCTACCCCATTTGATAGTTGCTGTACGTGCGACTTCACATGTTGTTGTTATACCACTTAGTGTGGTCTCAAGTTTCTGTTTATATGTTAATATGGTATAACTCAGGGCCTATAGATTCTGTTATGCTCATTAAGTATAGCTATGCTCCGTATGTTATTATGGTCAAGTAATGTCTGAACTAGTAATTGTCTCTTATAATGTGAAAGGATTAAGATCCCCCTCTAAACGCAGTCAAATCTTTTCTCTTCTCTGGAAGGAAAAAAGTGCAGTGATTTTCCTACAGGAAACTCATTTTAAGCAGGATAACTTTCCAAACCTATCATTCACTAAATACCCTACTTGGTATCATTGTGGCGCAGATGGGGCGGCGTCTAGAGGGGTCAGCATTGGTTTCAGGCGAAACACCCCATTCACCTATCTGAGTCATATTCAAGACCCAGAGGGTCGTTACATTATATTAAAAGGAAAAATCGGTCAAACCTTGTACACTTTTGTTAATGCCTACGCCCCTAATGCTGACCAAACTAGATGGATTGCCAGCCTTCTATCTTTAGTTGAGAAACATAGGGAAGGTATATTAATATTAGCGGGAGATTTGAATATGCCTCTTAATCCCCTTTTGGATACGTCTTCAAAAAAATCAGCTCTCCCCTCTAAGGCAATCAAAGCTACTCTGGCTAGAATGTTCAAACTTGGTTTGGTTGATGTGTGGAGATGTCTTAATCCTAATAGTATTGACTACTCTTTTTTTTCTGCAGCCAACAACTCATATAGCAGAATTGATTATGTATTAATCTCCAAAGAACATTTGCAACTTTGCTCTTCGGCGAAAATAGGGTCCATGACGCTATCAGACCATTCACCAGTCTTCTGCTCCATCCGCCCTTCACAAGGTATGGGTAAGAAATCTGGTTGGAGGTTCAACGAGTCCATCTTGGAAAATGCCAAACATAAGAATAAAATACTATCTCTCCTAAAGGAATACTTCCAAATTAATCATACTTCTGACACTTCCCCGAATACCCTATGGGATGCCCGTAAAGCATATATAAGGGGACAATTGATAAGCCTATGCTCTTATCTGAAGAAAGAGGCCGATAAAAAAATAAACTCCCTTCTTTCCAGGATTAATAACTTAGAGAAGACTCATAAAATTTCTTTATTGCAACTTCACTTATCTGAACTTATTCTACTCAAAACAGAGCTTAAAAACTTACTAAATGAGCGCTCTGCGAAGTATATTTTAAGCTCTCAGCCAAATTTTTTTGCTCATGGCGATAAAGCAACAAAGTTTCAGATGCAACGGATTAAACGTAGAAAACTGAATGGCTTTATACATAAAATTACCTCTCCAACAGGTTCAGTGTTGCTCAAAACAGAAGAAATAGCAGAACAGTTTAAGTTGTATTATGAGTCCCTGTATAATCTTCCCCCCCCCGCCCCCCCCCCATCTTCCTGATCCTGGACTGGATAAAGAACAAAATATCTCTTCCTTTCTTAGCTCGCTTCATCTCCCTATTCTTACGGATAACCAGCATGACCAGCTGGCTGCTCCGTTTACTATAGCGGACATCCAAGAAACAATTAGTAACCCAAAATTGGTTAATTTCATGTTTCTTTATTACTGATAGCCAATAGAGGTTTAATCTAAATGGAGACCTCCCTATTTGTTTATCATGAGTCAGGCAAAGTTCGAGGAGTAGGGGTAAATGGTCAGAGAATGACCTAATCTCGTACTTCATGCATTTTACATATCGCACATATTTTTTATTAATCAGGGCATGGTCTATTCTGGACATAGATCTACCTGATATACTAATACATGAGAAAACCCTTCTCCCCTGTCCCAGACTTCCCCAAACCTCCTCGAACCCAGCCTCAGAGCAAAAACGTGCCAAGGGGGACCCCTGAACAGAGGAGTGTCACGGCGGGCGTGCACTCAGACTCGCAGATAACCCAGGCTCTGGGCGAGAGACAGGGGAAGGGTCACCTCCTAGCTAATCCCTGACCTCTTTCCCTGCACTGCACAGCCCACATGCAGACCTTAAAGGTAGGTATGATGTGTCCTCGTGCCTGGGCTGACAAAACCCTAAATTCCTTAAGATGGTGAAGAGGGGAAATAGGAGCAGCCTGCTCACACAGAACCTGGATGGGAGAGATGACACAAAACAACCAAACTTGAAATAACACATATCTTTCTGAGCTGGAACAGACAGACAACCTTCCTTCCTAGCTTCCAAGACCACAATGATTAGTATAATCCACTCAGAGCACTGGGCTGGTGTGCTATTTAAACTAATGACCCCACCCAGTGCACCTGATGAGAGGCGGATCCAGCACGGCTCCAAAACAAACACTAAACTCGTGCTGCTATCCTGGCCGACCTCCGCTTGCAAGCAGCGTTCAGCTGTCCGCCTGTCCGTGCGGAGGCGAGCGGAGCGGAGGCTGAACGCCGCCAGACTGATGCAGTCTGAGCGGATCCGCATCCATTCAGACTGCATCAGGGCTGGACGGAAGCGTTCGGGTCCGCTCGTGAGCCCCTTCAAACGGAGCTCACGAGCGGACAGCCGAACGCTAGTGTGAAAGTAGCCTAAGTCCACTTGTTCGCGTAGCCCGGCATCTCCTTCTGTCTCCTTTGCTGAACAGGACCTGGGGTGAGCATTAAATACATGAACAGGACCTGTGATGACGTCACTCCGGTCATCACATGTTCCATCACATGATCCATCACCATGGTAAAAGATCATGTGATGACCATGTTATAAGGGAAAATAATACAATCTACAGAACACCGATCCCAAGCGATTCTGTAGAGAAGTTCGGGTTTGGGTACCAAACATGCGCAATTTTTTTCACGCGAGTGCAAAACGCAATACAATGTTTTATGGGTGTTCCCGTAACGCACCCGCACATTTTCCCGCAACGCCGGTGTGAAAAGGGCCTAAGGGATGAACTATGTCATTCCACTGCTTCATGTCCTGGAACAGATGATGGTAAATATGGCTGGTCAGGGGACTGGAGACGTGATACCTAGATCTCATGGCCACATGAGCCCTGTCGGGGCTGAAATGGAGGAGGAGGAGGACATCAGAGCACAAGCAATGTGTAGCGAAATGGGTAGTTTTGCTACATAGATGACAGAAGAGGAGGAGCAGCCAGAGGAGCTACAGGGTGATGAGTAGGGATGAGCGAACTCGAACTGTATAGTTCGGGTTCGTACCGAATTTTGGGGTGTCCGTGACACGGACCCGAACCCGGACATTTTCGTAAAAGTCCGGGTTCGGGTTCGGTGTTCGTCGCTTTCTTCGCGCTTTTGTGACGCTTTCTTGGCGCTTTTTGAAAGGCTGCAAAGCAGCCAATCAACAAGCGTCATACTACTTGCCCCAAGAGGCCATCACAGCCATGCCTACTATTGGCATGGCTGTGATTGGCCAGAGCACCATGTGACCCAGCCTCTATTTAAGCTGGAGTCACATAGCGCCGCCCGTCACTCTGCTCTGATTAGCGTAGGGAGAGGTTGCGGCTGCGACAGTAGGGCGAGATTAGGCAGATTAACTCCTCCAAAGGACTTGATTAACTGATCGATCTGCAGCTGTGGATCATTGAGCTGCTGATCCTCAATTGCTCACTGTTTTTAGGCTGCACAGACCGTTTGTCAGTCACATTTTTCTGGGGTGATCGGCGGCCATTTTGTGTCTTGTGGTGCGCCAGCACAAGCTGCGACCAAGTGCATTTAACCCTCAATGGTGTGGTTGTTTTTTGGCTAAAGCCTACATCAGGGTGAAGCTGTCACACCAAGTGCATTTAACCAGCAATAGTCTGTTCATTTTTTGGCCATATACAAAATCAGGGGCAAGCTGCGCCTGTCACCAAGTGCATTTAACCCTCAATGGTGTGGTTGTTTTTTGGCTAAAGCCTACATCAGGGTGAAGCTGTCACACCAAGTGCATTTAACCAGCAATAGTCTGTTCATTTTTTGGCCATATACTAAATCAGGGGCAAGCTGCGCCTGTCACCAAGTGCATTTAACCCTCAATGGTGTGGTTGTTTTTTGGCTAAAGCCTACATCAGGGTGAAGCTGTCACACCAAGTGCATTTAACCAGCAATAGTCTGTTCATTTTTTGGCCATATACTAAATCAGGGGCAAGCTGCGCCTGTCACCAAGTGCATTTAACCCTCAATGGTGTGGTTGTTTTTTGGCTAAAGCCTACATCAGGGTGAAGCTGTCACACCAAGTGCATTTAACCAGCAATAGTCTGTTTATTTTTTGGCCATATCCCAGTCTAATTCTGTCACTAAATCCATACCGGTCACCCAGCGCCTAAATACTAGGCCTCAAATTTATATCCAGCTAAATCTGTCCCTAGTGCTGTAGCTGGGCGAGTTATTTAGTGTCCGTTCAAGCACATTTCTTGTTCTGGGTTGAAATACAATTCCCAATTTAGCAATTTCATAATTTAGTGGTTTCTGCTATATCAGAGCTATTTGAAATCTATCCCTAAAAGGGTATATAATATTCAAGGTGCACATTGGGTCATTCAGAATAACTTCACACACACCCGCTACTGTGTATTTCCAAGTCTAATTCTGTCACTAAACCCATACCTGTCACGCAGCGCCTAAATACTAGGCCTCAAATTTATATCCAGCTAAATCTGTCCCTAGTGCTGTAGCTGGGCGAGTTATTTAGTGTCCGTTCAAGCACATTTCTTGTTCTGGGTTGAAATACAATTCCCAATTTAGCAATTTCATAATTTAGTGGTTTCTGCTATATCAGAGCTATTTGAAATCTATCCCTAAAAGGGTATATAATATTCAAGGTGCACATTGGGTCATTCAGAATAACTTCACACACACCCGCTACTGTGTATTTCCAAGTCTAATTCTGGCACTAAACCCATACCTGTCACCCAGCGCCTAAATACTAGGCCTCAAATTTATATCCCGCTAAATCTGTCCTTAGTGCTGTAGCTGGGCGAGTTATTTAGTGTCCGTTCAAGCACATTTCTTGTTCTGGGTTGAAATACAATTCCCAATTTAGCAATTTCATAATTTAGTGGTTTCTGCTATATCAGAGCTATTTGAAATCTATCCCTAAAAGGGTATATAATATTCAAGGTGCACATTGGGTCATTCAGAATAACTTCACACACACCCGCTACTGTGTATTTCCAAGTCTAATTCTGGCACTAAACCCATACCTGTCACCCAGCGCCTAAATACTAGGCCTCAAATTTATATCCCGCTAAATCTGTCCTTAGTGCTGTAGCTGGGCGAGTTATTTAGTGTCCGTTCAAGCACATTTCTTGTTCTGGGTTGAAATACAATTCCCAATTTAGCAATTTCATAATTTAGTGGTTTCTGCTATATCAGAGCTATTTGAAATCTATCCCTAAAAGGGTATATAATATTCAAGGTGCACATTGGGTCATTCAGAATAACTTCACACACACCCGCTACTGTGTATTTCCAAGTCTAATTCTGGCACTAAACCCATACCTGTCACCCAGCGCCTAAATACTAGGCCTCAAATTTATATCCCGCTAAATCTGTCCTTAGTGCTGTAGCTGGGCGAGTTATTTAGTGTCCGTTCAAGCACATTTCTTGTTCTGGGTTGAAATACAATTCCCAATTTAGCAATTTCATAATTTAGTGGTTTCTGCTATATCAGAGCTATTTGAAATCTATCCCTAAAAGGGTATATAATATTCAAGGTGCACATTGGGTCATTCAGAATAACTTCACACACACCCGCTACTGTGTATTTCCAAGTCTAATTCTGGCACTAAACCCATACCTGTCACCCAGCGCCTAAATACTAGGCCTCAAATTTATATCCCGCTAAATCTGTCCCTAGTGCTGTAGCTGGGCGAGTTATTTAGTGTCCGTTCAAGCACATTTCTTGTTCTGGGTTGAAATACAATTCCCAATTTAGCAATTTCATAATTTAGTGGTTTCTGCTATATCAGAGCTATTTGAAATCTATCCCTAAAAGGGTATATAATATTCAAGGTGCACATTGGGTCATTCAGAATAACTTCACACACACCCGCTACTGTGTATTTCCAAGTCTAATTCTGGCACTAAACCCATACCTGTCACCCAGCGCCTAAATACTAGGCCTCAAATTTATATCCCGCTAAATCTGTCCTAGTGCTGTAGCTGGGCGAGTTATTTAGTGTCCGTTCAAGCACATTTCTTGTTCTGGGTTGAAATACAATTCCCAATTTAGCAATTTCATAATTTAGTGGTTTCTGCTATATCAGAGCTATTTGAAATCTATCCCTAAAAGGGTATATAATATTCAAGGTGCACATTGGGTCATTCAGAATAACTTCACACACACCCGCTACTGTGTATTTCCAAGTCTAATTCTGGCACTAAACCCATACCTGTCACCCAGCGCCTAAATACTAGGCCTCAAATTTATATCCCGCTAAATCTGTCCCTAGTGCTGTAGCTGGGCGAGTTATTTAGTGTCCGTTCAAGCACATTTCTTGTTCTGGGTTGAAATACAATTCCCAATTTAGCAATTTCATAATTTAGTGGTTTCTGCTATATCAGAGCTATTTGAAATCTATCCCTAAAAGGGTATATAATATTCAAGGTGCACATTGGGTCATTCAGAATAACTTCACACACACCCGCTACTGTGTATTTCCAAGTCTAATTCTGTCACTAAACCCATACCTGTCACCCAGCGCCTAAATACTAGGCCTCAAATTTATATCCCGCTAAATCTGTCCCTAGTGCTGTAGCTGGGCGAGTTATTTAGTGTCCGTTCAAGCACATTTCTTGTTCTGGGTTGAAATACAATTCCCAATTTAGCAATTTCATAATTTAGTGGTTTCTGCTATATCAGAGCTATTTGAAATCTATCCCTAAAAGGGTATATAATATTCAAGGTGCACATTGGGTCATTCAGAATAACTTCACACACACCCGCTACTGTGTATTTCCAAGTCTAATTCTGGCACTAAACCCATACCTGTCACCCAGCGCCTAAATACTAGGCCTCAAATTTATATCCCGCTAAATCTGTCCCTAGTGCTGTAGCTGGGCGAGTTATTTAGTGTCCGTTCAAGCACATTTCTTGTTCTGGGTTGAAATACAATTCCCAATTTAGCAATTTCATAATTTAGTGGTTTCTGCTATATCAGAGCTATTTGAAATCTATCCCTAAAAGGGTATATAATATTCAAGGTGCACATTGGGTCATTCAGAATAACTTCACACACACCCGCTACTGTGTATTTCCAAGTCTAATTCTGGCACTAAACCCATACCTGTCACCCAGCGCCTAAATACTAGGCCTCAAATTTATATCCCGCTAAATCTGTCCCTAGTGCTGTAGCTGGGCGAGTTATTTAGTGTCCGTTCAAGCACATTTCTTGTTCTGGGTTGAAATACAATTCCCAATTTAGCAATTTCATAATTTAGTGGTTTCTGCTATATCAGAGCTATTTGAAATCTATCCCTAAAAGGGTATATAATATTCAAGGTGCACATTGGGTCATTCAGAATAACTTCACACACACCCGCTACTGTGTATTTCCAAGTCTAATTCTGGCACTAAACCCATACCTGTCACCCAGCGCCTAAATACTAGGCCTCAAATTTATATCCCGCTAAATCTGTCCCTAGTGCTGTAGCTGGGCGAGTTATTTAGTGTCCGTTCAAGCACATTTCTTGTTCTGGGTTGAAATACAATTCCCAATTTAGCAATTTCATAATTTAGTGGTTTCTGCTATATCAGAGCTATTTGAAATCTATCCCTAAAAGGGTATATAATATTCAAGGTGCACATAGGGTCATTCAGAATAACTTCACACACCCGCTACTGTGCATTTCCAAATCTAATTCTGTCACTAAACCCATACCTGTCACCCAGCGCCTAAATACTAGGCCTCAAATTTATATCCCGCTAAATCTCTCGTTACCGCTGTCCTGTTGTGGCTGGGAAAGTTATTTAGTGTCCGTCAAAGCACATTTTTTGTTCTGGGTTGAAATACAATTCCCAATTTAGCAATTTCATAATTTAGTCGTTTCTGCTATATCAGAGCTATTTGAAATCTATCCCTAAAAGGGTAGATCATATTGAAGGTGCACATAGGGTCATTCAGAATAACTTCACACACACGCTTCTGTGCATTTCCAAGTCTAATTCTGTCACTAAATCCATACCGGTCACCCAGCGCCTAAATACTAGGCCTCAAATTTATATCCCGCTGAATTTGAATACAATACATTGGGCCAAATAATATATTTGTTGTTGTGGTGAACCATAACAATGAGAAAAACATCTAGTAAGGGACGCGGACGTGGACATGGTCGTGGTGGTGTTAGTGGACCCTCTGGTGCTGGGAGAGGACGTGGCCGTTCTGCCACATCCACACGTCCTAGTGTACCAACTACCTCAGGTCCCAGTAGCCGCCAGAATTTACAGCGATATATGGTGGGGCCCAATGCCGTTCTAAGGATGGTAAGGCCTGAGCAGGTACAGGCATTAGTCAATTGGGTGGCCGACAGTGGATCCAGCACGTTCACATTATCTCCCACCCAGTCTTCTGCAGAAAGCGCACAGATGGCGCCTGAAAACCAACCCCATCAGTCTGTCACATCACCCCCATGCATACCAGGGAAACTGTCTCAGCCTCAAGTTATGCAGCAGTCTCTTATGCTGTTTGAAGACTCCGCTGGCAGGGTTTCCCAAGGGCATCCACCTAGCCCTTCCCCAGCGGTGAAAGACATAGAATGCACTGACGCACAACCACTTATGTTTCCTGATGATGAGGACATGGGAATACCACCTCAGCATGTCTCTGATGATGACGAAACACAGGTGCCAACTGCTGCGTCTTTCTGCAGTGTGCAGACTGAACAGGAGGTCAGGGATCAAGACTGGGTGGAAGACGATGCAGGGGACGATGAGGTCCTAGACCCCACATGGAATGAAGGTCGTGCCACTGACTTTCACAGTTCGGAGGAAGAGGCAGTGGTGAGACCGAGCCAACAGCGTAGCAAAAGAGGGAGCAGTGGGCAAAAGCAGAACACCCGCCGCCAAGAGACTCCGCCTGCTACTGACCGCCGCCATCTGGGACCGAGCACCCCAAAGGCAGCTTCAAGGAGTTCCCTGGCATGGCACTTCTTCAAACAATGTGCTGACGACAAGACCCGAGTGGTTTGCACGCTGTGCCATCAGAGCCTGAAGCGAGGCATTAACGTTCTGAACCTGAGCACAACCTGCATGACCAGGCACCTGCATGCAAAGCATGAACTGCAGTGGAGTAAACACCTTAAAACCAAGGAAGTCACTCAGGCTCCCCCTGCTACCTCTTCTGCTGCTGCCGCCTCGGCCTATTCTGCTGCTGCCGCCTCGGCCTCTTCCTCCGCCTCTGGAGGAACGTTGGCACCTGCCGCCCAGCAAACAGGGGATGTACCACCAACACCACCACCACCACCTCCGTCACCAAGCGTCTCAACCATGTCACACGCCAGCGTTCAGCTCTCCATCTCACAAACATTTGATAGAAAGCGTAAATTCCCACCTAGCCACCCTCGATCCCTGGCCCTGAATGCCAGCATTTCTAAACTACTGGCCTATGAAATGCTGTCATTTAGGCTGGTGGACACAGACAGCTTCAAACAGCTCATGTCGCTTGCTGTCCCACAGTATGTTGTTCCCAGCCGGCACTACTTCTCCAAGAGAGCCGTGCCTTCCCTGCACAACCAAGTATCCGATAAAATCAAGTGTGCACTGCGCAACGCCATCTGTGGCAAGGTCCACCTAACCACAGATACGTGGACCAGTAAGCACGGCCAGGGACGCTATATCTCCCTAACTGCACACTGGGTAAATGTAGTGGCAGCTGGGCCCCAGGCGGAGAGCTGTTTGGCGCACGTCCTTCCGCCGCCAAGGATCGCAGGGCAACATTCTTTGCCTCCTGTTGCCACCTCCTCCTTCTCGGCTTCCTCCTCCTCTTCTTCCACCTGCTCATCCAGTCAGCCACACACCTTCACCACCAACTTCAGCACAGCCCGGGGTAAACGTCAGCAGGCCATTCTGAAACTCATATGTTTGGGGGACAGGCCCCACACCGCACAGGAGTTGTGGCGGGGTATAGAACAACAGACCGACGAGTGGTTGCTGCCGGTGAGCCTCAAGCCCGGCCTGGTGGTGTGTGATAATGGGCGAAATCTCGTTGCAGCTCTGGGACTAGCCAATTTGACGCACATCCCTTGCTTGGCGCATGTGCTGAATTTGGTGGTGCAGAAGTTCATTCACAACTACCCCGACATGTCAGAGCTGCTGCATAAAGTGCGGGCCGTCTGTTCGCGCTTCCGGCGTTCACATCCTGCTGCTGCTCGCCTGTCTGCGCTACAGCGTAACTTCGGCCTTCCCGCTCACCGCCTCATATGCGACGTGCCCACCAGGTGGAACTCCACCTTGCACATGCTGGACAGACTGTGCGAGCAGCAGCAGGCCATAGTGGAGTTTCAGCTGCAGCACGCACGGGTCAGTCGCACTACAGAACAGCACCACTTCACCACCAATGACTGGGCCTCCATGCGAGACCTGTGTGCCCTGTTGCGCTGTTTCGAGTACTCCACCAACATGGCCAGTGGCGATGACACCGTTATCAGCGTTACAATACCACTTCTATGTCTCCTTGAGAAAACACTTAGGGCGATGATGGAAGAGGAGGTGGCCCAGGAGGAGGAGGAGGAGGAGGAAGAGGGGTCATTTTTAGCACTTTCAGGCCAGTCTCTTCGAAGTGACTCAGAGGGAGGTTTTTGGCAACAGCAGAGGCCAGGTACAAATGTGGCCAGCCAGGGCCCACTACTGGAGGACGAGGAGGACGAGGATGAGGAGGAGGTGGAGGAGGATGAGGATGAAGCATGGTCACAGCGGGGTGGCACCCAACGCAGCTCGGGTCCATCACTGGTGCGTGGCTGGGGGGAAAGGCAGGACGATGACGATACGCCTCCCACAGAGGACAGCTTGTCCTTATCCCTGGGCAGCCTGGCACACATGAGCGACTACATGCTGCAGTGCCTGCGCAACGACAGCAGAGTTGCCCACATTTTAACCTGTGCGGACTACTGGGTTGCCACCCTGCTGGATCCACGCTACAAAGACAATGTGCCCACCTTACTTCCTGCACTGGAGCGTGATAGGAAGATGCGCGAGTACAAGCGCACGTTGGTAGACGCGCTACTGAGAGCATTCCCAAATGTCACAGGGGAACAAGTGGAAGCCCAAGGCCAAGGCAGAGGAGGAGCAAGAGGTCGCCAAGGCAGCTGTGTCACGGCCAGCTCCTCTGAGGGCAGGGTTAGCATGGCAGAGATGTGGAAAACTTTTGTCAACACGCCACAGCTAACTGCACCACCACCTGATACGCAACGTGTTAGCAGGAGGCAACATTTCACTAACATGGTGGAACAGTACGTGTGCACACCCCTCCACGTACTGACTGATGGTTCGGCCCCATTCAACTTCTGGGTCTCTAAATTGTCCACGTGGCCAGAGCTAGCCTTTTATGCCTTGGAGGTGCTGGCCTGCCCGGCAGCCAGCGTTTTGTCTGAACGTGTATTCAGCACGGCAGGGGGCGTCATTACAGACAAACGCAGCCGCCTGTCTACAGCCAATGTGGACAAGCTGACGTTCATAAAAATGAACCAGGCATGGATCCCACAGGACCTGTCCGTCCCTTGTCCAGATTAGACATTAACTACCTCCCCATAACCATATATTATTGGACTCCAGGGCACTTCCTCATTCAATCCTATTTTTATTTTCATTTTACCATTATATTGCGATGCTACCCAAAGTTGAATGAACCTCTCCTCTGCCTGTGTGCTAGGCCTAAATATATGCCAATGGACTGTTGCAGTGGTGGCTGACATGAAGCCTGATTCTCTGCTATGACATGCAGACTAATTCTCTGCTGACATGAAGCCAGATTGTCTGTTACGGGACCTCTCTCCTCTGCCTGGGTGCTGGGCCTAAATTTATGACAATGGACTGTTGCAGTGGTGGCTGACGTGAAGCCTCATTCTCTGCTATGACATGCAGACTGATTCTCTGCTGACATGAAGCCAGATTGTCTGTTACGGGACCTCTCTCCTCTGCCTGTGTGCTAGGCCTAAATATATGCCAATGGACTGTTGCAGTGGTGGCTGACGTGAAGCCTCATTCTCTGCTATGACATGCAGACTAATTCTCTGCTGACATGAAGCCAGATCCTCTGTTACGGGACCTCTCTCCTCTGCCTGTGTGTGCTGGGCCTAAATATATGCCAATGGACTGTTGCAGTGGTGGCTGACGTGAAGCCTCATTCTCTGCTATGACATGCAGACTGATTCTCTGCTGACATGAAGCCAGATTCTCTGTTACGGGACCTCTCTCCTCTGCCTGTGTGTGCTGGGCCTAAATATATGCCAATGGACTGTTGCAGTGGTGGCTGACGTGAAGCCTCATTCTCTGCTATGACATGCAGACTAATTCTCTGCTGACATGAAGACAGATTCTCTGTTACGGGACCTCCCTCCTCTGCCTGGGTGCTGGGCCTAAATATATGCCAATGGACTGTTGCAGTGGTGGCTGACGTGAAGCCTCATTCTCTGCTATGACATGCAGACTAATTCTCTGCTGACATGAAGACAGATTCTCTGTTACGGGACCTCTCTCCTCTGCCTGGGTGTCGGGGCCTAAATATCTGAGAATGGACTGTTCCAGTGGTGGGTGACGGGAAGCCAGATTCTCTGCTATGATATGAAGACTGATTCTCTGCTGACATGAAGCCAGATTGTCTGTTACGGGACCTTTCTCCTCTGCCTGGGTTCTGGGCCTAAATTTATGAAAATTGACTCTTACAGTGGTGGGTGACGTGAAGCCTGATTCTCTGCTATGATATGAAGACTGATTCTCTGCTGACATGAAGCCAGATTGTCTGTTACGGGACCTTTCTCCTCTGCCTGGGTTCTGGGCCTAAATTTATGAAAATTGACTCTTACAGTGGTGGGTGACGTGAAGCCTGATTCTCTGCTATGATATGAAGACTGATTCTCTGCTGACATGAAGCCAGATTGTCTGTTACGGGACCTTTCTCCTCTGCCTGGGTTCTGGGCCTAAATTTATGAAAATTGACTCTTACAGTGGTGGGTGACGTGAAGCCTGATTCTCTGCTATGATATGAAGACTGATTCTCTGCTGACATGAAGCCAGATTCTCTGTTACGGGACCTCTCTCCTCTGCCTGGGTGCTGGGCCTAAATATATGACAATGGACTGTTGCAGTGGTGGCTGACGTGAAGCCTGATTCTCTGCTATGACATGCAGACTGATTCTCTGCTGACATGAAGCCAGATCTCTGTTACGGGACCTCTCTCCTCTGCCTGTGTGTGTGCTGGGCCTAAATATATGCCAATGGACTGTTGCAGTGGTGGCTGACGTGAAGCCTCATTCTCTGCTATGACATGCAGACTAATTCTCTGCTGACATGAAGACAGATTCTCTGTTACGGGACCTCCCTCCTCTGCCTGGGTGCTGGGCCTAAATATATGCCAATGGACTGTTGCAGTGGTGGGTGACGTGAAGCCTCATTCTCTGCTATGACATGCAGACTAATTCTCTGCTGACATGAAGCCAGATTGTCTGTTACGGGACCTCTCTCCTCTGCCTGTGTGTGTGCTGGGCCTAAATATATGCCAATGGACTGTTGCAGTGGTGGCTGACGTGAAGCCTCATTCTCTGCTATGACATGCAGACTAATTCTCTGCTGACATGAAGACAGATTCTCTGTTACGGGACCTCTCTCCTCTGCCTGTGTGTGTGCTGGGCCTAAATATATGCCAATGGACTGTTGCAGTGGTGGCTGACGTGAAGCCTCATTCTCTGCTATGACATGCAGACTAATTCTCTGCTGACATGAAGACAGATTCTCTGTTACGGGACCTCCCTCCTCTGCCTGGGTGCTGGGCCTAAATATATGCCAATGGACTGTTGCAGTGGTGGCTGACGTGAAGCCTCATTCTCTGCTATGACATGCAGACTGATTCTCTGCTGACATGAAGCCAGATCGTCTGTTACGGGACCTCTCTGCTCTGCCTGTGTGCTAGGCCTAAATATATGCCAATGGACTGTTGCAGTGGTGGGTGACGTGAAGCCTCATTCTCTGCTATGACATGCAGACTGATTCTCTGCTGTCATGAAGCCAGATTGTCTGTTACGGGACCTCTCTGCTCTGCCTGTGTGCTAGGCCTAAATATATGCCAATGGACTGTTGCAGTGGTGGGTGACGTGAAGCCTCATTCTCTGCTATGACATGCAGACTGATTCTCTGCTGACATGAAGCCAGATTGTCTGTTACGGGACCTCTCTCCTCTGCCTGTGTGCTAGGCCTAAATATATGCCAATGGACTGTTGCAGTGGTGGCTGACGTGAAGCCTCATTCTCTGCTATGACATGCAGACTAATTCTCTGCTGACATGAAGCCAGATTGTCTGTTACGGGACCTCTCTCCTCTGCCTGGGTGCTGGGCCTAAATTTATGACAATGGACTGTTGCAGTGGTGGCTGACGTGAAGCCTGATTCTCTGCTATGACATGCAGACTGATTCTCTGCTGACATGAAGCCAGATCCTCTGTTACGGGACCTCTCTCCTCTGCCTGTGTGTGTGCTGGGCCTAAATATATGCCAATGGACTGTTGCAGTGGTGGCTGACGTGAAGCCTCATTCTCTGCTATGACATGCAGACTGATTCTCTGCTGACATGAAGCCAGATTCTCTGTTACGGGACCTCTCTCCTCTGCCTGTGTGTGTGCTGGGCCTAAATATATGCCAATGGACTGTTGCAGTGGTGGCTGACGTGAAGCCTCATTCTCTGCTATGACATGCAGACTAATTCTCTGCTGACATGAAGACAGATTCTCTGTTACGGGACCTCTCTCCTCTGCCTGTGTGTGTGCTGGGCCTAAATATATGCCAATGGACTGTTGCAGTGGTGGCTGACGTGAAGCCTCATTCTCTGCTATGACATGCAGACTAATTCTCTGCTGACATGAAGACAGATTCTCTGTTACGGGACCTCCCTCCTCTGCCTGGGTGCTGGGCCTAAATATATGCCAATGGACTGTTGCAGTGGTGGCTGACGTGAAGCCTCATTCTCTGCTATGACATGCAGACTAATTCTCTGCTGACATGAAGACAGATTCTCTGTTACGGGACCTCTCTCCTCTGCCTGGGTGCCGGGGCCTAAATATCTGAGAATGGACTGTTCCAGTGGTGGGTGACGGGAAGCCAGATTCTCTGCTATGGAACCTCTCTCCAATTGATTTTGGTTAATTTTTATTTATTTAATTTTTATTTTAATTCATTTCCCTATCCACATTTGTTTGCAGGGGATTTACCTACATGTTGCTGCCTTTTGCAGCCCTCTAGCTCTTTCCTGGGCTGTTTTACAGCCTTTTTAGTGCCGAAAAGTTCGGGTCCCCATTGACTTCAATGGGGTTCGGGTTCGGGACGAAGTTCGGATCGGGTTCGGATCCCGAACCCGAACATTTCCGGGATGTTCGGCCGAACTTCTCGAACCCGAACATCCAGGTGTTCGCTCAACTCTAGTGATGAGGAAGATGATGCAGGGGACCCAGATACACCGTTGCAGTATGCAGTGGAGAGATAGGCAGGGGGTCCCTACGAGTCACTTGCGCAAATGGCCTGCTGCATGCTCACTTGCTTGGGTAGTGTCAGCCGAATTGTCACCATTTGCAGGGGGATGACTTTTGGCTCTCCCCTTGTTGGACCCTCGCTACTGGTCCAAAATGGGAGCCTTTTTACACCCGCTGAGAGAGAGGACAACCTCAACCACTACAGAGACATCTTATGTACTCAGTTGCTCAGTTGTCCCTGCATATCTGCGCCATAATCTATCCTCTCGCAGGTCTGACCGGGAAGGCCCTATGCACTCACATTCCACTGCCATGGCTGCTAGGGAGG
Organism: Bufo gargarizans; assembly: GCF_014858855.1. Taxonomy (NCBI): domain Eukaryota; kingdom Metazoa; phylum Chordata; class Amphibia; order Anura; family Bufonidae; genus Bufo; species Bufo gargarizans. The sequence continues at coordinate 266,211,020 of NC_058085.1, read as the reverse complement.
GGTGGCAGGAGCAGTACCAACTCCATCAGCAGCAGCCTGAGTCTACAGTCACTGATGAGCAGCTTTCTTCACCCACATAGTGAAGAAACTACTCACCATTAGAGATGTCGCGAACATAAAATTTTGCGTTCGCGAAGGGCGAATGCGAATTTCTGCAAATGTTCACGAACAGGTGAACCGGGTGAACCGCCATAGACTTTAATAGGCAGGCGAATTTTAAAACCCACAGGGACTCTTTCTAGCAACAGTAGTGATGGAAAAGTTGTTTCAAGGGGACTAACACCTGGACTGTGGCATGCCGGAGGGGGGTCCATAGCAAAACTCGCATGGAAAATTACATAGTTGACGCAGAGTTGGACTTTAATCTATAAAGGGCATAAATCACCTAACAATCCTATTATTTTTTTTTTGAACAACATGGTTTAAAACATCCAGTGTGTGTATACGATCAGGTATGATGTTGTATCGATCAGGTAGTGTAAGGGTTACTCCCGCTTCACAGGCATTGACAGACCAAACTCCCCCTTTTAATGCACTGCAAACAACCGCAAACTTCCCATTTTTCACAAGGTTGGATGCCAAGCTAGCCATGTCCCGTTGATGTCATTGAAGGTTTCTTCCACCACCCAGCCACATACAATACCAAGGGTCCCCGAAAGGTGAATTGAATTGATTTTTAGAACGGGGAGATGGTTTACAAAACGCTGGCTTCCTCCCCTTTGTTTGAATCCACACCACGGTCACTGCGTCTGCGCCTGTGCAATTTACTGTCACACCCGATATGAGTGGTATTTTCTGTAGTACTATTCTCATCAGTTTAATCCCTGTTACGTCGCATATCAGGGATTGCCTTTTGTGAAAAAAATATTTAGGCCGGGTACCTTTGACTGCCTTCACAGTGACAGACCAAACTCTGATACACCAAACTGAATTGATTTTAGGAACCGGGAGATGGAAAAAGCAGCTTGGTCGGTCCTCTTACTCCCAAGTTGGGGCACTGCGCATGCATGGAGCAATGTGCTGTGACACCCTATATGAGTGGTGTCTTAACTAGTTCTATTCCTATCAGTTTAATCCCTGTTACGTCCCCTATCCGGGGACGTGTGTCGAATTGATTAATCATTGTCGAATTAACGACATCCTGAAATAATTTAGTTCTGAGCTTTGTACTTGCTTTGTATTGGAATTGATGGGGATTTTTTTAAATTGTCTGCATTATTTCTAATAAACTATTAAGAGACTTTATTATGATTTTTTTTATTTTATGTATTAATAACCCATACAACCTAAAAAAAATAATGTTTTTTTCTATGAAAAAACATCCAGCCGATCGCTTTTAGTCTGATTATAATGAAGCAAACGGCCTTATCTGGGGTGTGGCAACATTGCTAACACACTCATAGAGGGGACGATCGCTTCATTGTAATACGCAAGCCCCTTCACCACAACAAGGTACCGATCACCAAGGGGAATTGACACATGTATGTGCCTTTTTTTTTGTTTTGTTTTTGCAGCCACAGTGCAGCACTAGAGGCCAGAAAAATTAGGCATGTACACATGCCTGAAAAATTTGGTATTTTTGCAGCCGGAAAAATTGATGTTTTCCAGGCAGAAAGAAGACTAAAACATTGCGGCTTGAACCCTAGTTGGTGGCGGAGAATTCACGAAAGTCATCCGGTATGCAGACATTAAATACAGCAGCGTGAAGACCATTTTGAGGCTAAGGCATGTCATCAGGCCTTTTGTTAGTCAAATGTATCCCCCACTGTCAGTCCCGTCGGGATCCATGCCTCATTCATCTTGAGGTAATCAACACTTTTTTGACCGAGGCGACTTCTCTTGTCAGTGACAATGCCTCCTGCTCAATGCCTCCTGCTGCACTGAAGGTCCTTTCTGACAGGACACTTGAAGCGGGGCAGGCCAGAAGTTCTATCGCAAACTGGGATAGCTCAGGCCACAGGACAAGCCTGCACACCCAGTAGTCAAGGGGTTCATCGCACCTCAGAGTGTCGATATCTGCAGTTCTCTGTCGGTCGAGTCGTTCTCTGAGGGTGGACCCCGAAGGGCTGTGGCGATGCTTAGGACTGAAAAAGCTCTGCATGTCCTCCATCAACAACACATCTGTAAAGCGTCCTGTCCTTACCGCCGTGGTCGTGGTAGGAGGAGGATTACTTTCACCTCTTCCCCAGTTAGATTCCCGTTGTGCTATGACATCCGCCTTAGAAGCTGTGCAAAGCATATTTTTTTGTTTGGTTTTGAACTGCTGCATCCTTTCTGACTGTCGGTAATTTGGTAACATTTCCGCAACTTTCTGCTTATACTGGGGGTCTAGTAGCGTGGCCACCCAGCACAGGTCGTTCTCCTTCATCCTTTTTATACTAGGGTCCCTCAACAGACATGACAGCATGAAAGACCCCATTTGCCGAGCTACTCATTTCCAATTCCTCGTCCTCACTGATGTCATTGACGGTCTGTTCTTCCCCCAGCCACGTACAACACCACGGGTCCCAGATGGGTGACAATAACTAGCACCCTGGTGGGATGCTTGCTGTGGCTGGTCTTCGTCCTCCTCAAAGCCACATTCCTCCTCTGACTTCTCTTCCTCATACTCCTCTTGCAGCGTTGCCGCAGGTCCGGCAAGCGAGGATGACAAGGCTGTTTCTGGTGGTGATGGTGACCACAACTCTTCCTCTTCACGCTCATCTACAGCCTGATCCAGCACTCTTCACAGGGCACGCTCCAGGAAGAAAAAAAATGGGATGAGGTCACTGATGGTGCCTTCGGTGCGACTGACTAGGTTTGTCACCTCCTCAAAAGGACGCATGAGCCTACAGGCATTGCGCATGAGCGTCCAGCAACGTGGCAAAAAAATTCCCCAGTCATACAAATACTCGTTGACAGCTTTTTCTTGTTGGAGCAGGTGGTCGAACATTAGGAGTGTTGAATTCCAACGTGTCGGGCTGTCGCAAATCAAGCGCCTCACTGGCATGTTGTTTTGGCCCTGAATGTATGAAAAGCGCGCCATGGCCGTGTAGGAATGCCTGAAATGGCCACACATCTTCCTGGCCTGCTTGTGCACAGCACATGTGACAACTTGCCCAAATTCAATGCCGCAAACAAATTGCTTCCATTGTCACACACCACTTTGCCGATCTCCAGTTGGTGCGGGGTCAGCCACTGATCCACCTGCGCGTTCAGGGCAGGTCAATAGCGACTAATTTTTTTAAGGCCTCAGACTCCACCAGCTGGTATGGTAAAAGCTGGCGGGCTAAAAGTTCTGTCAAGCCAGCTGTCAGACGCCGGGCAAGGGAGTGACATTGGCTTCTCACGCTCAAACATTTCCTTTACTGACACCTGACTGTGGGCAGATGAGATGGAACTGCTGAAGGTGAGAGGCGGAGTGGCGGGTGGTTGAGAAGGGGCAAGGAGGACAGCAGTGGTTGACGTGGCTGAAGATGCTGGACCAGGAGGAGGATGGTGGCTTTGAGCTTGTGTGCTTCTTCTACTCGTCATCATGTGTTGATCCCATAGGCGTTTGTGATGTGCGATCATGTGCCTTCACAAAGCAGTTGTACCTAGGTGGGTGTTGGATTTCCCACGACTCCGTTTCTTTTGGCACAGGTTGCAAATGGCATTGCTGTTGTCAGAGGCAGACACAGACAAAAAATGCCACACTGCTGAGCTTTGCAATGACGGCACTCTGGTGGATGGTAACAGCATGCGTTGATTGGCGTGCTGTCTGGCTGACCCCGGGTGCCGATACATGCTGTCTGACTATGCCACTAGCTCCTTGCGATGACCTCCCCCTGCTTCCAACTCGTCTCCTCCTTCTCTCTGTCTCCCCTTCTGAACTTTCCCCCTCTTCTTCTCTTCGAGCAGGCACCCAGGCGGCATCCACGGACACAGTCATCATTAACCACTTCACTTTTATCTGACACCTCAGCAAAGGAAGCAGCAGCGGGTACAACATCATCATCACACTGTACGTCCATGTGTGTAATGCTGCCTGACTGAGACATATCCCTGTTATCTACATCCTCTGGCAATAATGGTTGCGCATCACTAATTTCATCCAACTGATGTGTAAATAACTCCTCTGAGGGATCAAGTAAGGTGGCTGTGGTGGTAGTGGTGGTGGTGGCGGCGGGCGGGAGAGTGGTAACTTGAGAGCAGGTGACCAAAGCTGAGCTGGAGGAGGATAGTGCGTCAAGGTTCTTAGCGGAAGCTGTTGAAGATTGTGTGTCCTGTGTATGCCAGTCAACTATTTTCTCCGAATTATTTGGGTTCAGGGTACGTGGCCCCTGAACACTGGCCATTATTCCAGGGCCAGTGGAAATCACAGCACCACGACCACGACGGCCCCTGCGGGGTGGCCTGCCACTGCCTGTCATTTTTTTTTAGATAAGTGGTACTATGCATGCAAGGTACTGTGCCACCCTATATAAGTGGTGGGCAGTGGGCACAGTCTGTGTGGGGGCCTGAAACACACGGGCTTGCAACTGTGATTATATCACAGAAAAATATTAAATATAATTTTTTTTATTTGCAAGGTATTTGAGTGAGTGACACCCTGTAACGGTATGAGTGGAGGCCTAGCCACTAGCCAGTGGCCACAATACAGTCTGTGTGGGCCTGACACACACGGGCTTGCAAATGTGATTATATATTAGATTAAATATAATTTTTTTTTATCTGCGAGGTATTTTCTGTCACACCCTGTATGAATGGTGTGCACTGTGCACACAGCGCTGTCTGTGACTAAGCCTGTAGCCTCTCACACACGGGCAGCCAGGCAACTGCAATATATTTTTATATATATATATATATATATATATAAAAGCACACCGATGTACCAGCCCTAAAAATGGCTTTTTGGGGTGCTGTCAGGACGCTGTCCTTACAGCAGATGAGTCTGTGGACACAGAACAATGCCCTAGCTAACGCTTTCCCTATTGAATCAGCAGCAGCAGCACTGTCCCTCCTCTCACTGAGAATGCAGCTTCCGAATGAATCTAAAATGGATGCTGTCCAGAAGGTGGGAGGGTCTGGGTGGGAGGGTCTGCTGCTGATTGGCTGGAATGTGTCTGCTGACTGTGAGGTACAGGGTCAAAGTTTACTCAATGGTTTCAATCAGGTGTGGATCAGCCAGGATTTCCACCCACCAATTCCAGATACATAAGACTAGATCATCCATGGTGTCACACCAACACTTTGTCAAAAGAGACTGACTTCTTCTGGCTACCTGCCTCAGCTACTATTCTGATGCTGCCACCCATCTGATGCCAAGTGATCCTTTTTTCGCCCATCTTAAGCGGTTACTGGTATTGCCACCCACCTTCAAACTATATCACCTTGCCATTATGTGGTCTCCTGATGCTGCTCCTACCTCCACTCTATGTCACCTTGCCACTCTGTGGCCTCCTGATGCTGCTGCCACCTCCACACTATGTCACCTAGCCACTGTGTGGTCTTCTGATGCTGCCACCACCTCCAAACTATGTCACCTTGCCACTCTGTGGCCTCCTGATGCTGCCGCCACCTCCACACTTTGTCATTGTACCACTCTGTGGCCTCCTAATGCTGCTGCCACCTCCACACTCTGTCATTGCGCCCCTCTGTGGCCTCCTGATGCTACCGCCACCTCCACACTTTGTCTTTGTGATGCTGCCACCACCAATAGACTCTGTGGACTCTTCATGCTGCTTTCACCTCACCACTATGTAACCTTGCCACTCTGTGGTCATGTCATGCTGCATTAAACTCACCACTATGTCACCTTGCCACTCTGTAATCTTCTCATGCTGCTGCCACCTCCACACTCTGTTATTGTGCCACTCTTTGGCCCCTCCTGATGCTGCCGCCACCTCAACACTATGTAATCTAGCCATTATGTGGCCTCCTGATGCTGCCACCACCTCCAAACTATGTCTCATTGCCACTCTGTGGCCTCCTCATGCTGCTCCTAACTTCACTATATGTACCCTTGCCACTCTGTGACCTCCTGATGCTGCTGCCACCTGCACACTCTGTCTTTGTGATAATCTGCGGCCTACTGATGCTTCCGCCACCTCCACAGTCTGTCATTGTGCCACTCTGTGGCCTCCTGATGCTGCTGCCAGATCCACACTCTGTCAATGTGTCACTCTGTGACCTCGTAATGCTGCCACCACCTACAGATTGGGCCACTCTGTAGTCTCCTCAAGCTGTTTTCACCTCACCACAATGTCACCTTGCCACTCTGTGGTCTTGTCATGCAGCTGCCACCTACACACTCTCTCATTGTGCCACTCTGTGCCCTCCTGATGCTGCCTCCACCTCCAAACGATGTCACCTTGCCACTCTGTGGCCTCTTCATGCTGCTTCTACCTTCACTCTATGTCACCTTGCCACTCTGTGGCCTCCTGATGCTGCCGCCACCTCCACATTCTGTTATTGTGCCACTCTGTGGCCTCCTGATGCTGCTGCCACCTACAGACTCTGTGATTGGGCCACTCTGTGGACTCCACATGCTACTTTCATCTCACCACTAGGTCACCTTGCCACTCTGTGGTCTTGTCATGCTGTTGCCACCTTCGCACTCTTTCATTGTGCCACTCTGCGGCCTCCTGATGCTCTTGCGACCTTCACACTATGTCACCTTGCCGCTCTGTGGCCTCCTTATGCTGCCGCTGCCTCCAAACTATGTCACCTTGCCATTCTGTGGCCTCCTCATGCTGCTCCTACCTTCACTCTATGTCACCTAGTTACTCTGTGGCTCTTGATGCTGCCGCCACATACAGGCTCTGTAATTGGGACACTCTGTGGTCTTCTCATGCTGCTTTCCCCTCACCACTGTGTCACAGGGCCAATCTGTGGTCTTCTCATGATGTTTCCACACTCCCTACTTCTTGTCTGCGCCACTATTTTGCCTTTTTGGCTTGGCTGACATTATCATTTATTTGACCCTTCCTCTCATCTGTCAGAAGGAAGGTAAAATGAGAGACAAAATGGATCCTGTCTGTGTAGCAGCTGTAATGACTGTATAGTACCATCAGAATTGGCTTGTGATTTGGTAGCCAAAAGCAGGAGTGGGTACAAAACACAGAAGACTTGCAAATATTCCATTCACGTGTCATCTCTGTTTTGGATCCACTCCTGTTTTTTTTTGTCATTAGCAATACTGATGAATGCTGACTGAGTGAAGGCGGATGCTCCACAGACAGGATCCGTTTTTTGTGGGGTATTGTCTTGACGGAGCAGAGTAGGGCAAAATGTAGCTGGTCAGCTGAGACCTGTCCTAGGTTGCTAATATAGCTTATCTGTTTATACAGCTAAACCTGCCAATAACCTTAATACAGTTCCTATATTTGTGTGTTAAAGACAAAAGCAGAGTTATTTACAGTGACTTCATGTTTGGATGTCATATAACTGTTATATTTTGTGTTCATAGAAGCATAAAAGATAATATGCCTTTAAGATTCATTATATGGATGTGAGGCAAACTCAATGACACAGCAGAAACAACAGAAAGCATAGAGTTGTTCCTGGGCAGGAGTCTAGACCAATCACAGCCACCCTCACACCCAGCCTGTGTGGGAAATTCCCTAGCAGGAGCTGCTAGAAATTATTATTCACCAGAGAGAGAAGCTGAACAGACATTCACTCTACTAAGATCTGTGTTTTATAGAAGCAGAGAGGCCAAAATAGTTATTTAAAACAGTTATATAATGTTCCTACTGTTAATATGGTGATTAGAACTGTATAATGAACTGGTTATATGTATGTTTTACTTACAGTTCCACATAACAAATTTCACCAATTTATGACCAAATTCAAATTCTATATTGCAATCCAAATTGCATACAACTATTCTCAACAAATCTGCAAATAGTTACTGCTAACTGCATACTGCAAACTGCAAACCAAGTTGAGCAAGCAGAAATATTAGTTAGACCTCAGATATACCTCTCAGACAGATAATAAAGTGCTTAAATAACTTAAAGTGAGAGTACAAATACTGAAGAGAGAAATATATCCATCATTTTATGTTGAATGGCAAGATTGAACAGTTGAACCACCATCTTATGTACACCGCCATTTTATGAACCTTTGTGTGTTTTTTTTACATGGATTATCTGCTGCAGAGGCGGCAGTGTTATATGAATAAAAGTTGAAGTTAATAAAGAAGTTATTTCAAGCATTTGGTGTGCTCTTTAAACCTTCTGTTTCTATAGAACAGCGCTAGAGGAATTACAGAGTATTAGACAGTCTGGTTAGACTAAAAGTCAGAGATATAAAAATTATTCTAATGCCACAGCGCAAAAGGCACTTCATAGTGCTGTGCCTGTCACAGTAGAACTATTACCCTCAGAGGGCAAAGTGATATAGCTCCTCAACGTGCACAGTAAAGAGCACATTAGAGCAGCAGAGCACCAGCATATACCGCCGCGCAGCAACTGTTCCCTAAATGAGCAAGCAAAGACAGCTCAGCGGAGCTACCATAGAGGCCATAGAACGTGTGCATTACTCAAACTGCAGGCAACTCTTAAAGTGGCAAAATGGCAAAGGCAAAATAGTCACAGAAAGATCACCAACCCTCCTGCGATCCCTAGAGAGAAAGAGGCGCATGATGGGAGGCCAAAGTCCAGAGCTAGAGTGCCCGCACCGCTATCCAGGGAGACACCACATACTGCAGCCAGCTAGTTTCCCGCCACTAGGCCAAAAGCCTGCAGCAGCGAATCCAAGCCAGCGTATCACAAGTCTGCACAGAGCAGCGCAAGTGATCACAGAGCATCGCTAGTCATCACAAAGCATCGTAAGTCATCATAGAGCATCGCAAGTCAATTGCAGAGCATAGCAAGCCAGCGCAGAGCATCGCAAGTCAGCACAGAGCATGATGAAGAAAAGACACGTCTCCTTTAAGACAGACATTTGTTCCTGCTCTTCAGAATAAGGTCAGATGAAGGACAGTTTGTAATAAACGGACTCTATTGCATTTAAAGTAAAAGTATTTTATTGCCTGCATTTATTGCTGTTACATTTAAAGTGAAAGTAATTTATTTCTGCATTTGTCAATATTGCATTTAAAGTAAAAGGCATTTTATTGTTATTATTGAGTGTTATGGCATTTAAAGTAAAATGTCTGAGCTTAGTATTACCATGCCACTGATAGAGGATACAAAGATAGATAGAGTAGAGGGGGAAGAGCAGAACCTGTCTGAGTTAGAAGAGTCTAATGCAGCACTAGTCTTGCCTCCATAGGTTTGTCACCTCCGTGCTCACTGCCCCCTGCTGATTCCTCTGTCTGTTATGCTGGCTGCCGCCACCCGCCGCACTGTAAATTAATTTACAATACCAGCGGGCTGCATTTAGTATTCACATAAAGGGGCGGAGTCCTGGACCCAGCTGAGGCAGAGAGGGACCTGTATGGTGCGTGCTGTGTGCAGGCTAAGTTGACGTCACATCACGCAGCATCTGTGTGCCCCGTGCGCCTGCTAGCTGCTGTGGTGAGGGCATATAAAAAAAGAAGTATGTACCATTGTACCCGCCGTCCGACAGTGCTGTGCCTCGTCTGTTGTCCCCTGTATTACCCTGAAACCCCACAGTTATATAATATATCTGAGGGGTATCGGGCTAAATTATACAGGGGGTAGTATAACTAGGGGTATCAGGGTACATGAGGGGTAATATAACTGAGGAAGGCTAGGCTACTATCAGACATTATACAGGGGTAATATAACTTATCTTACCCCTCACCCCTGTATTATGTCCCTGATAGATACCCCTTCATTATATTACCCCCTGTATAATGTCCCCTTGTAGCACTCCTCAGTTAAATGACCCCTGTATAATGTACCTGATACCCCTCAGTTATATAATATAACTCAGGTGTATCAGGTTAAATTATACAGGTAATATAACTAAGGGGTATCAGTGTACATTATTATACAGGGTAATATAACTAAGGGGTATCAGTGTACATTATTATACAGAGTAATATAAGTAAGGGGTATCAGGGAACATTATTATACAGGGGTAATATAATTGAGGAGGGCTATCAGGGGACATTATACAGGGGTAATACAACTTATATTACCCCTGTATAATGTCCTTGATAGCCTTCCTCAGTTATATTACCCCTGTATAATGTACCAGTGTACATTATTATACAGGGGTAATATAACTTATATATAGTCTTGACCAATCACAGCCAGCCTCACACCCAGCCTGTGTGGGAAATTCCCTAGCAGGAGCTGCTAGAAATTATTATTCACCAGAGAGAGAAGCTGAACAGACATTCACTCCACTAAGAGCTGTGTTTTATGGAAGCAGAGAGGCCAAAATAGGTATTTAAAACAGTTATATAATATAATATAGTGATTAGAACTGTATACTGAACTGGTTATATGAATGTTAACTTACAGTTCCACCATACAAATTTCACCAAATTATGACCAAATTCAAATTCCATATTGCAATCCAAATTGCTTACAACCATACTAGATCATACGCAACCAATCTGCAAATAGTTACTGCTGACTTTATACTGCAAACTGCAAACCAAGTTGTCCAAGTAGAACTATTAGTTAGACCTCAGATATACCTCTCAGAGAGATCATAAAGTGCTTAAATAACTTAAAGTGAAAGTGCAGACACCATTTTATGTTGAATGACAAAATTGAACAGTTGAACCACCATCTTATGCATACCGCAATTTTATGAATCTTTATGCAACACTTGTTTTGTACATGGATTATCTGCTGCGGAGGCGGCAGTGTTATATGAAGAAAAGGTGAAGGTAATAAAGAAGTAATTCAAGGATTTGCTGTGCTCTTTAAACCTTCTGTTTCCATAGAACAGCGCTATAGGAGTTACAGAGTAAGAAACAGTCTGGTTAGACTAAAAGTCAGAGATATAAAAATTCTTCTAATGCCACTTCATAGTGCTGCGCCTGCGACACAAAATAATCTGTGACGTCCACACAAACTTACTGCTGACACCCTCTCCATTCTGTCGGGGGGCTCTTCTTGTATAAGCGTTTAATAGAACAGATTCTGTAGACATCTATGTGGAAATAGCTGACAACAGTGAAAAAGGAGTGTGCTTCTTCTTTGCGCTAACATCGACTTGAATTATTTGGTCAGTTTTGGCCCTGTGACTGCCCAAATAATTGAAGTGTGCAGTGATTCTAAGAGCGACGCCTGTCATCTGCATGCCATACGGACTACCAAAGCAGACTCCCTATGCACGTTACTGCAAGGCACAGTGTTATACACCACTATAAAGGCTTTCTGCAGCCATGAAATAGCTGTTTTTTCATGTAATTCGCCACAAATAAATTTGGATCAAAGCAAATTTTTCCCCAAAAATTCAGCAAACCAGCGAATAAAATTTTTGAAAAATTTGCTCATCTCTAATCATAATTTTCCTATGTAATTACATCTAAACCTTTATCTAAGGCTACTTTCACTCTAGCTTTTCTCTGTATCCGTCAAAGGGTCTCAATACCAGAAGAAAAAAAAATCTGTTTCGTCCCCATTCATTGTCAATGGGGACAAAACATAACTGAACAGAACAGACTACTCCTAAATGCATTCTGTTCCATTTGGTTGCGTTTCCATACCGGAGAGCAAACTGCAGCATGCAGTGTGAAAAAAGCTTAAGACAGTTTGCAACTGGTCTTGGTATTGAGAGGATTAGTGTCCTCGAAGTGGAAATCAATCCAAATTCCAGCGAAGACCCATATCTTTTTTTTTTCTTTCTATGGAGTTGTGTGAGGGCTTGATTTGTAAGGGACAACTTGAAGTTTTCATTGATATCATTTTAAGGTAAATTGCACTTTTTGATGATCGCTTGTTATTAGGATTTTTCAGTGGCAACTGAGAATAAGTTACCAATTCTGCAAATTTTTTTATTATTATTTTTTTATGACATTCACAACAGGGGATAATTTACATAATATTTGCGTAGTGCAGGTTGTTATGGATGCAGCGACACCAAACATAATTTTTTTCATTGAAAAGCGTATTTTCAATGGAAAAAAGCATAGATTATTTTTATTTTATAGGTTTTTTAACTTTTTTTTACCACTTAATAGTCCTACAAGGGTACTATAACAGGCAATATCCTGATTGCTTTTAAAATACAATGCACTATTCCTATAGTGCATTGCATTTTAATATCAGTGCTATACTGAAATTGACCAGCAGGGTGCACCAGAGAGGTAAATCCTGCTCTAAAAAACTCAAGGCTGGCTTGGGGCCTATACCAGGCACCAGCCAGCCTTTACACACATCGGCACCTTACGATCGCATTTGCGGGGTGCTGATGGGAGTCAGAGGGTGTCTGCTCCCTCTGTCACCACTTACATGTGGCGGGCACCATTGACTGCGGCATGTAATTGGTTAAACAGCCCATATCGGCACTTTTGTTAGAGCAGGAGCTGAGAGAGCTGAGCCCCTGCTCCCTCTTAGACGGTAACCGTGAAAAGACGACAGCCCAGCCTAAGGCCCCTTAGTGACCGCCATAGAAAGGCGTATTAGTGGTCACTAAGGAGTTGAATCTTCATTTTTTTTCAGTAATGCAGACACATATGAACATGGGAGCAACAATGATGCCTTCGGCTGCCAAGTGCACATGCAACAGGTCAGCCAGTTGCATGACATATGCCCGATAACAGTAGAGTTGTGCTGGGAGTCATTTGTATGCAATTAGTCTGAAACAAATCTCAAAAGCTTTGGATTTGTTGTGAAATTCATAATGAATCTGATTCATCTTTAATCTGTAACATAAATTTCCATTGATGCCAGTCTTTACACCAAATTAACAATCATTTATTGCCCTGTTGCTTGCCATCTTCTCTGCCCACGTCTCCAATAGAAATCATTGGATTTGAGTAATCAGTGATAAATAAAAAGAACAATTTGGTTAAAGAAACCAATACTTTATGGAAAAGCTTCCATGTGCACTAGCATATATCACATAATCACACACAATGGATATTAGAGCATGTCCAGTGCTGCTGAATATAATTGTCCTGAGAACAATGATATTTACTGATACACAAAATACACAAAAAATTTTTTTTTTGTGGTATAGGAAAGGCCACTATGGATCACTCCATGTGCAGATATCACAAACTTTACAAGCAAAAAAATATTGTAAAAGTAACACATAGTAGTGGTTGCGTACAGAGATGAGGAGCCCCATGGCGAAAAAAAATATAAATTCAGAAAGGCCCTTGGTGTTATTTAACTCCCATTCTCCATTTGGAGACATCCTGCCCCCACTTTATCACTTGTAGAGCAGCTCCTCTCACATTGTTTGCAGCACTTAATACATACACAGGTTTGTCCTGCCCATGAGGAGCCAGGATGATGACAGACTTCAGTTTATGTCTTCCACTGTGTAGCAGCAGCACTTTTTTCGTGCATCCAAATTCATATTGTAAATTTTTCATCAATTTCAAAGCAGATGGAACAAAGATAAAAAAAAAATAGAAAAAGAAAGACTAGAAAATTGTTATATATGACAGTCATGACAGAGGGAGAGAGCTTTTAGAAAGCATTTTACATGTAATCAGATGCTAATTGTTTTAATGAACAGACTTGAAAGGATCTTATGTTTTAAAATAGGATCTTACTTTTTTTTTTACTGCTCTTCAGTGTAGAAATTTCCATATTTCCAATTATTACTGACATTACAGTAACAGGAACAATAGATACTCATCTGTAATAATGTGTCTGCTGAATATCCCAAGGTATTATATGTTTTATATGATACAATTGCTACATTTTGGCTGAGCCCGTTCTTGCACATAAACACAAATTCACACATCCGGTGAAAACATTAAAATGATACTCAGCCCCCGCTACTTCAGACGTTATCTCATGTCTTCTCATAGAACAAATGCCTACTCAAATTTAAAGTGACTGCCAGTCCCTGGGTTGGTGTCTTGTACTGTAGCTCAGCTCCACTGATGTAAAAAGAGCTAAGTTGCAGTCCCACACACAACCTGTGGACAAGAATGGCAAGAAGCCGATGAGATGAGTAGAAGAAATTACAACGTGCATTGGCAAATCCACCTTTATTGGGAGGAGATAACTTAAAAAAGACCTCACAGATCTCTAATTAGTATTGGCTACATTTGTGCTTTTCTCTAGTCTGATACTAATAATATCAGCATCATAATGGCAACTATTCAAGTAATACAAATATTTCACATTAAACCATTCATATTTTTTTCCCCTGCACTACTGTGCCTGACCACATGGTGTGCTATTAAGGGAGACATTAAATAACCACAAAGAACGCAAATCACTTTCATTGAGGCACATGTAGTAAATATGTTAAAGCTCCACCTAGTGGTAGAAATATGAAGTGCAGTTGTCAATATTTTTTTGTTCTACAAAACACAACTTAGATGACATGATATGTTTCTTTTAGGAAAATGTTCACAGTTTTAGTTGGTGATTAGATGCATGTCAGATGTTTGCTTGTATATATACAAATATCCATAGAGTTATAGAATCATTTTAATTGGCTTTGTCCTTTTTGTAAACATAAATATAATTAATTTTTTTCCCATTTCTTTTCTTTTTCCCCCTGCGTACAGTAAATTGTTAAACTTTTTAGTCCAGGAGTTCCCAATGAAGGATTGGCTGGCAGTAAAAGATGTTGGTTCCCATGACTTTAATAGGTCCATGTTTCCAGGTAGTCTATAGAATATCTACTTTACCAACTGCTGTCGATAAATTCATCCGCTTGTCCTGGTCTCTCAGTTGGATAGAATTTTAAAGGTCTATAAGAAGGTTTTCTACCTCCCCTGCTGCCATATATTACCTTTTTTCAGCAGTTTTGGGGTCTACAGGCCATCACTTTCAATTATAACAGATTTGGTTTTCTCTGTAGGTGATCAATGCATGTAGGACACATTCTTGTAAACAATGATTTTTGTTGTTTTGAATTGTTTCTCCATTAGGACATTACATTTGGGGAGAGGTGACTTTCATGAGCCAAAAATCATTCAGTTCACAAACCAAAAGGACTTGAATATTGCATTCACACCTTAAGGTGATACAGAAGATCTAGCAGTTTTTGAGAATCATCCAACCCAGCAACTAATTTGCAGTGATTTTCCTTGTCAAGTCAGAGACAGTAATGAAACTGTGAAACATTATTATAGCCTGACGCCACCCGTCACATGCCATTAAGTCATCGAGAAGAGTCTTTTATACTTCTCCAGGTGGCAATGTCTTTCAACAGCCTTCATTAAAGATGTGTGGTCTCCAGAATACAATGTGATGCTGAGCAGGGAACCTCTATCTCTACAACATGTAATTAGCAGCACACAAACAGTCCCCTAATCCCCCACATCAGGCAGTTGGCAATGGAAATCCTGCCTTATAAATATTTGAGTTCCTCGATGAAAGATGAATCCAGTACATGTACATCAGTTTTACAAGCAGTTTACAAGGAATGACTCGCCAGATACTACAGACATGATAATATGTAATCTCCTGCTAAAGACTTCTCCAGTGATTCAGTCCTGCATTGATGAATAGGAATGAGATTCTTTGTAGACATGAATTTTTCAGAGGGATGGGGGTTCTGGTTAACTATCCAACCACCAATCTCTAAAAAGGCATTGGACATAGTCCTTAGTCAAATTAGTAGAAAAATATATTAAAGGGACACTATACCTAAAGCTGCAGAACATTGGAATGTATTGTTCCCTGTTATCAGCCATCTAAGGCTGGAGATAGGCTATGGCTGCCATGTTGGATGACTGAGATGCCTTCAGTGATTGCTACTTTACAGCATATCTTCAGTGATGAGAACAAATATTTATGGATGTGATTGATATCAGGTTCTCCCCTTAAAATGTGGCCATTATATACAGTATGTGTTTTTTGGGTTAATGTTCCTTTAGGAGTTTGCAGTAATTAGCCCTCTAATTTAGCTTCATTCATGTATCACTGTCCTAGAAATGAGGACCAGAAAACCTTAAAGGGGAATTCACCTGATATTCCAAAATAGAAACACTGTCCTGGATCTCCATTGATGCCTCATTTAAAGGGGCTTCTGTGCTTGAGGGCAGAACCCCTTGAAGAGATTGACAGGAAAAACAAAATAGTTTCTTGTGTCAGGCCCTCACCAATATTGACTCAAAGGTTGTTTACAGGGAATTCCTCTTTAAATTTTTAGCTGGCCAGTGAACTCTGACGGTAGTGACTATGTATCATGGGGGCAACTATGGTGCATGACTAAGGGGGCAGAGTTTAAAGGGCAACAGGAAAAATATTTTTATTTATTTATTTTTTGTGTATCCATATTTCCTTTGCTCTGTGCTCTTTGCTCACGGTAGAGCTCCACTTTAAAACAAAACAAAAAGTCTGAAAATCACGAGTTCATTTAAAAAACAATAATACTGATGGCACTAAACTTTAGGGGAGAGCTATCAAAACTGGTTTAAACGAAATCTGGCTTAGCTGCCCATAGCAACCAATCAGATCCCACCTTTTACTTTTCAGCGCTCCTTTGGAAAATGAAAGGTGGAATCTGATTGGTTGCTTTACACCAGTTTTGAAAAATCTCCCCCTTTAGTTCTAATTCTCAGACCGATTCTGAGAGACGAACCCTGAGATATTACCCCACAGCACAGATTTTTTATCTCAGAGCCCTATAATACTATTTTACCGCGCTGACATATTAACGAAGAGTTCTTTAAAATAATAAGTGAGGGCTATGACATAATAGTTCAGATTCTGAAATGTTATCGGATAGACAGGATTTATTAGCACAGATCATGTGATATTATTTCATAGCACTGTACCAGGAATATTATCTTAAAGCACTAACTTATTATCTCAGAGTCAAATACTATATCAGACTATGACTTATAAGCCTGTAATATTATCCCACTGTCTGACTTATAATGTAAGAGCATGACATATTATCTCAGTGCACCGACCTATTACATCATACCATACCGTATATTATCTCGGTGCACTGACCAATTTCCATCATCCCATACCATATTCTAGGGGTTGTCCCATATCAACATTTATGGCATATCACTAGGATATGCCACCAATGTCAGATAGATATGGGTCCCACCCGTGGGACCCACACTTATCTCTCGAATATCCACCATGAATGGAAAGAAGCCACACATGCATGGCCACCCTCTATTCACCTCTATGGGAGTTCCCAAAATATCCAAGCATTGGCTCGGCTATTCCCTGCAGTCCCATAGTGGTGAATGGAGAGCTGGCCACGCTTGTCCTCTATTCACCAAAAATAGTCAGTTGCGTTTGCTAGGAAATTATTGGTAGTTACATATCAGTCAATGGAGAACAAGCCCAGCAAATGTGGTGTGCTCTCCTTCACTTTGGGAGCCCCATTCTGGAGATACAACTGAGTCCTAGAGGTCTAGGACATTTGTGGCATAGCGAGCGATATGCCAAAGATGTTGAGATGGGACAACCCCACTAATATCTCATAGCGCTTGTGGATTTAACCTCAAATCTGCAATTCATCCACAGCAAAATCACAACTTGGATGCAGATTTGTTGTAGATTTGGCTGCGGATTTCACCCAATGCTTTGAAGAGGTTGAAATCGGCAATTAAATCCAAAAATGAATTTTGGCAGTGTGTGGCTGGATTGTTTAACATCTCTTCCACCTTGGTGTTACTATAGTTTTCTGTGGATTATCTGCTCACAAATACAGACAGATAAATCCACAGCGTATTCCACCACAGGTGATATCTCACTGCCTGGTTTATTATGTCAGAGCCTGAACTACATTTTCATTGCACTGACCCATTGCCTCAAATATTATACCATACTTAAAGGGGTTGTCTCGTTGCATTATACACTGTTAGTTTTTCAGGGGTTACGACTAGTGTTGAGCGAATTGAAGGACATTGATCCGAATTTCAGGATAAATTCGATTCTGCTCGTTTCGTGGTAGCGAATTGATTTTACCTGAAATAGAACAAAAAATAAACAATAAAAAAATAAATAAAAAATATCATACTTATCTCATCCATTTTCTTGCGACAGGCTGGCCGTCGTTGTCATCTCGCTTGAAGATCTTGCATGAAATCCCGTGCGTGGTGACGTATGACATCACCACACCGGCCAACATGATGTCACCGGCTGCGGGAGATTTTGCACCAGATCTTCAATCAAAATGGCCTGTTGCGAGTAAATGGAAGAGGCAAGTATGATTTTTTTATTTTATTTTACACTGTATTATTACTTTCATATGCCGCGATCAGCTTTGAACACGGCATTTGAGGGGTACAATGACGGGGGGTTGTGACCAATCTACAATCCAGCCGTGCTTGCATACCACAGGAAAAAGCGTCGTCCTCTCTGGTGGCCGGGACCATGAGAGCTCAGCGCTCCTTGACACCTTGTATGTCATGCTGATTTGCAAGTGGGGTCATAACCCTAGATACGAGCAGTGTATAATGTGATGTAAAAATGAATCAATCCAGCAAAGGAGGCAATATGGAAAATCACAATACATTAGTGCCTTGTATTCACTCTCTCTACATGTTGAATTAGACAACCCCTTTAATATCTCATAGCACTTACAGAACTGACATATTATCTCACATCCTGTAGTGCAGGCATGCTCAACCTGCGGCCCTCCAGCTGTTGCAAAACTACAACTGCCAGCATGCCTGAACAGCCTACAGCAGGGCATTGTGGGAGTTGTAGTTTTACAACTGCCGGAGGGCTGCAGGTTGAGCATGCCTGCTGTAGTGCCTCTCACCGCTGATCTAGGATATCAAGGCATTGACATATTACCTCTCCATCTGACTTATTATTTCAGAGCCCTGAAGCACTATCTCATACCACGGACATATCTGGGAGCTTGATATCTTATCTTGTAACACTGACTTATTTTCTCAAAACCTGGAATATTATTTCATACCAGTGACATCTTTTTTTGCAGAACCTGGCATCTTGTAGCACTGACTTATTATCTCAGGGTCAAATATTATATTGTTCACTGACTTATACTATCAGGTTTGTGAGAAATGTATCTTCCTCTGTTAAACGCCGTTTTCCAAATATTCTTAAGGTATGATGTTTAATATTAGCCCGGAGTGATAATCTGCACTGATTTACTGTATAATAACAGCATAAAAGGAGCCTCGGAAATGCCAGTCGGATCGGGGGCTAGTAGCTAAGACACAACTTAGGTTTGCATCATTGATTCAGATTTAACCCCTGCCTGCCCATACAATGAAAGCATAGCAGCAGTGGAACAGTGAATGATGCGAACCCCTGGCTGATGTGTTATCAAGGGCGAATACTGTGAAATGCGTCAGCTTCATCCACATTTTCCAAAATTCATCCCGTAGCAGCAAATTATCTCCTTGAAAGTTTTGCGCATCTCCAGGCTGCGAAAAGCGTAAATCAGAGGATCGATGACAGAGTTGCACATGATGAGGATCAAGTAAGTGTTGAAGTAGGCACCATAACAGACACAGTAGGAGTTGGCTGGACAGGAGATGATGAGGATGAGGTGAAGGAAAAAGGGTGCCCAACACACAACAAACACCCCTAAAAGAATAGTGATAGTAATGGCCCCTTTCATGCACGTCTGCTGCTGCACCACGCCGTCCACAGGCAGTGCCGCTATCCGCTTTACATGGAGACGGGCAAAGAGGAACATGTGGACGTACATGGTGGCCATGAGGACGAGCATGGTGAAGAACAGGGTGATGAGACACACAATGACTGTTTTGCTTTCGGAATAGACAATAAATACGATACCACATATGATGCAGGATACCCAGATGATCATGATCAAGGCTAAGGCTTTCTTGACCGTCATGATGCTGTGATAACGTAAAGCATAAAATATGGTGATGTACCTGTCTATGGCAATAACCAAGAGGCTGCAGATAGAAGCTACCAGAGATATACAGATCAAAGAGTCAAACACATCATCCAATTGCTGGAGAAGCTCGTCTCCTATGTCTAGATACTTATTCTGCACTGCAATGACAATAGTTTCCAAGGCGTTTGAGACGCTGACCAACATGTCTGCAACAGCCAAGCTGCAGAGGAAAAAGTACATAGGGGAGTGTAGGTTCTTGTTCTTCAGGATGGCCAGTATGACCAGGATATTTTCCAGCAAACTGATAATCCCCAGCGTCAAGAAGACCTCAGTCTTAATGAAGACTTGCTCACAGAACTCAATGCTGCTCAGGGTTTCATTGAAATCCAGCGACCCATTGAGCTGGACGGAATGAGTGAAGAAGAGGTCACTGGACCCATTCATGTCTGAAGCTTTGTGAAGGATCTCAAATAGCGCAGGACTTGGGGGGTGTTAACCTCTTCTCTCCAAGTAGCAGCAGTCAAAGCTTTTTTAGATGAGCACGGTTGTAGATGGACCTGTATCGTCTCCCATGGTGATGAGACTCATACCTCCACTTTTCAAAGAGTTTGGCCAGAAGAGAGCCTCAAATGAAGACCAGGCAGCTTCCTCTGCTTTGAGATTTTTAGCATTTTCTGCCTGCTTGCGTATATTGGAGCACTTGCCTGCACTTTGCTCTGTTTACTGCAAGTCATCTGGACTTATCCAGTGCGTAGCAACAGTTATAAGGCGATCCTCAGATTTTTTTTACATTCATTGATAGTCTGGACTCCTCCTTATTCTCCAGCATACCAGACTATCCACTTATAGAACAGGTACAGTGCTGAGTGACAGTCCAGCTTTGCAATGCATAGCAGCAGGTACTTCAGGGAAATAGCATTGCTGGAGAATTAAGTGATCTGTCGCCATCTAATGTCAGAAGTGAGTATTGATACAGATACAATATACAGCATGACGTATAGAAGTGGGGTCTTTATTTCTCTTATAATACACTTGGCAGCTGCTGCAGAAACTAATTTGTAGAGAGAGAGGGAACCTCTAATCCACCATTGAGAGGTTAATAGGAAACATTATTTTCTTTTCCTATAAATATATATATATATATATATATAGAAAGAAGGACGTATATATGTATGTATGTTCCGCAACCATCGATTTCAATGAAACTTGGTATACACATCCCTTGCTACCTGGAAATAAATCTTGTGGGGGGTCACAGCTCTCTAGAACGTACCGTTCCTTAAATATTCACAAAAAATTACCTGCATTAGCCAATACAAGCCTGCAAGTCTTTCTCTTCATATGCCAACTGCTATACACACGGTCACATCTCCCTTATCAATCCCTTACCAATAGAAGCTCGCAGCCCCTTCCTCTCCACATACACACAGTTTTACTCCAGGTTATCATAACAATCCAGCCATTTTTCATCACTGGTGTAGGTGAGCTTTAGGCTAGAGCTACACGACAATAAGTCGCACGACTCATAGGGCACAACTACACTGCTACATGTTTTGCGCGATATTGATGTTGCACGACAATTTTTATAATGATAGTATAGGCTGTTGCACTGCAACATGTCACATGCTGCGACTGCGATGTGACAGTCACAGAAAATCTATCTTGGATGTATATTTTCTTTCAACTGTCGTTTTGCAGTTGCAGCATGTCACATGTCGCAGTGCGACACCATAGCCTATTATTATAAAAATTGTTGAGACAAAATGTCACGTGACACATGTCGTCGTGTAGCCGTAGCATTAAAGGGGTGGGGCGCTATGGAGGTCACTGTTAAAGAGGCGTTCACTGTGAATGTTACTGTTAAGGGGGAAGGCCGCTGTGGAGGTCACTGTTAAAGGGGCATACACTGTGGAGGTCACTGTTAAGGGGGCGGCACCGATATTAAAGGGGCAACTACTGTGGAGGTTACTGTTAAGGCATCAGGGTACTGTGAAACCACTATTAAGGCAGCGGGGTACTGTGGGTGTCATTGGTAAGGAGGCAGGCACCTGAGGAGGTCACTGTCAAGGGGGTGAGGTGCTATGAAACTAACTGTTAAAGGGGGGGGGTTGCTGTGAAGGTCAAAGTTAAGGGGATTGGCTGCTGCGGAGGTCCCATTTTAAAGTGGCGGGCACTGTGGGGGGGTCAGTGTTAAGGGGTGGGGGACTGTGGCGTTTACCATTAAAGGGGAGGGGTGCTGTAGAGGGGATACTGTCGATATCTTTTAACGACACACAAACATTAAATGAAATAGATGAATTATTATTTTTTTAGAAATAAAGTTGTACGCCTGGAGTGTATATTGTGAGATTCTGCAGCATCTGATATACTATAGTATTCTGCAACAGCTAGAATGTAAATTATGAAGTTCTGCAGCAGCTGAGGTGTCTATAATGTTCTACAGCATCCACAGGTGTATATAATGCTCAGCAGCGTCTACTTGTATGTGTGTATTAGGAGGTTCTGCAACAGCTGAGGTACGTATTATGAGATTCTGTAGCAGATGAAATGTGTATTACAAGGTTCAGCAGCATCTGAGGAAGGGCTGCAGCTATCGACTATTTTTTAAATCAAGTATTCTATCGATTTAGGGTCCATTCACACGTTTGCAAAATGGGTCCGCATCCGTTCCGCAATTTTGCGGAACAGGTTCGGACCCATTCATTTTCAATGGGGCTGGAATGTGCTGTCCACATCCGCATTTGCAGATCTGCACTTCCGGATCCGCTCTTCCGTTCCACAAAAAAATAGAACATGACCTATTCTTGTCCACAATTGCGGAACGTACATTGCCGGTGTCCAGAGCCGCAAAACACATACGGACATGTGAATTGACCCTAATCCAACGATTAATCGAGTACTCTAATAACAAAAAAATTAATTAAAAGCGTGTTTTTCTTTATAAAAATTAATCAGCCCCCCTCCGTGCCATCAGCTTTCCCTCCAATGCCACCAGCTGCACCCCAGTGCCATCAGCTTCCCCCCAGTGCCACCAACTGCCCCCCAGTGCCACCATCTGCCCCTCCTAGCCATGTCAGCGACAGTACTTACCTTTCCTATAGGAGCACTGCTCCACAGCTCCTCCATGTTCTTCTTCGTTCGGACGTCACATGCGTCGGGTCATAGTGCGCGCTTACGTGCACTATGTCCTGAGGATGTGTCAGGATACAGTGCAGTGTGACCAGGCGGGTGACCACGGAGCAGTAAGTAATAGCAAGTGCTTCACTCCCGCTCCGTGGTCACATGACACAAACAAATCTGCATCGAGGATTTTTTGTGTCGAATTACTCGATTCGTTTCAGCCCTAATCTGAGGTGCATATTATAGGGCTCTGCAGCACTTGAAGTGTGCATTAAAAGGTTCTGGACTACGAGGTGTGTATGTGGTTCTGCAGCAGTTGAAATGTGTATTACAAGGTTCTGCAGCATCTGGGGGGTGTATTATGATGTTCTAAAGCAGCCCAGGTGTGTATAATGTTCTACAGCATCTCTGGTGTATAGAATAATGTTCGGCAGCATCCACTGTGCGTTTTTGAGGTTCTGTAGCAGTTGAAGTGTATATTACAAAGTTCTGCAGCATCGGATGTATACTATAGTGTTCTGTTGCAGCTATGGTGTATGTTATGAAGTTCTGCAGCAGCTGAGGTGTGGATAACGATGTTCTACAGCATCTCAGGTGTATATAATATTCAGCAGCATTCACTTGTATGTATGTATTATGAGATTCTGCTGCAGTTGAAGCCTGTATTACAAGGTTCAGAAGCATCTGAGGTGTGTATAATGATGTTCTACAGCAGGGATGTTCAACCTGCGGCCCTCCAGCTGTTGTAAAACTACGACTCCCACAATGCCCTTATGTAGGATGATAGCTGTAGGCTGTCAGGGAATGATGGGAGTTGTAGTTTTGCAACGGCTGGAGGGCCGCAGGTTGAGCATGCCTGTTCTACAGCATCTCAGTTATATATAATGTTCAGTAGCATCTACTTGGATTTATGTTGTATGTATGTATGTATGTATTGTGGTAAGGTGTACAGTGCTGGAAGGTGTGTTGTCCCACTCGGGTACCTCAGATGGGTGAGACAGATAAAAATCCAGAGAGTGGCAGTA
The DNA here is from genome assembly GCF_014858855.1 of Bufo gargarizans. NCBI lineage: Eukaryota > Metazoa > Chordata > Amphibia > Anura > Bufonidae > Bufo > Bufo gargarizans. The sequence goes on along the minus strand of NC_058085.1, from coordinate 266,187,030 downwards.
GTCTCAGCAAAGCATAGTTTGCTGAGACAGTTTTGCAAACATTTTCTGGGCTGGATTTTACTTGGACTGGCAGTTAGGCTTGGTAGAGGGAACTGCCAGTCCACATCCTTCCAGTACGGGTATTCCCATTTACTTGAGGTGATCGCAGGTGAGGTCTGCTCTAATCAGGCTGCGATAAAGCACCTCCCAGTGTGTTATCCCAGACCAGAGACCTGCAGAGGTTTGGAGTGGTCTCATCCGGGGAGGCTGAGGGGACCACGAGGCTAGGTGATAGCCTGGAATTTGGGGGATGCAGTGACGCCTGGGAAAGTAGGATCACTAGGTCAGAGTCAGGAGGACTGCTAAACCCCTACCCCGAAAGGTACTGGACTTGATACTACCTGAGAGGCTGGAAAAGCCGCATGTTGGTTAACAGGGTGTGAACGGCGCTTTAGCTGAGGTAGTGAAATTATTTATGTTTAGTTAGAGTCCAGACGGGCAGGTGTTTGTTTTGTATTATGTTTGTTTTGCTGAGGTGCCAAATAAAAGCGCTGTTTGGACATGAGAACCTGTTGTCTGGCAAGGTATCTGTGAGAATGACCCTGGAAATGATCTAATCCCTCACAGTATGTATTATGAGTTTCTGAGGTGTGTATTATGGGTTTCCGCAGCATATGATGTATGTATTAAAAGGTTCTGCATCATTTTAGGTATTAGGGTACTTTCACACTAGCGTTTTTCTTTTCCGGCACTTCCGTCCTAGGGGCTCAATACCGGAAAAGAACTGATCAGTTTCATCCCCATGCATTCTGAATGGAGAGAAATCTGTTTAGGATGTCTTCAGTTCAGTCACTGAACGGTGTTTTGGACGGAGTAAATATCATAGCATGCTGCAGTATTATCTTCGTCCAAAATTCCGGATCTGGCATTAAAAATATTGTAATGCTGGATCCGGTAAAAATGTGTAATAAAAATATAACTGATCCATTACTCCAGATGACATACGGAGAGACGGATCCGTTCTTGCAATGCATTTGTAAGACGGATCCGGATCCGTCTACAAATGCTGTCCGTTTGCATGCAGACTGCCGGACGGCAGGCAGTTCCGGCGACAAGTTTGAAAAGCAGCCTTATGTGGTTCTGCAGCAATTGGAACGTGTATTACAAGGTTCTGCGGCATTTGAGGTATGTATTGTGAGGTTCTGCTGCAGCTGGAACACATGTGCACAGTAGGAAACATGAAAGAAAAAAGTCATGCAGAAAATTATACGAAATTCATATTGCATCTTAGTAGATTTTTATTTTCGGACCATATACGGAACCATTCATTTCAATTGGTCCGCAAGAAAACCGGAAGGTACTCCGTGTACATTCCATTTCAGTTACCGCTAAAATATAGAACACATCCTGATATTGTCTGCATTATGGACAAGGATAGTAATGTTCTATTAGGGGCCAGATGTTCCATTCTGCAAAATACGCAATGTACTCGGATGTCATCCGTATTTTTTGTGGATCCGTTTTTTGCGGACCGCAAAATACATACGGTCGTGTGCAAGAAGCCTTATGGGAACATGTTGTTCTTTCCAAAACTGTGCTTTGAAATGCTGGATCTGTGGATTTAGACGATATACAGGAACACTCCGGGGAAAACTAATACATTGTGTTGTGGCATGACAAAAGGATTCAAGATAGAACCGCACCCTTGGCCATTCTCTTGGCATTACACCATGTATTTATATTTTATTTTTTCTGGAGTGCTCTTTTAATGATGTTGATGAATTGTATAAGAAAACATATGAATTGTACATGATATCATTTTCCTGCTGACATTTTTCATATTTCTTATATTTGGATGATAATTTATATTATGGCTGCTTTCACATCAGGATATTGGATTTCTGTTGTTCTTGACCATTATAGGAACAGAACAGTGAGAGTACCTGATCTGGCACATACCTGAAACTAATGGTGTCAAACAGACCCAATTGAATATAATGAGCCTAGATAGCTTACAGCTATTAGGGCATGCTGGGAGTTGTAGTTTTGCAACAGCTGGAGGGCCGCAGTTTGGACATGCCTGCTTTAGGGGGTCCAGCATTTTACCAAACAAAAAAGTGCTAGCCCAGCCCAAGAGGTTGCCCAGTCACAAAATCAAAATTCCTTTTAGCTGCTCCTTACATCCCTCACCATGCATATACCGTATATGCCCCATATACCTATTTTTTATGTCTGTGCTTTTCCTCCCCTGTCTGAGCATCAGGCTATCCTGGCAGATCTTTTTATTTTCTTAGTTTCCTGTTTTGTTAAATATCCAACTTTATTGATACACAAACCTGGCCCCACTGTAAAATCTGCCGGAGCTACTCCCACTACATGTGGCCATGTTACTATAGCCATACATGAATCTTATAATAAATAAATATATTGGGGGGCACCAGGGGGTTGCTAGGTTAAAACATTCGGGGCCTGGGCCCCAGATGTTTTGTCCCAGGCCCGAATGTACTGCCTGGTGCCTGCTAGATACAACTGTATTGCCATCCTCAGGACGGCAATACAATTGAATCTAATGCCCTGCAAGAGCTGAAGGACCTGTGGTGACATCACAGGTCATGTGATCATGTTAGGACTAAAGGGAGTGATGTTATTTACATGGGACTGAAAGTTGAGGGAGTGATGTTATTTACATGGGAATGCATGTTGGAGGTGGCTGGGGCAGGGTTATGTTATTTACATGGGACTATGTTGAAGGCGGTTCTGGTAGGGAGTGATATTATTTACATGGGACTGAATGTTGAGGGGTAATGTGATTTACATGGAGATGACTGGGGAGGGGGTGATTTTATTTACATGTGACTGTATGTTGAAAGTGACAGAGGAAGGAAGTGATGTTATTTACATGGGACTGTATGTTGAAGGCAGCTGGGGAGGGGTTAATATTTACGTGGGACTGTATATTGAGGGGGCAAGAGAGATGGTGTGATGTTATTTACATGGGACTGTATTTTAGAGGGGGCTGTAGATAGAAAGGGATGCTATTTACATGGGACTGTATATTGGAGGGGGCTGGAGAGATGGTGTGATGGTATTTAAATGGCACCCTATGGCAGAAAAGGGAAATGGTTATTTACATGGGACTGTATGGTGGAGGGGCTGAGGAATTATAATTTTCTGAGGACAGTAAACGGAAGAATATAACTACAGGGGGCAATTTAAATACTGGGAGGGCTTCAGGGAAAGCATTATAACAGTAGGGGGCGAAATGAATACTGGGGCAGTTTAAGGTGATCATTATAACAGTAGGAGGCATTATAAATACTGGGGGCACTGTGGGGGCATTGTAAATCCTGGAGACATTAGGCATTCTTATTACTACTTGGGGCTCTATAGGAGGGACTTATAGATACACATTATTTCTACTAAGAGCACTGTGGGGGGTCTTATTACTACTGTGGGGTCAGTAGATAGCTTTACCACCACTGGGGGAACAATAGGGGGGCTTATTTCTACTAGGGGGTCTGTAAGGGCATTATTAATACTGGAGAGCTCTTCAACTAATGGAGGCACTCTTGGGGAGCACTATCACAGTTGGGGGCACTGTAGGGGGCAGTATTACTAATGAGGGCTTTCTAGGAGGGAATTACAATTGGTGGGACTATGATGAGCACTATTACAAGGGGACACTCATTTTTCTTCAGGATAGTATTTGGGGGCACAGAAAAATGAGGACGCTAAGATGTCTGTGCGTCACACTTTGTAGAGAAAAGGCATCTGAGAGAATTTGTCCGGACAGAATAGAGAAGATGATGATAGAGAAGATTTACATCAGATGAGACGTCACCTGGGAGGAACTGGATGTGAGAGGTACGTGCTGCTGTATAGTTGTATAGCTATAGTGTGCTTAGGGGTCAGTTATTCGCCTTAGAGAATTGGGCCATATGCATTGGGGCTTGGGCCCCGGATCTTTTGTGACCCTAGCAATGCCCCTGGGGGGCACTCAGCTATTTAGCTGCATGGAATTGCACAAGTCAATAGATACAGTATATGATGATACAAAATATATTTATTAAAACAATAGTATAAAAACGTGTGGATGTCGAGCTGGTCGCCCTAAGATGGACTTAATCCAACCCAACGTCCACCACACATTTAGGACAAATAATCCGTAAATGTACCTCTGGTCAATACTTAATAGTTTTAGCCTAGACATTTACCACACATTTGAGACGAAAATACTGATAATATACATGATACACATAGGTTAAGCAAACATAATATACACTGAACAAAAATATAAACGCAACTCTTTCGGTTTTGCTCCCATTTTGCATGAGCTAAACTCAAAGATCTGAAACATTTTGTAAATACTCAAAAGACCCATTATTCTCAATTTCATAAATCTGTCTAAATCTGTGTTAGTGAGCACTTCTCCTTTGCCGAGATAATCCATCCCATCTCACAGGGGTGGCATATCAAGGTGCTAATTAGACAGTATGAATATTGCACAGGTGTGCCTTAGACTTCCCACAATAAAAGACCACTCTGAAATGTGCACAGTTTTGCCTTACTGGGGGCATCAGAAAACCAGTCAGTATCTGGTGTGGCCACTATTTGCCTCACGCAGTGCAACACATCTCAGTCGCATAGCTGTGCAAAGTTTTAGAATATTGTCAGAAACTAGAACACGCTGTCGTATACACCGATCCAAAGCATCCCAAACATGCTCAATGGGTGACGTGTCTGGTGAGTATGCTGGTCATGCAAGAACTGGGATGTTTTCAGCTTCCAGGAATTGTGTACAGATCCTTGCAATATGGGGCCGTGCATTATCATGCTGCAACATGAGGTGATGGTCGTGGATGAATAGCACAACAATGGGCCTCAAAATGCCATCAATAAAATGCACTTGAGTTCATTGTCCATAACATATGCCTGCCCATACCATAACCCCACCGCCACGATGAGCCACTCGAGCCACAACATTGACATCAACAAACAGCTCACCCACATGATGCCACACACTCTGTCTGCCATCTGCCCTGAACAATGAAAACAGTGACTCATCCGAACAGAACTCATCCGAACAGAACCCCTCTCCAACGTGCCAGACGCCATCAAATGTGAGCATTTGCCCACTCAAGTCAGTTATGTCGAAAAACTGCAGTCAGGTCCAGACCCGGATGAGGACAACAAGCATGCAGATGAGCTTCCCTGAGATGGTTTCTAAAAAGTTTGTGCAGAGATTCTTTGGTTATGCAAACCTATTGTTGCTTCAGCTGTCCGGGTGGCTGGTCTCAGATAATCATGGAGGTGAACATGCTGGATGTGGAGGTCCTGGGCTGGTGTGGTTACACATGGTCTGCGGTTGTGAGGCCAGATAGATGTACAGGTAAAACTCGAAAAATTAGAATATCATGCTAAGTTAATTTATTTCAGTAATGCAACTTAAAAGGTGAAACTACTATATGAGATAGACTCATTACATGCAAAGTGAGATATTTCAAGCCTTTGTTATAATTTGGATGATTATGGCTTATAGCTTATGAAACCCCAAAGTCACAATTTTGAGGTACCCTTTGCCCAGGGGATATGGATTAATTAGCTGGCTAGAGTGTGACACTTTGAGCCTAGTATATTGAACCTTTTCACAAAATTCAAATTTTAAGCTGTATTAATGCAATTCCTTTTAATTTGCATTACTGAAATAACTAGACTTTTGCACGATATTCTAATTTTTGAGTTTCACCTGTACTGCCAAATTCACTGAAACATCTTTGGAGACGGCTTATGGTAGAGAAATGAACCTTCCTTGCACGGGCAACAGCTCGGGTAGACATTCCTGCAGTCAGCATGCCAATTGCACGCTCCCTCAAACGTTGCGACATCTAAGTCAGGCTGGACTGGAGCGCAGCGGTGGGGGAGGACGCGCATGAAGAGGCCTGGCGGTGAAGGACAGGTGGGGAAAGGGTTAGTTGGTGGTGGGGGCGGGATAGGAGCAGAGGCGCGAGTTGCCAGGGCGGCGGGGGGCGTGGCCAGAGCGGGGACGGAGGAAGAAGGCGGAAGTTGGGACAGTGCGGCCAGGGGAGCGGAACGTGCAGGACGTGCCTTACGATGTCGGCGCCAGGAATGTCGGTGGAGGAGTTGTTGGAGAGGTTGCGGCTTGAGGCGGAGGTGAGGGGGCCTGGCTGGCTGCAGGAACAGGTGGGCGCCTGCATGGTGTCGCCTGCTCCTGTGGCTACCCCCATTGCTAGGGCTGCCCGGCCGCGGCGGAGTATACCGCCGGCGCGCCTAAGCCCTGAAATCACCCCCCGGGCCCGGCGCCGAATAGGGAGCCCCCCTGTGGACCCTCAGCGGCGGAGAGCGGCCGCTCAGCCTTCTGCGAGCCGCTCTCGCCGTGGGAGGAATCCCGATTCTCGGCGGGGCCCTGTGAGGAGCGGGACGCCCCTTCCCCCGTTCCCTGCTGCAGTGGACTTGGATGCAGGACCAGGCACGGTGGACCGGCCCAGTCCCTCCCCATGCGGGCGGTCCACTCGGCGTTCAGACAGTATCCAGGTTCCTCGGGCTGCTCTGGTGGGAGAAGAATGCCAGGGCAGGCCCAGAGAAGATTCCAGCAGTGTGGAGGAGGATTCCTTTGCGGTGGCGGGTGCTGCGGTATCGTCCAGGCGTCCGGCTAGCGTGGTGCAGAGGGTCCAGGATGAGCAGCCGTCGACATCCGGGAGCTTTGACGGCGAAGTGTCTGTACGGCGGGAGTCAGGATCTACGGCAGCGGGAGTCACAGCGCCCGCGGTGCCTGGTGAGATTGGTTGGGGATCTGTTTTGGCGCAGGGTTTCCCGGGTGGGGGGGGTGGGACCATGGGTGAGTTTGGTAAGGGTTTGGGTCAGTTTTTGGGGGGACTGGCGGGTTGGTTGTCGGGTATGGGTGCGGGTGCAGGGTCTCCGTTGCCGGGGTGGGGAGTGGTGCCGGGGTTAGGGGCAGGGTCGCAGGTGGTTACGGCGGGGTCGGTGTCGGTGGAGACGCAAGCGGGGGGGGAGGAGGAAGTGCAGAGGTTGGATGATAGGGCCCGGGGTGAGGTGTATGTGTGCTTTGAGGGGCCGCTGGGGGCTCATTTAAAGCAGGAGGTGAGGGAAAAGATTTGTAAGGGAGAATATGTGGAGATATTCTCGCTGCTCCCATTGGAAAGGTTCAATTTGGATAGGGGCAAGAAGGATGAAGGAAAGAAGGAGGATGAGGATAAGCGTCGGCATCGATTGATTCCGCGTACGTTTGCTAATTGGCTACAGGCGTTTGCCATATTAGCGAGTGTCATTGGGGAACGGGCGCCGGAATGCTGTTCGGCGCTGTTTTGCTACCAAGACGCTATTGGGGAGGCTTATAGGGTGTATGGGCTGGCCCCGTTATGACGAGCAGTTCCGGCAGCGTAAGGCGGTGAGGCCTGATATCAGGTCGGGATCGGCTGGAATGGACCAGTTGCGCATCATAGCCACATATGATGAAGCACACAACACAGTGCGTGACTTGCTGACGACCTACTGGGGTATTCTTAAATCAGACCCAGATATTGGGGATATGATAGGCGATGTACCTCTAATCACGTACAGACGTGGACGTAGTTTGAGAGATCGCCTGGTGCACAGCTTTTTTCAGGGCCCGACTACATCCACATGGCTGAGTACCAACCTCAAAGGGACCTTCCGCTGTGGCAGCTGCGTGGCTTGCCCTGCAATCCAGACTGGCGCTACATTTATCTGTAGCGTCACTGAACAGAGATTTACTATCAGATCATTTGTCAATTGCAAAACAAGAGGCCTGGTATATTTGGCCACTTGTGTTTGCGGAAAGCAATATGTGGGTAAAACCACAAGAGAATTCCGTAGAAGAATAGCAGAACATCTAAATGACATCCGCAAAGGGGCGGATCCCCCGATTGCTAGACACATATCGACCATGCACAACGGTGATGTGGATGTCATCAAATTTCAGGCTGTGGAGGTGGTCAGAAGAGCGCCAAGAGGAGGCGACTTTGATAGGTGGTTATTGCAAAAAGAGACACAGTGGATTTACCGCCTATGTGCGCTCCAGCCCCAGGGACTAAATGAGTATAATTCCTTTGTGTGTTTTCTCTAGATCCCTGGAGCTGAGGTGCAACGGGGGAACATTAGGGGTGATGACATACTGCCCACGATCCGTGTGTCTCAGCGGCATGGACTACTAATGACTCTATGTCATTAGATCACCTAGGCAATTGAGGGGGCTAGGAGATACCAGGGGTGTGATAGTGTAATTATTGGTTGTGGATTACTTATACCACATTATACCATACACTGCCCCTTTAAATCAGCCTGATCACAGTATTGCCGTCTAGTAAAAATGCTGCTGGGTCCTTCCTGACCCTCCTGTATTGTCTCCACCACCACCGATTGATGTCCTCAATTAATTAAATAAAATAAAAAAATAATAAAAAAATATAATAAAAAAAAAATTTTTTTTTTTTTTAATAAAATACAATGTAGTTCATACCACTTCATGATCCCTGTCCCGATCGGAGCTATACAAACGTTGCCAGGGTAGTAAGTCGCCGTATATATTTACTCTAACTTTAATGTAGAATGTTATTACATTCATCTGGGCCGGTCTCATCGAGGGGGCGGCACAATGGGGGCGGGATGGATGATGCGGCGATACCGTGCCTCCTGCGTCCTCATTGGCCGTTCTGCAGGCGGGGCTCAGTTGAGGGGAGGAGGACTCTCCTCATATTCTGTGCACCTGAGCGGCCGCGTTCGGCCACCTCGTACTTACAGCTGCAGCCTCTGTAATGGAGGCTCAGCAGCTTTGAATATTTATCCTGCGAACCACAGATACACGCTCCTGACGAGCCTTATGGCGAAACGCGTTGAGTGTGGTGTGGGGATGAATCAATGTTCATTTGTATCTGCTTTGCGCTCACACTGCAGTTGAGGTCTGCGGTTCTCAGCCCTCTGCAGTTAGATGAGCAACAGCAATCCAGATCTGCCTGTTTCACCCAGCTTAGCTTAGATCCAGTGATTCGTGTCTGCAGGGCCGATTCTTAGACATCCGTTTCACATGAACGGATGGATTCAATTGAGATCGGCTTCTGCAGGCAGATGTTTATCACTGGATTAGTCTATCCATAACTTTAGTCGAGGGATCCATGAGCTGGTAGTGATTCAGAGCACACTGACCGCACCTTAGTGCTTACTTCTGTGGAATCAATTAGCACGGCCCCATGGCCCTCTGCTTTCACTTGCAGTATAGCACTAGCCTGCGGCATTTCTAGTGACCCCATCCGCAGCTGCATTTACCGTGTATGCGGCTTATAGGTCCTCATATCGACCCTATACTGAATGGATGGTGTCCTAGAATTTTAATATAGGTTAGTCCCCCTTCCCTTTTGTTTTTCTGATTAATAAAGTAACAGTTTTAACAGAAATGTAGCGTTCCAAACGACAGTGATTTGATTTTGATAGGTGGAACGTATACCATATATCAGTTATACCAGTGAAACTGATATCAGGTGGGATCATAAGGATATTGGGTTGTGGTTGAGGGTGACTGCGCCTCCTAGGGCTGGGCAGTCCTTTCGGGGGGAGTCCGGGGGGTCATCCCCTGGTGCGTTGGCGGCGGCGTCGGAAAAAGGGCTGTGCTTCCTTTTTAATGAAGGAAATTGCAGATTTGGCGCCAAGTGCAAATTTAAGCATGAGTGCACAGGGTGTGGGGGAGCACATGGAGCTAACCATTGCTTCAAAGGGGGAAGGAATAGGGGGGGTGATGGGGCTGGAAAAGGGACGGACGCCGGTGCGGGTGGAAGAGATGCAGGTGTTCCTCGATAGATACCCGGATCGGGTTGTGGCCGGGTTATTGGGGGATGGTTTTAGGTTTGGCTTTCGTATTCCATCAGTGGCTACGGCGGGGCCTACGGTTCTGAAGAATCTTAGGTCCGCGCTTGTTCATGCGGATGTTGTGGCGGAAAAGTTGAAAAAGCAGGTGGAGTTGGGGCGGATGGCGGGCCTATTCAAGGTGCCGCCGGTGCGGGGATTGCGGGTTTCCCCGCTAGGTGTGGTGCCAAAAAAGGAGCCGAACAAGTTTCGGCTCATTCATCATTTGTCTTACCCAAAGGGGGCGTCGGTCAATGATGGTATAGACCCTGAACTTTGTTCGGTGGTGTATACCTCATTTGATGCGGCTGTGAGGTGGGTGAGGCGGTTGGGGCAGGGGACGTTGATGGCTAAGGTGGATGTGGAGGCGGCTTTTCGGTTGCTTCCGGTTCACGTGGAGAGCATGGGGTTGTTGGGGTGTTTTTGGGAGGGGGAATACTTTGTGGATAGGTGTTTGCCAATGGGGTGCTCTCTTTCGTGTGCATACTTTGAGACCTTTAGTTCTTTTTTGGAATGGGTAGTGGTGGACGTTTCTGGTTGTTCCTCCGTTATCCATTATTTAGATGATTTTTTGTGTTTAGGGCCGGCGAATTCGCGGGTGTGTTCGTTGTTGCTGCACACGGTGCAGTCTGTTTTTGCGCGTTTTGGGGTACCGTTGGCACGGGAAAAGACGTTGGGGCCGGTGACAGAGTTGTGTTTTTTGGGGATTGTTATAGATACTGAGCGGATGGAGTGCAGGCTTCCGCAGGATAAGTTGGTGGATTTGCGTTTGGAGATTGGCAGGGCCTTGGACAAGGAGAAGATTAGGTTGAGGGAGTTGCAGTCCTTGCTGGGTAAATTGAATTTTGCTTGTCAAATTATGCCAATGGGGAGAATTTTTTGTAGACGGTTGGCTGCGGCTACGGCGGGGGTGGCAGCACCGTATCATTTTATCAGGTTACGCAAAGAGTTAAAAGGGGATTTAAAGGTGTGGGCGGAATTTTTGGGTCGTTATAATGGCAGGTCTTTAATGATGGCGGAGTTGTGTGATAGTGTGGAGTTCGAGTTGTATACCGATGCGTCGGGGGGAGTGGGTTTTGGGGCTTATTGCCAGGGTCAATGGTGTGCGGGAGTATGGCCGGATTCGTGGGTAAGTCGGGGTTGGGTGCGGAACATGGCGTTGTTGGAGCTTTTTCCCATTGTAATGGCGGTTGTGTTGTGGGGGGAGAAATTTGAAAACAGGAAGGTGCGGTTTCATTGTGACAATTTGGGGGTGGTTCAGGCTATCAACAGTTTGTCCGCATCTTCTCCGCCGGTGGTTAGGCTGTTACAGTTTTTGGTGCTACGTTGTTTGTCGATTAACATGTGGTTGGTGGCGGAACATGTGGCCGGAGTTTCTAATTCAGTGGCGGATTCTCTTTCTCGTCTACAGTGGGAGCGGTTTCGGCTTCTTGCGCCAGAAGCGGAGCTGGAGGGTCTGGAGTGTCCGCCGTGGCTGTGGGGGATCCTCGAGGAGCGGTGATGGGGATGCTGAGGGATTCGTTGAGCCCGGGTACTTGGAGGGAGTATGGTAAGGCGTGGGCGACCTGGGAAACCTGGAACGGAGCCTGGGGTGCTGGGGTGGGTGATGAGGATGTGAGGTTGCTGATGTTGTTAGGACAGTTGAAGGGCGAGGGGTGGTCGGTGTCGAAGGTGAATCATTTTATTGCGGGGGTTGCGTTTGGTCTTAAGTTGCGGGGGTTGCCGGATTGGACTAAGGGGTTTTTGGTAAGACAAGTGTTGAAAGGGTGGCGTAGGGGTTCAGGTAAGGTGCCGGATTGTCGGAGGCCGGTGTCCTTTGAGTTGTTGGTGCAAATGGGCAATAAGTTGAGTGGGGTTTGCAGTTCCGGGTGGGAGTTAGTGCTGTTCAGGGCAGGCATTTGCTTTGGCGTTTTTCGGTGCTTTTCGCTTGGTGGAGTTGGTGTGCGACAGTGTGAATAGAGCGGGGGGACTCAGAAGTGAAGATGTTGAGTTGGCAGGGGATAGGTTATATGTCCGGATTCGGAGGTCAAAGACTGATCAGGAGGGCAGGGGTCGGCGGTTTACGTTGTTCACGGTACCAGGTTGTAGTATGTGTCCGGTGCGGTGCGCAGGTTCTTATGGGGCGGGGTTACCACGTAATGAGCTTCCTTTTCTTAGGCATGAGGATGGCTCCTTTTTGTCTAGGTTTCAGTTTTTGGCGGTCTTTAGGAAATGTTTAAAGCTCTTGGGTGTGCCGGTAAAAGATTATTCTGGTCATTCGTTCAGAATTGGCGCGGCGACTGAGGCAGCAAGGTGGGGCGCCAGTGAGGAGGTGATTAGGAAGATTGGGCGGTGGGAGTCGATGCGTTTCAAATCATATGTTAGGCCTGCATTATTGTAGTTGTACGGGTGGGTGATAGGTGGGTTTTAATTTGTTCTTTTTTGTGTTCGCAGGTTTGGCGGCGACGGCTTTGGTATGGATTCTGGGGCACTCCTATGTGTTCTGGGGTGCGGTCAGAGCAGATGTGAGGCCAAGTGGGCGTCAGTTGGGTTTTAGTCCGGAGTGTGCTACGGTCAGGTGGTTGGGTGTGAGAGGTATGTTGTGGGGTGGAGTTTTGCGGGAGGTGCATCATTTTGTGCGATTGGATCGGCCTCCGGATGTGTTAGTTTTACATGTGGGGGGGAACGATTTGGGCAGGCGTCCTTTTAGGGAGTTGATTCGAGACGTCAAGTTTGATTTGCTCAGGATCTGGGCGTTGTTTCCAGGTATAATAACGGTTTGGTCGGACATTGTGCCGCGGAAGGCGTGGAGGGGTGCGAGGTCGGTGGAGAGCCTTAACAAGGCTCGGATTAAGGTAAACAGAGCGGTGGGCCGGTTTATGGCAAGGAATGGCGGGGTGGTGGTGCGGCATGAGGTGTTGGAGAAAGGTGAGGGTGCATTTTGGAGGGCAGATGGGGTGCACCTTAATGCGGTGGGTACGGATTTGTGGGCTCTGGGGCTCCAGAGTGGTGTGGAAATTGCTTTGCGTATGTGGAGGGACGCGCAGGGTTGAGGTGGTCAAGCTGCGCGTTCTTGGAGGCGGTCCTTGAAGTGGAGGAATATGGTGGTACCTGAGGATGGGAGGGCCCCGCGGGAGGGGCTGGACTCTCATTGAGGAGCTGGTAGGAACTAATTACGCGTCCATCAGTTGCTGCCTCCGAGCTGGGTTCAACGGCTGGGGGCAAGATGGAGACGCAGGTGTTCCAGCGTTTATGGAGTTATTGGGGCTTCTAGGACCTCCCTCGTCATTGGTTAATTTATTGTTATATATTTTGTATTTATTCAATAAACGGCTGCTGTGGCCGATTAAATCCAAGCAGTGGTGTGGTGTGTTTATTTCCTGGGTTAGGGTGTGGGGTTGGGGGTAAGATGATGGTTGAGTTACTGGGACTGAACAAATAGCCAGTGCCCTCTTCATGGCATTGTGCTGTTATCAAACTGCACATTTCAGAGTGGTATTTATTGTGGGCAGTCTAAGGCACACCTGTGCAATATTCCTGCTGTCTAATCAGCACCTTGATATGCCACACCTGTGTGGTGGGATGAATTATCTCGGCAAACGAGAAGTGCTCACTAACACAGATTTAGACAGATTTGTGAACAATATTTGAGAGTAATGGGTCTTTTGTGTATGTAGAAAATGTTTCAGACCTTTCAGCTCAGCTTATGCAAAATGGGAGCAAAACCAAAAGTGTTGCGTTTATATTTTTGGTCAGTGTAGTTGGCCAACTAAGGCCTCTTTCATAGAGTTGAGCGAACACCTGGATGTTCGGGTTCGAGAAGTTCGGCCGAACTTCCCGGAAATGTTCGGGTTCGGGATCCGAACCCGATCCGAACTTCGTCCCGAACCCGAACCCCATTGAAGTCAATGGGGACCCGAACTTTTCGGCACTAAAACGGCTGTAAAACAGCCCAGGAAAGGGCTAGAGGGCTGCAAAAGGCAGCAACATGTAGGTAAATCCCCTGCAAACAAATGTGGATAGGGAAATGAATTAAAATAAAAATTAAATAAATAAAAATTAACCAAAATCAATTGGAGAGAGGTCCCATAGCAGAGAATCTGGCTTCCCGTCACCCACCACTGGAACAGTCCATTCTCAGATATTTAGGCCCCGGCACCCAGGCAGAGGAGAGAGGTCCCGTAACAGAGAATCTGGCTTCATGTCAGCAGAGAATCAGTCTTCATATCATAGCAGAGAATCAGGCTTCACGTCACCCACCACTGCAACAGTCCATTTTCATAAATTTAGGCCCAGCACCCAGGCAGAGGAGAGAGGTCCCGTAACAGACAATCTGGCTTCATGTCAGCAGAGAATTAGTCTGCATGTCATAGCAGAGAATGAGGCTTCACGTCAGCCACCACTGCAACAGTCCATTGGCATATATTTAGGCCTAGCACACAGGCAGAGGAGAGAGGTCCCGTAACAGACAATCTGGCTTCATGTCAGCAGAGAATCAGTCTGCATGTCATAGCAGAGAATGAGGCTTCACGTCACCCACCACTGCAACAGTCCATTGGCATATATTTAGGCCTAGCACACAGGCAGAGCAGAGAGGTCCCGTAACAGACAATCTGGCTTCATGACAGCAGAGAATCAGTCTGCATGTCATAGCAGAGAATGAGGCTTCACGTCACCCACCACTGCAACAGTCCATTGGCATATATTTAGGCCTAGCACACAGGCAGAGCAGAGAGGTCCCGTAACAGACAATCTGGCTTCATGACAGCAGAGAATCAGTCTGCATGTCATAGCAGAGAATGAGGCTTCACGTCACCCACCACTGCAACAGTCCATTGGCATATATTTAGGCCTAGCACACAGGCAGAGCAGAGAGGTCCCGTAACAGAGAATCTGTCTTCATGTCAGCAGAGAATTAGTCTGCATGTCATAGCAGAGAATGAGGCTTCACGTCAGCCACCACTGCAACAGTCCATTGGCATATATTTAGGCCCAGCACACACACAGGCAGAGGAGAGAGGTCCCGTAACAGACAATCTGGCTTCATGTCAGCAGAGAATTAGTCTGCATGTCATAGCAGAGAATGAGGCTTCACGTCACCCACCACTGCAACAGTCCATTGGCATATATTTAGGCCCAGCACACACACAGGCAGAGGAGAGAGGTCCCGTAACAGAGAATCTGTCTTCATGTCAGCAGAGAATTAGTCTGCATGTCATAGCAGAGAATGAGGCTTCACGTCAGCCACCACTGCAACAGTCCATTGGCATATATTTAGGCCCAGCACACACACAGGCAGAGGAGAGAGGTCCCGTAACAGACAATCTGGCTTCATGTCAGCAGAGAATTAGTCTGCATGTCATAGCAGAGAATGAGGCTTCACGTCACCCACCACTGCAACAGTCCATTGGCATATATTTAGGCCCAGCACCCAGGCAGAGGAGGGAGGTCCCGTAACAGAGAATCTGTCTTCATGTCAGCAGAGAATTAGTCTGCATGTCATAGCAGAGAATGAGGCTTCACGTCAGCCACCACTGCAACAGTCCATTGGCATATATTTAGGCCCAGCACACACACAGGCAGAGGAGAGAGGTCCCGTAACAGAGGATCTGGCTTCATGTCAGCAGAGAATCAGTCTGCATGTCATAGCAGAGAATCAGGCTTCACGTCAGCCACCACTGCAACAGTCCATTGGCATATATTTAGGCCTAGCACACAGGCAGAGGAGAGAGGTCCCGTAACAGACAATCTGGCTTCATGTCAGCAGAGAATCAGTCTGCATGTCATAGCAGAGAATGAGGCTTCACGTCAGCCACCACTGCAACAGTCCATTGTCATAAATTTAGGCCCAGCACCCAGGCAGAGGAGGGAGGTCCCGTAACAGACAATCTGGCTTCATGTCAGCAGAGAATTAGTCTGCATGTCATAGCAGAGAATCAGGCTTCATGTCAGCCACCACTGCAACAGTCCATTGGCATATATTTAGGCCTAGCACACAGGCAGAGGAGAGGTTCATTCAACTTTGGGTAGCATCGCAATATAATGGTAAAATGAAAATAAAAATAGGATTGAATGAGGAAGTGCCCTGGAGTCCAATAATATATGGTTATGGGGAGGTAGTTAATGTCTAATCTGGACAAGGGACGGACAGGTCCTGTGGGATCCATGCCTGGTTCATTTTTATGAACGTCAGCTTGTCCACATTGGCTGTAGACAGGCGGCTGCGTTTGTCTGTAATGACGCCCCCTGCCGTGCTGAATACACGTTCAGACAAAACGCTGGCTGCCGGGCAGGCCAGCACCTCCAAGGCATAAAAGGCTAGCTCTGGCCACGTGGACAATTTAGAGACCCAGAAGTTGAATGGGGCCGAACCATCAGTCAGTACGTGGAGGGGTGTGCACACGTACTGTTCCACCATGTTAGTGAAATGTTGCCTCCTGCTAACACGTTGCGTATCAGGTGGTGGTGCAGTTAGCTGTGGCGTGTTGACAAAAGTTTTCCACATCTCTGCCATGCTAACCCTGCCCTCAGAGGAGCTGGCCGTGACACAGCTGCCTTGGCGACCTCTTGCTCCTCCTCTGCCTTGGCCTTGGGCTTCCACTTGTTCCCCTGTGACATTTGGGAATGCTCTCAGTAGCGCGTCTACCAACGTGCGCTTGTACTCGCGCATCTTCCTATCACGCTCCAGTGCAGGAAGTAAGGTGGGCACATTGTCTTTGTAGCGTGGATCCAGCAGGGTGGCAACCCAGTAGTCCGCACAGGTTAAAATGTGGGCAACTCTGCTGTCGTTGCGCAGGCACTGCAGCATGTAGTCGCTCATGTGTGCCAGGCTGCCCAGGGGTAAGGACAAGCTGTCCTCTGTGGGAGGCGTATCGTCATCGTCCTGCCTTTCCCCCCAGCCACGCACCAGTGATGGACCCGAGCTGCGTTGGGTGCCACCCCGCTGTGACCATGCTTCATCCTCATCCTCCTCCACCTCCTCCTCATCCTCGTCCTCCTCGTCCTCCAGTAGTGGGCCCTGGCTGGCCACATTTGTACCTGGCCTCTGCTGTTGCCAAAAACCTCCCTCTGAGTCACTTCGAAGAGACTGGCCTGAAAGTGCTAAAAATGACCCCTCTTCCTCCTCCTCCTCCTCCTCCTCCTGGGCCACCTCCTCTTCCATCATCGCCCTAAGTGTTTTCTCAAGGAGACATAGAAGTTGTATTGTAACGCTGATAACGGTGTCATCGCCACTGGCCATGTTGGTGGAGTACTCGAAACAGCGCAACAGGGCACACAGGTCTCGCATGGAGGCCCAGTCATTGGTGGTGAAGTGGTGCTGTTCTGTAGTGCGACTGACCCGTGCGTGCTGCAGCTGAAACTCCACTATGGCCTGCTGCTGCTCGCACAGTCTGTCCAGCATGTGCAAGGTGGAGTTCCACCTGGTGGGCACGTCGCATATGAGGCGGTGAGCGGGAAGGCCGAAGTTACGCTGTAGCGCAGACAGGCGAGCAGCAGCAGGATGTGAACGCCGGAAGCGCGAACAGACGGCCCGCACTTTATGCAGCAGCTCTGACATGTCGGGGTAGTTGTGAATGAACTTCTGCACCACCAAATTCAGCACATGCGCCAAGCAAGGGATGTGCGTCAAATTGGCTAGTCCCAGAGCTGCAACGAGATTTCGCCCATTATCACACACCACCAGGCCGGGCTTGAGGCTCACCGGCAGCAACCACTCGTCGGTCTGTTGTTCAATACCCCGCCACAACTCCTGTGCGGTGTGGGGCCTGTCCCCCAAACATATGAGTTTCAGAATGGCCTGCTGACGTTTACCCCGGGCTGTGCTGAAGTTGGTGGTGAAGGTGTGTGGCTGACTGGATGAGCAGGTGGAAGAAGAGGAGGAGGAAGCCGAGAAGGAGGAGGTGGCAACAGGAGGCAAAGAATGTTGCCCTGCGATCCTTGGCGGCGGAAGGACGTGCGCCAAACAGCTCTCCGCCTGGGGCCCAGCTGCCACTACATTTACCCAGTGTGCAGTTAGGGAGATATAGCGTCCCTGGCCGTGCTTACTGGTCCACGTATCTGTGGTTAGGTGGACCTTGCCACAGATGGCATTGCGCAGTGCACACTTGATTTTATCGGATACTTGGTTGTGCAGGGAAGGCACGGCTCTCTTGGAGAAGTAGTGCGGCTGGGAACAACATACTGTGGGACAGCAAGCGACATGAGCTGTTTGAAGCTGTCTGTGTCCACCAGCCTAAATGACAGCATTTCATAGGCCAGTAGTTTAGAAATGCTGGCATTCAGGGCCAGGGATCGAGGGTGGCTAGGTGGGAATTTACGCTTTCTCTCAAATGTTTGTGAGATGGAGAGCTGAACGCTGCCGTGTGACATGGTTGAGACGCTTGGTGACAGAGGTGGTGGTGGTGGTGTTGGTGGTACATCCCCTGTTTGCTGGGCGGCAGGTGCCAACGTTCCTCCAGAGGCGGAGGAAGAGGCCGAGGCGGCAGCAGCAGAAGAGGCCGAGGCGGCAGCAGCAGAAGAGGTAGCAGGGGGAGCCTGAGTGACTTCCTTGGTTTTAAGGTGTTTACTCCACTGCAGTTCATGCTTTGCATGCAGGTGCCTGGTCATGCAGGTTGTGCTCAGGTTCAGAACGTTAATGCCTCGCTTAAGGCTCTGATGGCACAGCGTGCAAACCACTCGGGTCTTGTCGTCAGCACATTGTTTGAAGAAGTGCCATGCCAGGGAACTCCTTGAAGCTGCCTTTGGGGTGCTCGGTCCCAGATGGCGGCGGGCAGTAGCAGGCGGAGTCTCTTGGCGGCGGGTGTTCTGCTTTTGCCCACTGCTCCCTCTTTTGCTACGCTGTTGGCTCGGTCTCACCACTGCCTCTTCCTCCGAACTGTGAAAGTCAGTGGCACGACCTTCATTCCATGTGGGGTCTAGGACCTCATCATCCCCTGCATCGTCTTCCACCCAGTCTTGATCCCTGACCTCCTGTTCAGTCTGCACACTGCAGAAAGACGCAGCAGTTGGCACCTGTGTTTCGTCATCATCAGAGACATGCTGAGGTGGTATTCCCATGTCCTCATCATCAGGAAACATAAGTGGTTGTGCGTCAGTGCATTCTATATCTTTCACCGCTGGGGAAGGGCTAGGTGGATGCCCTTGGGAAACCCTGCCAGCGGAGTCTTCAAACAGCATAAGAGACTGCTGCATAACTTGAGGCTGAGACAGTTTCCCTGGTATGCATGGGGGTGATGTGACAGACTGATGGGGTTGGTTTTCAGGCGCCATCTGTGCGCTTTCTGCAGAAGACTGGGTGGGAGATAATGTGAACGTGCTGGATCCACTGTCGGCCACCCAATTGACTAATGCCTGTACCTGCTCAGGCCTTACCATCCTTAGAACGGCATTGGGCCCCACCATATATCGCTGTAAATTCTGGCGGCTACTGGGACCTGAGGTAGTTGGTACACTAGGACGTGTGGATGTGGCAGAACGGCCACGTCCTCTCCCAGCACCAGAGGGTCCACTAACACCACCACGACCATGTCCACGTCCGCGTCCCTTACTAGATGTTTTTCTCATTGTTATGGTTCACCACAACAACAAAAATATTATTTGGCCCAATGTATTGTATTCAAATTCAGCGGGATATAAATTTGAGGCCTAGTATTTAGGCGCTGGGTGACCGGTATGGATTTACTAACAGAATTAGACTTGGAAATGCACAGTAGCGTGTGTGTGAAGTTATTCTGAATGACCCTATGTGCACCTTGAATATTATATACCCTTTTAGGGATAGATTTCAAATAGCTCTGATATAGCAGGAACCACTAAATTATGAAATTGCTAATTTGGGAATTGTACTTCAACCCAGAACAAAAAATGTGCTTTGACGGACACTAAATAACTTTCCCAGCCACAACAGGACAGCGGTAACGAGAGATTTAGCGGGATATAAATTTGAGGCCTAGTATTTAGGCGCTGGGTGACCGGTATGGATTTAGTGACAGAATTAGACTTGGAAATGCACAGTAGCGTGTGTGTGAAGTTATTCTGAATGACCCTATGTGCACCTTGAATATTATATACCCTTTTAGGGATAGATTTCAAATAGCTCTGATATAGCAGGAACCACTAAATTATAAATGCACTTGGTGACGGGCGCAGCTTGCCCCTGATGTAGTATATGGCCAAAAAATGAACAGACTATTGCTGGTTAAATGCACTTGGTGACGGGCGCAGCTTGCCCCTGATTTAGTATATGGCCAAAAAATGAACAGACTATTGCTGGTTAAATGCACTTGGTGTGATAGCTTGACCAACCACACTACTGAGGGTTAAATGCACTTGGTGACGGGCGCAGCTTGCCCCTGATGTAGTATATGGCCAAAAAATGAACAGACTATTGCTGGTTAAATGCACTTGGTGACGGGCGCAGCTTGCCCCTGATTTAGTATATGGCCAAAAAATGAACAGACTATTGCTGGTTAAATGCACTTGGTGTGATAGCTTGACCAACCACACTACTGAGGGTTAAATGCACTTGGTGACGGGCGCAGCTTGCCCCTGATGTAGTATATGGCCAAAAAATGAACAGACTATTGCTGGTTAAATGCACTTGGTGTCACAGCTTGACGAACCACACTACTGAGGGTTAAATGCACTTGGTGACGGGCGCAGCTTGCCCCTGATGTAGTATATGGCCAAAAAATAAACAGACTATTGCTGGTTAAATGCACTTGGTATGACAGCTTCACCCTGATGTAGGCTTTAGCCAAAAAACAACCACACCATTGAGGGTTAAATGCACTTGGTGACAGGCGCAGCTTGCCCCTGATGTAGTATATGGCCAAAATATGAACAGACTATTGCTGGTTAAATGCACTTGGTGTGACAGCTTCACCCTGATGTAGGCTTTAGCCAAAAAACAACCACACCATTGAGGGTTAAATGCACTTGGTCGCAGCTTGGATGCACTTGGTCGCAGCACCGCACAAGACACAAAATGGCCGCCGATCACCCCAGAAAAAAGTGACTGACAAACGGTCTGGGCAGCCTAAAAACAGTGAGTGAGCATTTGAATTTCAGCAGCTCAATGATGCACAGCTGCAGATCGATCGATTAATCAAGTGAAGTCCTTTGGAGGAGTTAATCTGCCTAATCTCGCCCTACTGTCGCATCCGCAACCTCTCCCTACGCTAATCAGAGCAGAGTGACGGGCGGCGCTATGTGACTCCAGCTTAAATAGAGGCTGGGTCACATGGTGCTCTGGCCAATCACAGCCATGCCAATAGTAGGCATGGCTGTGACGGCCTCTTGGGGCAAGTAGTATGACGCTTGTTGATTGGCTGCTTTGCAGCCTTTCAAAAAGCGCCAAGAAAGCGTCACAAAAGCGCCAAGAAAGCGACGAACACCGAACCCGGACTTTTACGAAAATGTCCGGGTTCGGGTCCGTGTCACGGACACCCCAAAATTCGGTACGAACCCGAACTATACAGTTCGAGTTCGCTCATCCCTACTCTTTCACACTTGCGTTGTCCGGATCCGGCGTGTACTCCACTTGCCGGAATTACACGCCGTATCTGGAAAAACACAAGTGAACTGAAAGCATTTGAAGACGGATCCGTCTTCAAAATGCTTTCAGTGTTACTATTGCAGCCAGGACGCTATTAAAGTCCTGGTTGCCATAGTAGTAGTGGGGAGCGGGGGAGCGGTATACTTACAGTCCGTGCGGCTCCCGGGGCGCTCCAGAATGACGTCAGAGCGCCCCATGCGCATGGATGACGTGCCATGCGATCACGTGATCCATGCGCTTGGGGCGCCTTGACGTCACTCTGGAGCGCCCCTAGAGCCGCACGGACGGTAAGTATGCTGCTCCCCCGCTCCCCACTACACTTTATCATGGCTGCCAGGGCTTTAGCGTCCCGGCAGCCATGGTAACCTTATGCCTTATGGCACAATTCTTACTTTTGTAACTTTTGTAATATGCAAGTTAGCCTCTAAGAGCGGCCTCGGGGCGTTGCTGCTGCTCCTTGAGGTTCCGTTCTCCCACCTCATTCTACGCCCTGCTGTCCTTGATTGCCAGGCCAGTGTTAATCTTCTCCTGCCGGACCTGTGTGCTGGGTAAGTCTCGTGCCTGCGCAGTAAGGTTTAACTGGATCATTAGTTGGTGATAACAAACAATAGTATATACAAATTCATATCTACAGCCAGGTCCATAAATATTGGGACATCGACACAATTCTAACATTTTTGCCTCTATACACCACCACAATGGATTTGAAATGAAACAAACAAGATGTGCTTTAACTGCAGACTGACAGCTTTAATTTGAGGGTATTTACATCCAAATCAGGTGAATGGTGTAGGAATCACAACAGTTTGCATACGTGCCTCCCACTTGTTAAGGGGCCAAAAGTAATGGGACATAATAATCATAAATCAAACTTTCACTTTTTAATACTTGGTTGCAAATCCTTTGCAGTCAATTACAGCCTTAAGTCTGGAACGCATAGACATCACCAGACGCTGGGTTTCATCCCTGGTGATGCTCTGCCAGGCCTCTACTGCAACTGTCTTCAGTTCCCGCTTGTTCTTGGAGTATTTTCCCTTCAGTTTTGTCTTCAGCAAGTGAAATGCATGCTCAATCGGATTCAGGTCAGGTGATTGACTTGGTCATTGCATAACATTCCACTTCTTTCCCTTATAAAACTCTTTGGTTGATTTTGCAGTATGCTTTGGGTCATTGTCCATCTGCACTGTGAAGCGCCGTCCAATGAGTTCTGAAGCATTTAGCTGAATATGAGCAGAAAATATTGCCTGAAACAATTCAGAATTCATCCTGCTGCTTTTGTCAGCAGTCACATCATCAATAAATACAAGAGAACCAGTTCCATTGGCAGCCATACATGCCCACGCCATGACACTACCACCACCATGCTTCACTGATGAGATGGTATGCTTAGGATCATGAGCAGTTCCTTTCCTTCTCTACACTCTTCTCTTTCCATCACTTTGGTACAAGTTGATCTTTGTCTCATCTGTCCATAGGATGTTGTTCCAGAACTGTGAAGGCTTTTTTAGATGTCATTTGGCAAACTCTAATCTGGCTTTCCTGTTTTTGAGGCTCACCAATGGTTTACATCTTGTGGTGAACACTCTGGTGAAGTCTTCTCTTGATTGTTGACTTTGACACACATACAGCTACCTCCTGGAGAGTGTTCTTGATCTGGCCAACTGTTGTGAAGGGTGTTTTCTTCACCAGGGAAAGAATTCTTCGGTCATCCACCACAGTTGTTTTCCATGGTCTTCTGGGTCTTTTGGTGTTGCTGAGCTCACCGGTGCGTTCCTTCTTTTTAAGAATGTTCCAAACAGTTGTTTTGGCCACTCCTAATGTTTTTGCTATCTCTGATGGGTTTGTTTTGTTTTTTCAGCCTAATGATAGCTTCCTTCACTGATGGTGACAGCTCTTTGGATCTCATCTTGAGAGTTCACAGCAACAGATTCCAAATGCAAATAGCACACTTGAAATAAAATCTGGACCTTTTATCTGCTCATTGTAATTTGGATAATGAGGGAATAACGCACACCTGGCCATGGAACAGAGGAGAAGCCAATTATCCCGTTACTTTTGGTCCCTTAACAAGTGGGAGACACATATGCAAACTGCTGTAATTCCTACACCGTTCACTTGATATGGATGTATATACCCTCAAATTAAAGCTGACAGTCTGCAGTTAGAGCACATCTTATTTGTTTCATTTCAAATCCATTGTGTTGGTGTATAAAGCCAAAAATTTTAGAATTGTGTCGATGTCCCAATATTTATGGACCTGACTGTATACTTTGTATAGAATATTATACATAAGGTCGCAGGGCATCCTTTTTATGGACTAATGCCCAGAACTGAACTGCGTATTCCAATTGAGGCTGCACCAACGCTTTGTATAGTTGCAATATTACATCCCTGTCCCGTGAGTCCATACCTCTTTTAATACAAGACACAATTCTGTTGGCCTTAGAGGCAGCTGACTGGCATTGCAAACTGTTATTTAGTCTATGATCTACTAATACACCCAGATCCTTCTCAACAAGTGACTTTCCCAGTTTTACTCCCCCTAGAACATATGCTGCATCCAGATTATTAGCCCCCAAGTGAATAACTTTACATTTATCTATATTGAACCTCATTTGCCAAGTGACGGCCCAAACAGTAAGTTTGTCTAAGTAAGCTTGCAACTTTTTAACGTCTTCCATAGACTGTACCATATTACAAAGTTTGGTGTCATCGGCAAAAATAGAAACGGCTATATTAATCCTATCTTCTATGTCATTAATGAATACGTTAAATAATAGCAGACCCAGCACAGAATCTTGGGGTAAACCACTTATAACCGTAGGAATCATTGACCACAACTCTTTGGATACGATCATGAAACCACTTTTCAATCCAATTACAAATTATATTTTCTAAACCAATAGACCTCAAATTTACCCATTAGTTGTCCGTGAGGGACAGTATCCAACGCCTTTGCAAAGTCTAAAAACACAATATCGACAGCCTTCCCTCTATCCAGGCTTCTACTCACCTCCTCATAAAAACAAATCCGGTTAGTTTGAAAAGCTTCTGTTCTTAGTAAAACCATGTTGGCTATCACTTAATATATTATTAACAGTTACATAATCCTTTTATGTAGTCCCGTAGAAGGCCCTCAAACATTTTTCCTACAATGGATGTTAAGCTTACTGATCTATAATTTCCTGGTGAAGACTCCTGGTGGCACCCTTTTTGAAAATGGGCACCATATTCGTCTTGCGCCAGTCTCTTGGTACAATGTCATTAAAGAATCTGTAAATACTATGAACAGAGGCAACACAATAACTGAGCTGAGCTCCTTTAGAACTCGTGTGAAATCCATTTGGACCTGGCACCTTGTTCACTTAATTTTTTTTTAGCATATTAAGGACCATATCTACAGCCAGACAGGTAAGTATGTTATTTGAGGTATTTCCACCAGCGGCACCACCCTCCACCATCGGCACCACCCTCTTTTCTATATACAGAGTTAAAAAAAAAATCTTTTAGAAGCTCTGCCTTCTCTCGATCCCCAGTGATCAACACACCGTTACCATCATTTAGGAGCCCTACATGTTCTGACCTTGTATTTTTAGCATTTATGCATTTGAAGAACGTTTTGGGGTTGTTCTTGCTTTCTTTGGCCACCTGTATTTCATTGTGTATTTTCACTGATTTTATTACCCCCTTACATAATTTAGTTCTTTATACGTTTTAAAGGCTACAGCTGACCTCTTCTGATTTGTATTTCTTAAAGCCCCTCTTTTGTCATTTATTGAACTTTTTACACTATTTGTAAGACACGTGGGGTTTAATTTTATTCGCTTGTACTTGTTACTAGAGTTGAGCGAACACCTGGATGTTCGGGTTCGAGAAGTTCGGCCGAACATCCCGGAAATGTTCGGGTTCGGGATCCGAACCCGATCCGAACTTCGTCCCGAACCCGAACCCCATTGAAGTCAATGGGGACCCGAACTTTTCGGCACTAAAAAGGCTGTAAAACAGCCCAGGAAAGAGCTAGAGGGCTGCAAAAGGCAGCAACATGTAGGTAAATCCCCTACAAACAAATGTGGATAGGGAAATGAATTAAATTAAAAATTAAATAAATAAAAATTAACCAAAATCAATTGGAGAGAGGTTCCATAGCAGAGAATCTGGCTTCCCGTCACCCACCACTGGAACAGTCCATTCTCAGATATTTAGGCCCCGGCACCCAGGCAGAGGAGAGAGGTCCCGTAACAGAGAATCTGTCTTCATGTCAGCAGAGAATTAGTCTGCATGTCATAGCAGAGAATGAGGCTTCACGTCAGCCACCACTGCAACAGTCCATTGGCATATATTTAGGCCCAGCACCCAGGCAGAGGAGGGAGGTCCCGTAACAGAGAATCTGTCTTCATGTCAGCAGAGAATTAGTCTGCATGTCATAGCAGAGAATGAGGCTTCACGTCAGCCACCACTGCAACAGTCCATTGGCATATATTTAGGCCCAGCACACACACAGGCAGAGGAGAGAGGTCCCGTAACAGAGAATCTGGCTTCATGTCAGCAGAGAATCAGTCTGCATGTCATAGCAGAGAATGAGGCTTCACGTCAGCCACCACTGCAACAGTCCATTGGCATATATTTAGGCCCAGCACACACACAGGCAGAGGAGAGAGGTCCCGTAACAGAGGATCTGGCTTCATGTCAGCAGAGAATCAGTCTGCATGTCATAGCAGAGAATCAGGCTTCACGTCAGCCACCACTGCAACAGTCCATTGTCATAAATTTAGGCCCAGCACCCAGGCAGAGGAGAGAGGTCCCGTAACAGACAATCTGGCTTCATGTCAGCAGAGAATTAGTCTGCATGTCATAGCAGAGAATGAGGCTTCACGTCAGCCACCACTGCAACAGTCCATTGGCATATATTTAGGCCTAGCACACAGGCAGAGGAGAGAGGTCCCGTAACAGACAATCTGGCTTCATGTCAGCAGAGAATCAGTCTGCATGTCATAGCAGAGAATGAGGCTTCACGTCACCCACCACTGCAACAGTCCATTGGCATATATTTAGGCCTAGCACACAGGCAGAGCAGAGAGGTCCCGTAACAGACAATCTGGCTTCATGACAGCAGAGAATCAGTCTGCATGTCATAGCAGAGAATGAGGCTTCACGTCACCCACCACTGCAACAGTCCATTGGCATATATTTAGGCCTAGCACACAGGCAGAGCAGAGAGGTCCCGTAACAGACAATCTGGCTTCATGACAGCAGAGAATCAGTCTGCATGTCATAGCAGAGAATGAGGCTTCACGTCACCCACCACTGCAACAGTCCATTGGCATATATTTAGGCCTAGCACACAGGCAGAGCAGAGAGGTCCCGTAACAGAGAATCTGTCTTCATGTCAGCAGAGAATTAGTCTGCATGTCATAGCAGAGAATGAGGCTTCACGTCAGCCACCACTGCAACAGTCCATTGGCATATATTTAGGCCCAGCACACACACAGGCAGAGGAGAGAGGTCCCGTAACAGACAATCTGGCTTCATGTCAGCAGAGAATTAGTCTGCATGTCATAGCAGAGAATGAGGCTTCACGTCACCCACCACTGCAACAGTCCATTGGCATATATTTAGGCCCAGCACACACACAGGCAGAGGAGAGAGGTCCCGTAACAGAGAATCTGTCTTCATGTCAGCAGAGAATTAGTCTGCATGTCATAGCAGAGAATGAGGCTTCACGTCAGCCACCACTGCAACAGTCCATTGGCATATATTTAGGCCCAGCACACACACGGGCAGAGGAGAGAGGTCCCGTAACAGACAATCTGGCTTCATGTCAGCAGAGAATTAGTCTGCATGTCATAGCAGAGAATGAGGCTTCACGTCACCCACCACTGCAACAGTCCATTGGCATATATTTAGGCCCAGCACCCAGGCAGAGGAGGGAGGTCCCGTAACAGAGAATCTGTCTTCATGTCAGCAGAGAATTAGTCTGCATGTCATAGCAGAGAATGAGGCTTCACGTCAGCCACCACTGCAACAGTCCATTGGCATATATTTAGGCCCAGCACACACACAGGCAGAGGAGAGAGGTCCCGTAACAGAGGATCTGGCTTCATGTCAGCAGAGAATCAGTCTGCATGTCATAGCAGAGAATCAGGCTTCACGTCAGCCACCACTGCAACAGTCCATTGGCATATATTTAGGCCTAGCACACAGGCAGAGGAGAGAGGTCCCGTAACAGACAATCTGGCTTCATGTCAGCAGAGAATCAGTCTGCATGTCATAGCAGAGAATGAGGCTTCACGTCAGCCACCACTGCAACAGTCCATTGTCATAAATTTAGGCCCAGCACCCAGGCAGAGGAGGGAGGTCCCGTAACAGACAATCTGGCTTCATGTCAGCAGAGAATTAGTCTGCATGTCATAGCAGAGAATCAGGCTTCATGTCAGCCACCACTGCAACAGTCCATTGGCATATATTTAGGCCTAGCACACAGGCAGAGGAGAGGTTCATTCAACTTTGGGTAGCATCGCAATATAATGGTAAAATGAAAATAAAAATAGGATTGAATGAGGAAGTGCCCTGGAGTCCAATAATATATGGTTATGGGGAGGTAGTTAATGTCTAATCTGGACAAGGGACGGACAGGTCCTGTGGGATCCATGCCTGGTTCATTTTTATGAACGTCAGCTTGTCCACATTGGCTGTAGACAGGCGGCTGCGTTTGTCTGTAATGACGCCCCCTGCCGTGCTGAATACACGTTCAGACAAAACGCTGGCTGCCGGGCAGGCCAGCACCTCCAAGGCATAAAAGGCTAGCTCTGGCCACGTGGACAATTTAGAGACCCAGAAGTTGAATGGGGCCGAACCATCAGTCAGTACGTGGAGGGGTGTGCACACGTACTGTTCCACCATGTTAGTGAAATGTTGCCTCCTGCTAACACGTTGCGTATCAGGTGGTGGTGCAGTTAGCTGTGGCGTGTTGACAAAAGTTTTCCACATCTCTGCCATGCTAACCCTGCCCTCAGAGGAGCTGGCCGTGACACAGCTGCCTTGGCGACCTCTTGCTCCTCCTCTGCCTTGGCCTTGGGCTTCCACTTGTTCCCCTGTGACATTTGGGAATGCTCTCAGTAGCGCGTCTACCAACGTGCGCTTGTACTCGCGCATCTTCCTATCACGCTCCAGTGCAGGAAGTAAGGTGGGCACATTGTCTTTGTAGCGTGGATCCAGCAGGGTGGCAACCCAGTAGTCCGCACAGGTTAAAATGTGGGCAACTCTGCTGTCGTTGCGCAGGCACTGCAGCATGTAGTCGCTCATGTGTGCCAGGCTGCCCAGGGGTAAGGACAAGCTGTCCTCTGTGGGAGGCGTATCGTCATCGTCCTGCCTTTCCCCCCAGCCACGCACCAGTGATGGACCCGAGCTGCGTTGGGTGCCACCCCGCTGTGACCATGCTTCATCCTCATCCTCCTCCACCTCCTCCTCATCCTCGTCCTCCTCGTCCTCCAGTAGTGGGCCCTGGCTGGCCACATTTGTACCTGGCCTCTGCTGTTGCCAAAAACCTCCCTCTGAGTCACTTCGAAGAGACTGGCCTGAAAGTGCTAAAAATGACCCCTCTTCCTCCTCCTCCTCCTCCTCCTGGGCCACCTCCTCTTCCATCATCGCCCTAAGTGTTTTCTCAAGGAGACATAGAAGTGGTATTGTAACGCTGATAACGGTGTCATCGCCACTGGCCATGTTGGTGGAGTACTCGAAACAGCGCAACAGGGCACACAGGTCTCGCATGGAGGCCCAGTCATTGGTGGTGAAGTGGTGCTGTTCTGTAGTGCGACTGACCCGTGCGTGCTGCAGCTGAAACTCCACTATGGCCTGCTGCTGCTCGCACAGTCTGTCCAGCATGTGCAAGGTGGAGTTCCACCTGGTGGGCACGTCGCATATGAGGCGGTGAGCGGGAAGGCCGAAGTTACGCTGTAGCGCAGACAGGCGAGCAGCAGCAGGATGTGAACGCCGGAAGCGCGAACAGACGGCCCGCACTTTATGCAGCAGCTCTGACATGTCGGGGTAGTTGTGAATGAACTTCTGCACCACCAAATTCAGCACATGCGCCAAGCAAGGGATGTGCGTCAAATTGGCTAGTCCCAGAGCTGCAACGAGATTTCGCCCATTATCACACACCACCAGGCCGGGCTTGAGGCTCACCGGCAGCAACCACTCGTCGGTCTGTTGTTCAATACCCCGCCACAACTCCTGTGCGGTGTGGGGCCTGTCCCCCAAACATATGAGTTTCAGAATGGCCTGCTGACGTTTACCCCGGGCTGTGCTGAAGTTGGTGGTGAAGGTGTGTGGCTGACTGGATGAGCAGGTGGAAGAAGAGGAGGAGGAAGCCGAGAAGGAGGAGGTGGCAACAGGAGGCAAAGAATGTTGCCCTGCGATCCTTGGCGGCGGAAGGACGTGCGCCAAACAGCTCTCCGCCTGGGGCCCAGCTGCCACTACATTTACCCAGTGTGCAGTTAGGGAGATATAGCGTCCCTGGCCGTGCTTACTGGTCCACGTATCTGTGGTTAGGTGGACCTTGCCACAGATGGCATTGCGCAGTGCACACTTTTTTCGGATACTTGGTTGTGCAGGGAAGGCACGGCTCTCTTGGAGAAGTAGTGCCGGCTGGGAACAACATACTGTGGGACAGCAAGCGACATGAGCTGTTTGAAGCTGTCTGTGTCCACCAGCCTAAATGACAGCATTTCATAGGCCAGTAGTTTAGAAATGCTGGCATTCAGGGCCAGGGATCGAGGGTGGCTAGGTGGGAATTTACGCTTTCTCTCAAATGTTTGTGAGATGGAGAGCTGAACGCTGCCGTGTGACATGGTTGAGACGCTTGGTGACAGAGGTGGTGGTGGTGGTGTTGGTGGTACATCCCCTGTTTGCTGGGCGGCAGGTGCCAACGTTCCTCCAGAGGCGGAGGAAGAGGCCGAGGCGGCAGCAGCAGAATAGGCCGAGGCGGCAGCAGCAGAAGAGGTAGCAGGGGGAGCCTGAGTGACTTCCTTGGTTTTAAGGTGTTTACTCCACTGCAGTTCATGCTTTGCATGCAGGTGCCTGGTCATGCAGGTTGTGCTCAGGTTCAGAACGTTAATGCCTCGCTTAAGGCTCTGATGGCACAGCGTGCAAACCACTCGGGTCTTGTCGTCAGCACATTGTTTGAAGAAGTGCCATGCCAGGGAACTCCTTGAAGCTGCCTTTGGGGTGCTCGGTCCCAGATGGCGGCGGGCAGTAGCAGGCGGAGTCTCTTGGCGGCGGGTGTTCTGCTTTTGCCCACTGCTCCCTCTTTTGCTACGCTGTTGGCTCGGTCTCACCACTGCCTCTTCCTCCGAACTGTGAAAGTCAGTGGCACGACCTTCATTCCATGTGGGGTCTAGGACCTCATCATCCCCTGCATCGTCTTCCACCCAGTCTTGATCCCTGACCTCCTGTTCAGTCTGCACACTGCAGAAAGACGCAGCAGTTGGCACCTGTGTTTCGTCATCATCAGAGACATGCTGAGGTGGTATTCCCATGTCCTCATCATCAGGAAACATAAGTGGTTGTGCGTCAGTGCATTCTATGTCTTTCACCGCTGGGGAAGGGCTAGGTGGATGCCCTTGGGAAACCCTGCCAGCGGAGTCTTCAAACAGCATAAGAGACTGCTGCATAACTTGAGGCTGAGACAGTTTCCCTGGTATGCATGGGGGTGATGTGACAGACTGATGGGGTTGGTTTTCAGGCGCCATCTGTGCGCTTTCTGCAGAAGACTGGGTGGGAGATAATGTGAACGTGCTGGATCCACTGTCGGCCACCCAATTGACTAATGCCTGTACCTGCTCAGGCCTTACCATCCTTAGAACGGCATTGGGCCCCACCATATATCGCTGTAAATTCTGGCGGCTACTGGGACCTGAGGTAGTTGGTACACTAGGACGTGTGGATGTGGCAGAACGGCCACGTCCTCTCCCAGCACCAGAGGGTCCACTAACACCACCACGACCATGTCCACGTCCGCGTCCCTTACTAGATGTTTTTCTCATTGTTATGGTTCACCACAACAACAAAAATATTATTTGGCCCAATGTATTGTATTCAAATTCAGCGGGATATAAATTTGAGGCCTAGTATTTAGGCGCTGGGTGACCGGTATGGATTTACTAACAGAATTAGACTTGGAAATGCACAGTAGCGTGTGTGTGAAGTTATTCTGAATGACCCTATGTGCACCTTGAATATTATATACCCTTTTAGGGATAGATTTCAAATAGCTCTGATATAGCAGGAACCACTAAATTATGAAATTGCTAATTGGGAATTGTACTTCAACCCAGAACAAAAAATGTGCTTTGACGGACACTAAATAACTTTCCCAGCCACAACAGGACAGCGGTAACGAGAGATTTAGCGGGATATAAATTTGAGGCCTAGTATTTAGGCGCTGGGTGACCGGTATGGATTTAGTGACAGAATTAGACTTGGAAATGCACAGTAGCGTGTGTGTGAAGTTATTCTGAATGACCCTATGTGCACCTTGAATATTATATACCCTTTTAGGGATAGATTTCAAATAGCTCTGATATAGCAGGAACCACTAAATTATAAATGCACTTGGTGACGGGCGCAGCTTGCCCCTGATGTAGTATATGGCCAAAAAATGAACAGACTATTGCTGGTTAAATGCACTTGGTGACGGGCGCAGCTTGCCCCTGATTTAGTATATGGCCAAAAAATGAACAGACTATTGCTGGTTAAATGCACTTGGTGTGATAGCTTGACCAACCACACTACTGAGGGTTAAATGCACTTGGTGACGGGCGCAGCTTGCCCCTGATGTAGTATATGGCCAAAAAATGAACAGACTATTGCTGGTTAAATGCACTTGGTGACGGGCGCAGCTTGCCCCTGATTTAGTATATGGCCAAAAAATGAACAGACTATTGCTGGTTAAATGCACTTGGTGTGATAGCTTGACCAACCACACTACTGAGGGTTAAATGCACTTGGTGACGGGCGCAGCTTGCCCCTGATGTAGTATATGGCCAAAAAATGAACAGACTATTGCTGGTTAAATGCACTTGGTGTCACAGCTTGACGAACCACACTACTGAGGGTTAAATGCACTTGGTGACGGGCGCAGCTTGCCCCTGATGTAGTATATGGCCAAAAAATAAACAGACTATTGCTGGTTAAATGCACTTGGTATGACAGCTTCACCCTGATGTAGGCTTTAGCCAAAAAACAACCACACCATTGAGGGTTAAATGCACTTGGTGACAGGCGCAGCTTGCCCCTGATGTAGTATATGGCCAAAATATGAACAGACTATTGCTGGTTAAATGCACTTGGTGTGACAGCTTCACCCTGATGTAGGCTTTAGCCAAAAAACAACCACACCATTGAGGGTTAAATGCACTTGGTCGCAGCTTGGATGCACTTGGTCGCAGCACCGCACAAGACACAAAATGGCCGCCGATCACCCCAGAAAAAAGTGACTGACAAACGGTCTGGGCAGCCTAAAAACAGTGAGTGAGCATTTGAATTTCAGCAGCTCAATGATGCACAGCTGCAGATCGATCGATTAATCAAGTGAAGTCCTTTGGAGGAGTTAATCTGCCTAATCTCGCCCTACTGTCGCATCCGCAACCTCTCCCTACGCTAATCAGAGCAGAGTGACGGGCGGCGCTATGTGACTCCAGCTTAAATAGAGGCTGGGTCACATGGTGCTCTGGCCAATCACAGCCATGCCAATAGTAGGCATGGCTGTGACGGCCTCTTGGGGCAAGTAGTATGACGCTTGTTGATTGGCTGCTTTGCAGCCTTTCAAAAAGCGCCAAGAAAGCGTCACAAAAGCGCCAAGAAAGCGACGAACACCGAACCCGGACTTTTACGAAAATGTCCGGGTTCGGGTCCGTGTCACGGACACCCCAAAATTCGGTACGAACCCGAACTATACAGTTCGAGTTCGCTCATCCCTACTCTTTCACACTTGCGTTGTCCGGATCCGGCGTGTACTCCACTTGCCGGAATTACACGCCGGATCTGGAAAAACACAAGTGAACTGAAAGCATTTGAAGACGGATCCGTCTTCAAAATGCTTTCAGTGTTACTATTGCAGCCAGGACGCTATTAAAGTCCTGGTTGCCATAGTAGTAGTGGGGAGCGGGGGAGCGGTATACTTACAGTCCGTGCGGCTCCCGGGGCGCTCCAGAATGACGTCAGAGCGCCCCATGCGCATGGATGACGTGCCATGCGATCACGTGATCCATGCGCTTGGGGCGCCTTGACGTCACTCTGGAGCGCCCCTAGAGCCGCACGGACGGTAAGTATGCTGCTCCCCCGCTCCCCACTACACTTTATCATGGCTGCCAGGGCTTTAGCGTCCCGGCAGCCATGGTAACCTTATGCCTTATGGCACAATTCTTACTTTTGTAACTTTTGTAATATGCAAGTTAGCCTCTAAGAGCGGCCTCGGGGCGTTGCTGCTGCTCCTTGAGGTTCCGTTCTCCCACCTCATTCTACGCCCTGCTGTCCTTGATTGCCAGGCCAGTGTTAATCTTCTCCTGCCGGACCTGTGTGCTGGGTAAGTCTCGTGCCTGCGCAGTAAGGTTTAACTGGATCATTAGTTGGTGATAACAAACAATAGTATATACAAATTCATATCTACAGCCAGGTCCATAAATATTGGGACATCGACACAATTCTAACATTTTTGCCTCTATACACCACCACAATGGATTTGAAATGAAACAAACAAGATGTGCTTTAACTGCAGACTGACAGCTTTAATTTGAGGGTATTTACATCCAAATCAGGTGAATGGTGTAGGAATCACAACAGTTTGCATACGTGCCTCCCACTTGTTAAGGGGCCAAAAGTAATGGGACATAATAATCATAAATCAAACTTTCACTTTTTAATACTTGGTTGCAAATCCTTTGCAGTCAATTACAGCCTTAAGTCTGGAACGCATAGACATCACCAGACGCTGGGTTTCATCCCTGGTGATGCTCTGCCAGGCCTCTACTGCAACTGTCTTCAGTTCCCGCTTGTTCTTGGAGTATTTTCCCTTCAGTTTTGTCTTCAGCAAGTGAAATGCATGCTCAATCGGATTCAGGTCAGGTGATTGACTTGGTCATTGCATAACATTCCACTTCTTTCCCTTATAAAACTCTTTGGTTGATTTTGCAGTATGCTTTGGGTCATTGTCCATCTGCACTGTGAAGCGCCGTCCAATGAGTTCTGAAGCATTTAGCTGAATATGAGCAGAAAATATTGCCTGAAACAATTCAGAATTCATCCTGCTGCTTTTGTCAGCAGTCACATCATCAATAAATACAAGAGAACCAGTTCCATTGGCAGCCATACATGCCCACGCCATGACACTACCACCACCATGCTTCACTGATGAGATGGTATGCTTAGGATCATGAGCAGTTCCTTTCCTTCTCTACACTCTTCTCTTTCCATCACTTTGGTACAAGTTGATCTTTGTCTCATCTGTCCATAGGATGTTGTTCCAGAACTGTGAAGGCTTTTTTAGATGTCATTTGGCAAACTCTAATCTGGCTTTCCTGTTTTTGAGGCTCACCAATGGTTTACATCTTGTGGTGAACACTCTGGTGAAGTCTTCTCTTGATTGTTGACTTTGACACACATACACCTACCTCCTGGAGAGTGTTCTTGATCTGGCCAACTGTTGTGAAGGGTGTTTTCTTCACCAGGGAAAGAATTCTTCGGTCATCCACCACAGTTGTTTTCCATGGTCTTCTGGGTCTTTTGGTGTTGCTGAGCTCACCGGTGCGTTCCTTCTTTTTAAGAATGTTCCAAACAGTTGTTTTGGCCACACCTAATGTTTTTGCTATCTCTCTGATGGGTTTGTTTTGTTTTTTCAGCCTAATGATAGCTTCCTTCACTGATGGTGACAGCTCTTTGGATCTCATCTTGAGAGTTCACAGCAACAGATTCCAAATGCAAATAGCACACTTGAAATAAAATCTGGACCTTTTATCTGCTCATTGTAATTTGGATAATGAGGGAATAACGCACACCTGGCCATGGAACAGAGGAGAAGCCAATTATCCCGTTACTTTTGGTCCCTTAACAAGTGGGAGACACATATGCAAACTGCTGTAATTCCTACACCGTTCACTTGATATGGATGTATATACCCTCAAATTAAAGCTGACAGTCTGCAGTTAGAGCACATCTTATTTGTTTCATTTCAAATCCATTGTGTTGGTGTATAAAGCCAAAAATTTTAGAATTGTGTCGATGTCCCAATATTTATGGACCTGACTGTATACTTTGTATAGAATATTATACATAAGGTCGCAGGGCATCCTTTTTATGGACTAATGCCCAGAACTGAACTGCGTATTCCAATTGAGGCTGCACCAACGCTTTGTATAGTTGCAATATTACATCCCTGTCCCGTGAGTCCATACCTCTTTTAATACAAGACACAATTCTGTTGGCCTTAGAGGCAGCTGACTGGCATTGCAAACTGTTATTTAGTCTATGATCTACTAATACACCCAGATCCTTCTCAACAAGTGACTTTCCCAGTTTTACTCCCCCTAGAACATATGCTGCATCCAGATTATTAGCCCCCAAGTGAATAACTTTACATTTATCTATATTGAACCTCATTTGCCAAGTGACGGCCCAAACAGTAAGTTTGTCTAAGTAAGCTTGCAACTTTTTAACGTCTTCCATAGACTGTACCATATTACAAAGTTTGGTGTCATCGGCAAAAATAGAAACGGCTATATTAATCCTATCTTCTATGTCATTAATGAATACGTTAAATAATAGCAGACCCAGCACAGAATCTTGGGGTAAACCACTTATAACCGTAGGAATCATTGACCACAACTCTTTGGATACGATCATGAAACCACTTTTCAATCCAATTACAAATTATATTTTCTAAACCAATAGACCTCAAATTTACCCATTAGTTGTCCGTGAGGGACAGTATCCAACGCCTTTGCAAAGTCTAAAAACACAATATCGACAGCCTTCCCTCTATCCAGGCTTCTACTCACCTCCTCATAAAAACAAATCCGGTTAGTTTGAAAAGCTTCTGTTCTTAGTAAAACCATGTTGGCTATCACTTAATATATTATTAACAGTTACATAATCCTTTTATGTAGTCCCGTAGAAGGCCCTCAAACATTTTTCCTACAATGGATGTTAAGCTTACTGGTCTATAATTTCCTGGTGAAGACTCCTGGTGGCACCCTTTTTGAAAATGGGCACCATATTCGTCTTGCGCCAGTCTCTTGGTACAATGTCATTAAAGAATCTGTAAATACTATGAACAGAGGCAACACAATAACTGAGCTGAGCTCCTTTAGAACTCGTGTGAAATCCATTTGGACCTGGCACCTTGTTCACTTAATTTTTTTTTAGCATATTAAGGACCATATCTACAGCCAGACAGGTAAGTATGTTATTTGAGGTATTTCCACCAGCGGCACCACCCTCCACCATCGGCACCACCCTCTTTTCTATATACAGAGTTAAAAAAAAAATCTTTTAGAAGCTCTGCCTTCTCTCGATCCCCAGTGATCAACACACCGTTACCATCATTTAGGAGCCCTACATGTTCTGACCTTGTATTTTTAGCATTTATGCATTTGAAGAACGTTTTGGGGTTGTTCTTGCTTTCTTTGGCCACCTGTATTTCATTGTGTATTTTCACTGATTTTATTACCCCCTTACATAATTTAGTTCTTTATACGTTTTAAAGGCTACAGCTGACCTCTTCTGATTTGTATTTCTTAAAGCCCCTCTTTTGTCATTTATTGAACTTTTTACACTATTTGTAAGACACGTGGGGTTTAATTTTATTCGCTTGTACTTGTTACTAGAGTTGAGCGAACACCTGGATGTTCGGGTTCGAGAAGTTCGGCCGAACATCCCGGAAATGTTCGGGTTCGGGATCCGAACCCGATCCGAACTTCGTCCCGAACCCGAACCCCATTGAAGTCAATGGGGACCCGAACTTTTCGGCACTAAAAAGGCTGTAAAACAGCCCAGGAAAGAGCTAGAGGGCTGCAAAAGGCAGCAACATGTAGGTAAATCCCCTGCAAACAAATGTGGATAGGGAAATGAATTAAATTAAAAATTAAATAAATAAAAATTAACCAAAATCAATTGGAGAGAGGTTCCATAGCAGAGAATCTGGCTTCCCGTCACCCACCACTGGAACAGTCCATTCTCAGATATTTAGGCCCCGGCACCCAGGCAGAGGAGAGAGGTCCCGTAACAGAGAATCTGTCTTCATGTCAGCAGAGAATTAGTCTGCATGTCATAGCAGAGAATGAGGCTTCACGTCAGCCACCACTGCAACAGTCCATTGGCATATATTTAGGCCCAGCACCCAGGCAGAGGAGGGAGGTCCCGTAACAGAGAATCTGTCTTCATGTCAGCAGAGAATTAGTCTGCATGTCATAGCAGAGAATGAGGCTTCACGTCAGCCACCACTGCAACAGTCCATTGGCATATATTTAGGCCCAGCACACACACAGGCAGAGGAGAGAGGTCCCGTAACAGAGAATCTGGCTTCATGTCAGCAGAGAATCAGTCTGCATGTCATAGCAGAGAATGAGGCTTCACGTCAGCCACCACTGCAACAGTCCATTGGCATATATTTAGGCCCAGCACACACACAGGCAGAGGAGAGAGGTCCCGTAACAGAGGATCTGGCTTCATGTCAGCAGAGAATCAGTCTGCATGTCATAGCAGAGAATCAGGCTTCACGTCAGCCACCACTGCAACAGTCCATTGTCATAAATTTAGGCCCAGCACCCAGGCAGAGGAGAGAGGTCCCGTAACAGACAATCTGGCTTCATGTCAGCAGAGAATTAGTCTGCATGTCATAGCAGAGAATGAGGCTTCACGTCAGCCACCACTGCAACAGTCCATTGGCATATATTTAGGCCTAGCACACAGGCAGAGGAGAGAGGTCCCGTAACAGACAATCTGGCTTCATGTCAGCAGAGAATCAGTCTGCATGTCATAGCAGAGAATGAGGCTTCACGTCACCCACCACTGCAACAGTCCATTGGCATATATTTAGGCCTAGCACACAGGCAGAGCAGAGAGGTCCCGTAACAGACAATCTGGCTTCATGACAGCAGAGAATCAGTCT
Source organism: Bufo gargarizans (assembly GCF_014858855.1). Taxonomy (NCBI): domain Eukaryota; kingdom Metazoa; phylum Chordata; class Amphibia; order Anura; family Bufonidae; genus Bufo; species Bufo gargarizans. The sequence continues at coordinate 266,148,463 of NC_058085.1, read as the reverse complement.
GCATGTCATAGCAGAGAATGAGGCTTCACGTCACCCACCACTGCAACAGTCCATTGGCATATATTTAGGCCTAGCACACAGGCAGAGCAGAGAGGTCCCGTAACAGACAATCTGGCTTCATGACAGCAGAGAATCAGTCTGCATGTCATAGCAGAGAATGAGGCTTCACGTCACCCACCACTGCAACAGTCCATTGGCATATATTTAGGCCTAGCACACAGGCAGAGCAGAGAGGTCCCGTAACAGAGAATCTGTCTTCATGTCAGCAGAGAATTAGTCTGCATGTCATAGCAGAGAATGAGGCTTCACGTCAGCCACCACTGCAACAGTCCATTGGCATATATTTAGGCCCAGCACACACACAGGCAGAGGAGAGAGGTCCCGTAACAGACAATCTGGCTTCATGTCAGCAGAGAATTAGTCTGCATGTCATAGCAGAGAATGAGGCTTCACGTCACCCACCACTGCAACAGTCCATTGGCATATATTTAGGCCCAGCACACACACAGGCAGAGGAGAGAGGTCCCGTAACAGAGAATCTGTCTTCATGTCAGCAGAGAATTAGTCTGCATGTCATAGCAGAGAATGAGGCTTCACGTCAGCCACCACTGCAACAGTCCATTGGCATATATTTAGGCCCAGCACACACACAGGCAGAGGAGAGAGGTCCCGTAACAGACAATCTGGCTTCATGTCAGCAGAGAATTAGTCTGCATGTCATAGCAGAGAATGAGGCTTCACGTCACCCACCACTGCAACAGTCCATTGGCATATATTTAGGCCCAGCACCCAGGCAGAGGAGGGAGGTCCCGTAACAGAGAATCTGTCTTCATGTCAGCAGAGAATTAGTCTGCATGTCATAGCAGAGAATGAGGCTTCACGTCAGCCACCACTGCAACAGTCCATTGGCATATATTTAGGCCCAGCACACACACAGGCAGAGGAGAGAGGTCCCGTAACAGAGGATCTGGCTTCATGTCAGCAGAGAATCAGTCTGCATGTCATAGCAGAGAATCAGGCTTCACGTCAGCCACCACTGCAACAGTCCATTGGCATATATTTAGGCCTAGCACACAGGCAGAGGAGAGAGGTCCCGTAACAGACAATCTGGCTTCATGTCAGCAGAGAATCAGTCTGCATGTCATAGCAGAGAATGAGGCTTCACGTCAGCCACCACTGCAACAGTCCATTGTCATAAATTTAGGCCCAGCACCCAGGCAGAGGAGGGAGGTCCCGTAACAGACAATCTGGCTTCATGTCAGCAGAGAATTAGTCTGCATGTCATAGCAGAGAATCAGGCTTCATGTCAGCCACCACTGCAACAGTCCATTGGCATATATTTAGGCCTAGCACACAGGCAGAGGAGAGGTTCATTCAACTTTGGGTAGCATCGCAATATAATGGTAAAATGAAAATAAAAATAGGATTGAATGAGGAAGTGCCCTGGAGTCCAATAATATATGGTTATGGGGAGGTAGTTAATGTCTAATCTGGACAAGGGACGGACAGGTCCTGTGGGATCCATGCCTGGTTCATTTTTATGAACGTCAGCTTGTCCACATTGGCTGTAGACAGGCGGCTGCGTTTGTCTGTAATGACGCCCCCTGCCGTGCTGAATACACGTTCAGACAAAACGCTGGCTGCCGGGCAGGCCAGCACCTCCAAGGCATAAAAGGCTAGCTCTGGCCACGTGGACAATTTAGAGACCCAGAAGTTGAATGGGGCCGAACCATCAGTCAGTACGTGGAGGGGTGTGCACACGTACTGTTCCACCATGTTAGTGAAATGTTGCCTCCTGCTAACACGTTGCGTATCAGGTGGTGGTGCAGTTAGCTGTGGCGTGTTGACAAAAGTTTTCCACATCTCTGCCATGCTAACCCTGCCCTCAGAGGAGCTGGCCGTGACACAGCTGCCTTGGCGACCTCTTGCTCCTCCTCTGCCTTGGCCTTGGGCTTCCACTTGTTCCCCTGTGACATTTGGGAATGCTCTCAGTAGCGCGTCTACCAACGTGCGCTTGTACTCGCGCATCTTCCTATCACGCTCCAGTGCAGGAAGTAAGGTGGGCACATTGTCTTTGTAGCGTGGATCCAGCAGGGTGGCAACCCAGTAGTCCGCACAGGTTAAAATGTGGGCAACTCTGCTGTCGTTGCGCAGGCACTGCAGCATGTAGTCGCTCATGTGTGCCAGGCTGCCCAGGGGTAAGGACAAGCTGTCCTCTGTGGGAGGCGTATCGTCATCGTCCTGCCTTTCCCCCCAGCCACGCACCAGTGATGGACCCGAGCTGCGTTGGGTGCCACCCCGCTGTGACCATGCTTCATCCTCATCCTCCTCCACCTCCTCCTCATCCTCGTCCTCCTCGTCCTCCAGTAGTGGGCCCTGGCTGGCCACATTTGTACCTGGCCTCTGCTGTTGCCAAAAACCTCCCTCTGAGTCACTTCGAAGAGACTGGCCTGAAAGTGCTAAAAATGACCCCTCTTCCTCCTCCTCCTCCTCCTCCTGGGCCACCTCCTCTTCCATCATCGCCCTAAGTGTTTTCTCAAGGAGACATAGAAGTGGTATTGTAACGCTGATAACGGTGTCATCGCCACTGGCCATGTTGGTGGAGTACTCGAAACAGCGCAACAGGGCACACAGGTCTCGCATGGAGGCCCAGTCATTGGTGGTGAAGTGGTGCTGTTCTGTAGTGCGACTGACCCGTGCGTGCTGCAGCTGAAACTCCACTATGGCCTGCTGCTGCTCGCACAGTCTGTCCAGCATGTGCAAGGTGGAGTTCCACCTGGTGGGCACGTCGCATATGAGGCGGTGAGCGGGAAGGCCGAAGTTACGCTGTAGCGCAGACAGGCGAGCAGCAGCAGGATGTGAACGCCGGAAGCGCGAACAGACGGCCCGCACTTTATGCAGCAGCTCTGACATGTCGGGGTAGTTGTGAATGAACTTCTGCACCACCAAATTCAGCACATGCGCCAAGCAAGGGATGTGCGTCAAATTGGCTAGTCCCAGAGCTGCAACGAGATTTCGCCCATTATCACACACCACCAGGCCGGGCTTGAGGCTCACCGGCAGCAACCACTCGTCGGTCTGTTGTTCTATACCCCGCCACAACTCCTGTGCGGTGTGGGGCCTGTCCCCCAAACATATGAGTTTCAGAATGGCCTGCTGACGTTTACCCCGGGCTGTGCTGAAGTTGGTGGTGAAGGTGTGTGGCTGACTGGATGAGCAGGTGGAAGAAGAGGAGGAGGAAGCCGAGAAGGAGGAGGTGGCAACAGGAGGCAAAGAATGTTGCCCTGCGATCCTTGGCGGCGGAAGGACGTGCGCCAAACAGCTCTCCGCCTGGGGCCCAGCTGCCACTACATTTACCCAGTGTGCAGTTAGGGAGATATAGCGTCCCTGGCCGTGCTTACTGGTCCACGTATCTGTGGTTAGGTGGACCTTGCCACAGATGGCGTTGCGCAGTGCACACTTGATTTTATCGGATACTTGGTTGTGCAGGGAAGGCACGGCTCTCTTGGAGAAGTAGTGCCGGCTGGGAACAACATACTGTGGGACAGCAAGCGACATGAGCTGTTTGAAGCTGTCTGTGTCCACCAGCCTAAATGACAGCATTTCATAGGCCAGTAGTTTAGAAATGCTGGCATTCAGGGCCAGGGATCGAGGGTGGCTAGGTGGGAATTTACGCTTTCTATCAAATGTTTGTGAGATGGAGAGCTGAACGCTGGCGTGTGACATGGTTGAGACGCTTGGTGACGGAGGTGGTGGTGGTGGTGTTGGTGGTACATCCCCTGTTTGCTGGGCGGCAGGTGCCAACGTTCCTCCAGAGGCGGAGGAAGAGGCCGAGGCGGCAGCAGCAGAATAGGCCGAGGCGGCAGCAGCAGAAGAGGTAGCAGGGGGAGCCTGAGTGACTTCCTTGGTTTTAAGGTGTTTACTCCACTGCAGTTCATGCTTTGCATGCAGGTGCCTGGTCATGCAGGTTGTGCTCAGGTTCAGAACGTTAATGCCTCGCTTCAGGCTCTGATGGCACAGCGTGCAAACCACTCGGGTCTTGTCGTCAGCACATTGTTTGAAGAAGTGCCATGCCAGGGAACTCCTTGAAGCTGCCTTTGGGGTGCTCGGTCCCACATGGCGGCGGTCAGTAGCAGGCGGAGTCTCTTGGCGGCGGGTGTTCTGCTTTTGCCCACTGCTCCCTCTTTTGCTACGCTGTTGGCTCGGTCTCACCACTGCCTCTTCCTCCGAACTGTGAAAGTCAGTGGCACGACCTTCATTCCATGTGGGGTCTAAGACCTCATCGTCCCCTGCATCGTCTTCCACCCAGTCTTGATCCCTGACCTCCTGTTCAGTCTGCACACTGCAGAAAGACGCAGCAGTTGGCACCTGTGTTTCGTCATCATCAGAGACATGCTGAGGTGGTATTCCCATGTCCTCATCATCAGGAAACATAAGTGGTTGTGCGTCAGTGCATTCTATGTCTTTCACCGCTGGGGAAGGGCTAGGTGGATGCCCTTGGGAAACCCTGCCAGCGGAGTCTTCAAACAGCATAAGAGACTGCTGCATAACTTGAGGCTGAGACAGTTTCCCTGGTATGCATGGGGGTGATGTGACAGACTGATGGGGTTGGTTTTCAGGCGCCATCTGTGCGCTTTCTGCAGAAGACTGGGTGGGAGATAATGTGAACGTGCTGGATCCACTGTCGGCCACCCAATTGACTAATGCCTGTACCTGCTCAGGCCTTACCATCCTTAGAACGGCATTGGGCCCCACCATATATCGCTGTAAATTCTGGCGGCTACTGGGACCTGAGGTAGTTGGTACACTAGGACGTGTGGATGTGGCAGAACGGCCACGTCCTCTCCCAGCACCAGAGGGTCCACTAACACCACCACGACCATGTCCACGTCCGCGTCCCTTACTAGATGTTTTTCTCATTGTTATGGTTCACCACAACAACAAATATATTATTTGGCCCAATGTATTGTATTCAAATTCAGCGGGATATAAATTTGAGGCCTAGTATTTAGGCGCTGGGTGACAGGTATGGGTTTAGTGACAGAATTAGATTTGGAAATGCACAGTAGCGGGTGTGTGAAGTTATTCTGAATGACCCTATGTGCACCTTGAATATTATATACCCTTTTAGGGATAGATTTCAAATAGCTCTGATATAGCAGAAACCACTAAATTATGAAATTGCTAAATTGGGAATTGTATTTCAACCCAGAACAAGAAATGTGCTTCAACGGACACTAAATAACTCGCCCAGCTACAGCACTAGGGACAGATTTAGCTGGATATAAATTTGAGGCCTAGTATTTAGGCGCTGGGTGACCGGTATGGATTTAGTGACAGAATTAGACTTGGAAATGCACAGAAGCGTGTGTGTGAAGTTATTCTGAATGACCCTATGTGCACCTTGAATATTATATACCCTTTTAGGGATAGATTTCAAATAGCTCTGATATAGCAGAAACCACTAAATTATGAAATTGCTAAATTGGGAATTGTATTTCAACCCAGAACAAAAAATGTGCTTTGACGGACACTAAATAACTTTCCCAGCCACAACAGGACAGCGTTAACGAGAGATTTAGCAGGATATAAATTTGAGGCCTAGTATTTAGGCGCTGGGTGACAGGTATGGGTTTAGTGACAGAATTAGACTTGGAAATACACAGTAGCGGGTGTGTGTGAAGTTATTCTGAATGACCCAATGTGCACCTTGAATATTATATACCCTTTTAGGGATAGATTTCAAATAGCTCTGATATAGCAGAAACCACTAAATTATGAAATTGCTAAATTGGGAATTGTATTTCAACCCAGAACAAGAAATGTGCTTGAACGGACACTAAATAACTCGCCCAGCTACAGCACTAAGGACAGATTTAGCTGGATATAAATTTGAGGCCTAGTATTTAGGCGCTGCGTGACAGGTATGGGTTTAGTGACAGAATTAGACTTGGAAATACACAGTAGCGGGTGTGTGTGAAGTTATTCTGAATGACCCAATGTGCACCTTGAATATTATATACCCTTTTAGGGATAGATTTCAAATAGCTCTGATATAGCAGAAACCACTAAATTATGAAATTGCTAAATTGGGAATTGTATTTCAACCCAGAACAAGAAATGTGCTTGAACGGACACTAAATAACTCGCCCAGCTACAGCACTAGGGACAGATTTAGCTGGATATAAATTTGAGGCCTAGTATTTAGGCGCTGGGTGACCGGTATGGATTTAGTGACAGAATTAGACTGGGATATGGCCAAAAAATAAACAGACTATTGCTGGTTAAATGCACTTGGTGTGACAGCTTCACCCTGATGTAGGCTTTAGCCAAAAAACAACCACACCATTGAGGGTTAAATGCACTTGGTGACAGGCGCAGCTTGCCCCTGATTTTGTATATGGCCAAAAAATGAACAGACTATTGCTGGTTAAATGCACTTGGTGTGACAGCTTCACCCTGATGTAGGCTTTAGCCAAAAAACAACCACACCATTGAGGGTTAAATGCACTTGGTCGCAGCTTGTGCTGGCGCACCACAAGACACAAAATGGCCGCCGATCACCCCAGAAAAATGTGACTGACAAACGGTCTGTGCAGCCTAAAAACAGTGAGCAATTGAGGATCAGCAGCTCAATGATCCACAGCTGCAGATCGATCAGTTAATCAAGTCCTTTGGAGGAGTTAATCTGCCTAATCTCGCCCTACTGTCGCAGCCGCAACCTCTCCCTACGCTAATCAGAGCAGAGTGACGGGCGGCGCTATGTGACTCCAGCTTAAATAGAGGCTGGGTCACATGGTGCTCTGGCCAATCACAGCCATGCCAATAGTAGGCATGGCTGTGATGGCCTCTTGGGGCAAGTAGTATGACGCTTGTTGATTGGCTGCTTTGCAGCCTTTCAAAAAGCGCCAAGAAAGCGTCACAAAAGCGCGAAGAAAGCGACGAACACCGAACCCGAACCCGGACTTTTACGAAAATGTCCGGGTTCGGGTCCGTGTCACGGACACCCCAAAATTCGGTACGAACCCGAACTATACAGTTCGAGTTCGCTCATCCCTACTTGTTACCTTTAAGAATGTATTTTACAATCTACTTATCCAAAGTAGATTTAAAGCACTCCCATTTAGCATTAGTATCATTATGTGACAATATTTGCTCCCAGTCAATCTCCTGAAGTGCAGCACTCAACCCTAGGAAATTTGCCTTTTTGAAATTGTTTTTGCCCTACCAACCTGAGTTTGTTTTTTTACAGTTTAGTTTGAATATAATTATATTGTGGTCACTGTTACCAATGTTTTCATGAACAGCAACATTTCTAACAAGCTCTGCATTGTTAGAAATTACTAGATCTAGGAGAGCATCACCTCTAGTAGGATCTTCTACAAACTGGTCCATAAAATTATCCTGCAAAAAGCTCAGGAATTTTCTCTGCTTTGCTGCATGTTCCCAATCCATGTTTGGATAGTTAAAATCTCCCATTATCGCTACTGTGCCAGCCTACGCCGCCCACTCCATTTGCACATACAGTTGATCTTCCATCTCCTCAGTGAAACTGGAGGGTCTATAGATAACACCAAGAATTTTTTTTCATAATTTGTTTTCAGAATTTTTTTTCCCTCTGAATTTCCAACCACAAAGTTTCAACACCCTCATAACCTTCATCCACAATTGTTTCTTTCACACTTATTTTTATATCACTCCTAGCATACAAACATACACTGCCACTAGAGATGAGAGAATTTTTCAATTTTTTTTCCAAATTATAATTTTTTTTATTCGGCTTGATCTAAATATATTTGCGGTGCATTACGTAAAAAAAAAAAAACGTATATTTCCTGGCTGCAGAGAGCCTTTATATTGGTGTAGAACACTGTGCCTTTCAGTAACAAGCATAGGGAGTCTGCTTTGGTAGTGAAATAATACTGTGAGTCCATATGACACCCAATCACTGCACACTTCACTTATTTGGGCAGTCACGGGGCCAAAACTGACCAAATAGCTCAAGTATGAACTCCGCCTTACAGGTCGATTTTAAGCGCCATGAAGCAGTGCACTTCTTTTACACCATCGTCAGCTGATTCCACATAGATGCCTACAGAACCTGTTCTAATAATCGCTTAGAGCCCCCCGACAGAGTGAAGAGGGTGTCAGCATTAAGTTTGTGTTGACGTCACTGATTATTTAGCCCTTTCTCTGATCCGTCAGAACAATAACCCACAAAAAAAGATCCTGTCAGTGGAGCATCCGCCTCAACTCGGTCATCATTTGGTCAGTAATCCATCAGTATTGGTAATGCCCAAAAAAAACAGGAGTGGATCAAAAACAGAGATGACACGTGAATGGAATATTTGCAAATCTTCTATGTTTTGTACCCACTCCTGCTTTTGGCTACCAAATCACAAGCTAATTCTGATGGGACCATACAGGCCTTACAGCTGCTACACAGAAATAATCCGTTGTGCATCCTCCTTCTGACAGATCAGGAAGGGTCAAATAAATGATGATGTCAGCCAAGCCAAAAAGACTAAATAATGGCCCAGTCATGAAGTGGGGAGGGTGGGAACAGCATGAGAAGTCCACAGATCGGCCCAATGACAGAGGCTGTAGGTGGCGTCAGCATCAAGAGGCCAAAGAATGCAAAGGTGACATAGTGTGGAGGAGGGCGCAGCATCAGAAAACCACAGAGTGGCAAGGTGACATAGTGGTGAGGTGGAATCAGCATGATGAGACCACAGAGTTGCCCAATATATATATAAAAAAATAAAAAAAGCAGACTGATGTACCAGCCCAAAAAAGGGCTTTTGGGGTGCTGTCAGGACGCTGTCTTTACAGCAGATGAGTCTGTGGACACAGAACACTGCCCTAGCTATCGATTTCCCTATTAAATCAGCAGCAGCTACACTGTCCCTCCTCTCACTAAGAATGCAGCTTCCGAATGAATCTAAAATGGATGCTGTCCAGGAGGTGGGAGTGTCTGGGAGGGAGGGTCTGCTGCTGATTGGCTGGAATGTGTCTGATGACTGAGGTACAGGGTCAAAGTTTGCTCAATAATGATGTATAGGGGGCGGACCAAACATCGCATATGTTCTCCCGCCCCGGCGAACAAGCCATGTTTGCCATGAACTGTTCGCCGGCAAATAGTTTGGGACATCACTACCGCTCTAAAGCAACACTACTTGCTGAGCAGGACATCTTTTCCAGCGCAAACTCGGCCAGTTGCAGTCACAAATCGAGTTTGACTCCCCAGTGGCTCTTCAATGACGCCTGGCAGGGTGCACTCCAAGTATGCCACCACCTGCTGGTTCAGGTTCTACTGTACGTCTAGCTGCTGGTGAGTAGTTTCTTCACTAGGTGGGTGAAGAAAGCTGCTCATAATCGACTGTAGACTCAGGCTGTTGCTGGTGGATCTGGAACTGCTCCTGCCACCCCACCCCTCCCTAGTAGCGATTGTGGTGGAAAGTGAGTGCAGAGGACCCCCCAGTCAGACCTGCGAGAGGATGGACGATAGAGCAGATAGGCAGCGGCCAACTGACTACATAGGATCTCTCTATAGTAGTACTGTTTGTACTCCCTCTCAGTGGGTGTAAAAAAAGGCCCCCATTTTGGACCGGTAGCAAGGGTCCAACAAGGTTGAGAGCCACAAGTCATCTCTCTGCCGAATGGTGACAATTCGGCTGTCACTACCCAGGTAAGTGAGCATGCAGCAGGCCATTTGCGCAAAGTGACTTGGAGGGACTTCCTGCCTCATCTAGGTCCTCTGCCTCATCTTCCTCATCGCCCTGTAGCTCCTCTGGCTGCTCCTGCTCCTCCTCTCCTGTCACCTGTGTAGAAAAACCGCCCATTTCGCTACACATTGCTTGTGCTCCAATGTCCTCCTCCAGTTCAGCCCCCACAGGGCTCATGTGGCCGTGAGATCTAGGTGCCACATCTCCAGACACCTGAGCAGCCATATTTACCATCATCATTTCCAGGACACAAAGCAGTGGAATGACATTGTTCATTACGTAGTCGTAGCCGTAAAGGACATTGTCCCTGACCATATTTACATCTCCACACGTCCGCGCTGCTGTGCACTTTGGCAGACACTGACAGGCTCAAAGACTGGCCCACCTTCTGTTCTACATGTGTGTGTGCAGGGCTGGTACTGCCTTTTTGGCAAAGAAATGATGGCTTGGGACTCTCCACCTTGGCTCAGCACAAGCCATAAGTTAATTGAAAGGTGCAGAGTCCACCACTTGGAAAGGGAGGGACTGCAGCACCAGCAACTTGGACAGGAGCACGTTCAGCTTCTGCGCCGTTGGATGAGTGCACGCATACTGTTGTCTCTCGGCAATCGCTTCGGTGATCGATTGCTGACGGAATGACTGACAAGGAGTAGGAGGGTGAGGAGCAGGATCATCAGAATCAGTAGATGATGGGAAGGACAGACAGCTACCTTGGGCTGAGGTGGTGGAGCCTTGACTGCCTGAATCAGAGCCACGGTTCTCCCAGGCCACTTTATGGTGACGCTGCATATGTTGACCGCTCGCAACACCAGCTCCCACGCCACTCTCCTCATCACTACTTGCCCACCTTAGAGGAAGAAGCAGTGAATGTCTCCTCCAGATCTTGGCTGGGCAGTAGCTGCTGAATGCCCTCTAGTAGCTTATCCTCGCTGAAAAGTGGAGACAAGCTTACAGCATATAATACTTCTCGTGGTTAGCGAACTGAAAATGAGAGTGGAAGGTTCAGGACAGGTGGGGTCACAGGGACTGTTCCCGGGCCATGCCAACTAAGCGTCATGTCAGAGGAACCACCGACTCTTGGCTGGGGGTGTCTGATGTCAGTTGGGATGAAGTGGATGACCGAGTCAACTATTCAAGAACTGCTGGGTTGCTGGTCAAGACATGACCGCTAGATGACACCGGGAGCTCAGGCCTCTTGCTGCGACCCCTGATGCCACATCCCCTTACTCTGCTGTGACCTCTGCCTGTACCAGAAACATTTAGGCCTCTGCCACTCCCCAGTGCAGGGCCTGGCACTTGTCTGACATACTGTTAGATCAAATATATTTTTATTTGTGTTCGGATTGGCTATCAGAAAGGTGTCCCTAACCTATCTAACCCTATCTTGCAACAAGCAGTAGAATTGTGCCGTAACTGCTGCTGTAGGGCAGCCTAAAGGGGGCCACCCCTATATGAAGTGACTAAGATGGCGTGGGTGGGTGGGTGAAATCAGCTGATCGTCGTCAGCCTAGGCCTACAGGAGCCTATAAATAGCCTAGTACCCAACCAGCCTGGCCTCACAGGTGCAAGTAAGTAGCCGTGTAATCAGCCTCTCCTCTCACAAATACAGCAAAATACTTTTGCTTAACACTTGTGTTCGGATCGGCTATCAGAAAGGTGTCCCTAACCTATCTAACCCTATCTTGCAACAAGCAGTAGAATTGTGCCGTAACTGCTGCTGTAGGGCAGCCTAAAGGGGCCAAAAAGCATAGACCTTATTTAGAGTAAACATATACATACCATTACGACACCCGCTTTGAACGCAGAAAACTCTACCCGATGAAGGTGCGGAATATACCGTACATATCAGCGACTTCTATATACCTTACCTCTTTGTCACGTGCCGTTGTTTTTGGAGGTAGCTAAAGTTGATGTTTTGAAAGAGCGGTCGGTAGTCAGAAACGATTTACCCCTATGTTGACGATCATATGAACATATTACAAGAAGGTCTGAACCCGGGAGCTGCAGACTGAAATAACAATGGTGAATGTGATGGAAGACTTAATGAAGTCCAACCATTCGCTAAGGGCCCTGCTCGGACACCAACTATTGCTGGTAGCAAATACTACACCTATACTTCCCCAGGCCACTGCTTAAATTATTTCTTATTATTAATAAAGGACCCAAAAATTAGAAGATGGCATATGCCGCTTAACTCTGATAATGGATCGGGACGTAAGCGCCTGTAGTCGTGACAGGACTTATTAACCTGTAGACGTGACAGGATTTCGTAATCGCCTGAAGACGTGACAGGACTTCGTAATCACCTGTAGTCGTGACAGGATTTATTAACCGCCAGGCGCGAGAGACCCTAATGGCGGGGCCAGGGGCCAGCGAGGGAAGAAACGTAAACCTGAAGGAAAGCAGCTATGTTCATTAGGAGAACGGTATCAGAGCGGTGCACTGACTGCCCCAGAGAAAACACTGAGTAACCATGATGTAGCAATGAAAAGGAAAATGCAGCCTTAAGTGGAAGCCGAAGTGATGTATGAACAGCTGGGTGAACGCAGCTCTGGATGTGAGTAGTGCCTGAAACATGGTATGGGCCCAGCTGTGAGCATGAAGAGCACGGTATAACGCAGCTGTGAATGCAATCTGAGATAACAGGGTATCAATGTGATGCAACAGCAACGCATGAACGCAGCTCTAGTGGTGAACAGAGTATAAATTGTAAGTGCAGACACATGGACATAGCTTTGAAAGTAATGCCTCCACATAATGCTGCAGGCTTTTTTTTTTTTTTTTTCCCCCCTCAGGGATGGTCACCACAGCACCACCCAAGAAACATAAACGTGTATGAACATGAACCTTGAAGCAACGACAATAAAGCAACATATAATGCACCTATACCCTAGCACAGTGAATACCAGCGCCCTGCTAAGACATTCTGCCATCGCCCAGCCGTAAGGCGCCTCCACACCATGCTGCTGTATCCTAGAGCTGACTCACAGGTAGTGAAATCAGCTGATCGTCGTCAGCCTAGGCCTACAGGAGCCTATAAATAGCCTAGTACCCAACCAGCCTGGCCTCTCAGGTGCAAGTAAGTAGCCGTGTAATCAGCCTCTCCTCTCACAAATACAGCTAAATACTTTTGCTTAACACTTTGCCACTAATACACTGCAAAAAGGCCTTATCACTGCACCACTGAACTGAAATTAGGCCCTAATTATTTTCTACTTTGACACAACACAAAAGACTTTTCAACAGATAAGTGCAACACAGTACGGCGAATATATTTTTATTTCGCCACTCAAACTGCAAACGGACCTTTAGAGTATATCACGGCACCACTAAACGGCAATTAGGCCCTAATTTTTTTCTACTTTTACAAACCACAAAAGGCTTTTCAACAGATAAGTGCAACGCAGAATGGCAAATATATTTTTATTTCGCCACTAATACACGGCAAACAGGGCTGTAGAATATATCACTGCACCGCACAAGGGCAAATATATTTTTCTTTTCCCACTAATAGACTACAAAAAGGGCTTAACATATAATTGCACCGCACAAGGGCAAATAAGACATACTGTAGAAATATTTCCTTGTAATAAACCCTGTTAATGGCTGTATCAAACAGCACTTGCGCCCCAATAACAAGAACGGTTTGCTGGAATAACAGAGCTGTATAATGGCAATTTGGATCCCCAGTCAGTGCAGCAAGGGGTAACAGGATTGTTCCGATTGACCAGTCTGTAAACTCCCCTACTGAACCCTGTTCTACACAAATGCTGTGGAACGATTCCTCTTTATCCTTTCCACGCACTTATAAATAGTTTTTTCACCACAATCAAGTCTTTAATGGCTGTATCAAACAGCACTTGCACCCCAATAACTGAGCTGTATAATGGCAATGTGGATCCCCAGTCAGTGCACCAAGGTGTAATAGGATTGTCCTTATTACCCAATTGAACCCTGTTGTACACAAATGCTGTGTTTTGATTCCTCCCTATCCTTTCCCTGCAATTATAAATAGTTTTTTATTAGCACAACATTTTTTCTAACACTGTCCCTAGCGCCTGCCGATGTCTCTCCCTGCACTAAGTACACTGGTAAATGGAAGAATCTAAGATGGTCGCCGCTATTTATAGGGCTGTGACATCACAGGGCTGGCTGACTGCTGATTGGCTGCATGCATGGCATTATGGGTGATCCCACCTTCACTGAGTTCCTTTCTCCATGTCCACACATGTGCAGCAGCCATTTTAGGAAAAAATATGATTTGTTAACACAAAGCGCTAGGAAATTCTCCTTTCGGTGCGAATTGAATTTTTCCTGAAATTCGGAACGAATTCCACTTCGTCAGTTTTGATTTGCTTATCTCTAACTACCACCTTTGCTTTTATCCCTATAGTTTCTAAAGAGTGTAAAAGCTTGAAGATTTACAGCCAAATCATGAAAAGAGGCCAGCCATGTCACAGCAACACCAACTACATCCATATTTCTCCAGTACCAAGGCCTCAAACTCTCCCATTTTGCTTGCTAGACTTCTGGCATTTGTGAACATACATATCAAGTTGTCATCAAAATTTACACTTTTAGGAAATGTATTTTTTATGATCATTTTTTGCGACCGACGGATCTCCTTATCCACTTTTCTAATGCTCCCCCCCCCCGCATCCATTCCCCACACCAATATATTCTGACCCCTCTCAGCATATTTATAGCCATATCCTCCCCCTTCATCCCTAGTTTAGGCTACTTTCACACTGGCGTTCGTGCGGATCCGTCTTGTATCTGCACAGACGGATCTGCACCGATAATGCAAACACTTGTATATGTTCATAACGGATCCGTTTGCATTATTCATAAAAAAAAAAAAGTCAAAACGGATCCGTCTTGACTTACAGTGAAAGTCAATGGGGGATGGGTCCGTTTTCAATTGTACCATATTGTGTCAGTGAAAACGGATCCGTCCCCATTGACTTACATTGTAAGTCAGGACGGATCCGTTTGGATCAGCATCGTCAGGTGGACACCAAAACGCTGCAAGCTGTGTTTTAGTGATCGCCTAATAAATGCAACGGAGACCAAATGCAGCCAAACTGATGCATTCTGAACGGATCCTTATGCATTCAGAATGCATTGGGGCTGAACTGATCCATTTTGGGCCGCTTGTGAGAGCCCTGAAACGGATCTCACAAGCGGACCCAGAAACTCCAGTGTGAAAGTAGCCTTAAATGCATTGCCATCCCAGCCAGAATTCTCTCCACCAACACAGCAGCTCCCCTTCCATTGAGGTGCAAATTTTCTGTGGAAAACAGTTTGGACCTCAGTGAAAAGTCAGCTCAGTGGTCTAGGAACTCAAACTCTTCTGCTCTACACCAAGACCCCATCACAGTGACCCCCCACAACACTCCCATAACAGTGATATCCACAGTGCCCCCATAACAGTGACCTCCACAGCGCCTTCATATCATTGACATCCACAGTGCCCCTAGTGCCATCCACAGTGCCCCCAAATGCCTTCCACAGTGCCCACCAAGTGGCATCCATATTGCCTCCAGTGATATCCACAGCATAGCAATTATCCTCTGTGGTTGATCGCTAGGCTGTGACTCAAAATGCTTACATCACGCTGTGTAGAAGTCAGTACAAGCATCATACAGTAGCCTGTACACTTAGAAGACGGTAGGCGGTCCCAGCACATGAACAGTAGTGTGCAGGCGTCGGACCAGGGAAGGCCGGCAGGAGACAGTGACGTCAGTGATGACACAAGGTCTCCTGTTTTTGGAGAGGAAGAGAAGAAGATGGCGAGGAATCGGAAAAGCTGAAAATGCTCCAAGAGTGGTCACGTGACCATGAAGGAAATCCTGCGAACCCCTGCGATCCGAAGGGTGAGTATACCTGTAATATTCTTCCCTCCACAGGTAACATCTGAAGTATTGTACAATTTACAATAGCTGCTACTACAATATGTGAATTCTGAACATGTGGAGTGTAACATAATCTTAATTATCATCATCTGTATCTGCTACAGTTTACAAATGTAGGAAAATGACACTGCCACCTAGTGTAAAATTATTGAAGGGAAGTCTATCACCTCCCCCAAGCCCTAAAAAGTACAGTACTACATGAGTATTACTGCTACTACTGCTGCAAAATGATACAAAGTAGAACAAAAATAACACTATAGAATGGGTAAAGTAGATCATGTTCAACTGAGTACAAAACACCACCGCCAACTAGTGGACAATTATTTAAAACAGGAAAATGATGCTTAGTTTGTAAGTGTCAATTAGATGTGTGGCCCTGGACCCTGTTACAGGACCACACTTAAAGTTGGAGGAGTGACAAGGCAGACTTATGTATGTGAACATGAAACCAACACAGAAAAAGCTCCAATACGTTGCCTCAATTGTCAACCGCTGCGAGTTCTATGTGTGAAGTGGGCTCAGTTCACAGTATCGATATATATTGCTGCAGGACCGCGCACATTTCAAAGTAAGATAACTTCAAACAAAATCCTCCAATTCTTCAAAAGCAGGCAAACCACCAGGTTTAAAGTACCTTTCCCCCACCCTTGTTCCTGTGAGTCAATGGGGGATGGGTCCGTTTTCAATTGTACCATATTGTGTCAGTGAAAACGGATCCGTCCCCATTGACTTACATTGTAAGTCAGGACGGATCCGTTTGGATCAGCATCGTCAGGTGGACACCAAAACGCTGCAAGCTGTGTTTTAGTGATCGCCTAATAAATGCAACGGAGACCAAATGCAGCCAAACTGATGCATTCTGAACGGATCCTTATGCATTCAGAATGCATTGGGGCTGAACTGATCCATTTTGGGCCGCTTGTGAGAGCCCTGAAACGGATCTCACAAGCGGACCCAGAAACTCCAGTGTAAAAGTAGCCTTAAATGCATTGCCATCCCAGACAGAATTCTCTCCACCAACACAGCAGCTCCCCTTCCATTGAGGTGCAAATTTTCTGTGGAAAACAGTTTGGACCTCAGTGAAAAGTCAGCTCAGTGGTCTAGGAACTCAAACTCTTCTGCTCTACACCAAGACCCCATCACAGTGACCCCCCACAACACTCCCATAACAGTGATATCCACAGTGCCCCCATAACAGTGACCTCCACAGCGCCTTCATATCATTGACATCCACAGTGCCCCTAGTGCCATCCACAGTGCCCCCAAATGCCTTCCACAGTGCCCACCAAGTGGCATCCATATTGCCTCCAGTGATATCCACAGCATAGCAATTATCCTCTGTGGTTGATCGCTAGGCTGTGACTCAAAATGCTTACATCACGCTGTGTAGAAGTCAGTACAAGCATCATACAGTAGCCTGTACACTTAGAAGACGGTAGGCGGTCCCAGCACATGAACAGTAGTGTGCAGGCGTCGGACCAGGGAAGGCCGGCAGGAGACAGTGACGTCAGTGATGACACAAGGTCTCCTGTTTTTGGAGAGGAAGAGAAGAAGATGGCGAGGAATCGGAAAAGCTGAAAATGCTCCAAGAGTGGTCACGTGACCATGAAGGAAATCCTGCGAACCCCTGCGATCCGAAGGGTGAGTATACCTGTAATATTCTTCCCTCCACAGGTAACATCTGAAGTATTGTACAATTTACAATAGCTGCTACTACAATATGTGAATTCTGAACATGTGGAGTGTAACATAATCTTAATTATCATCATCTGTATCTGCTACAGTTTACAAATGTAGGAAAATGACACTGCCACCTAGTGTAAAATTATTGAAGGGAAGTCTATCACCTCCCCCAAGCCCTAAAAAGTACAGTACTACATGAGTATTACTGCTACTACTGCTGCAAAATGATACAATGTAGAACAAAAATAACACTATAGAATGGGTAAAGTAGATCATGTTCAACTGAGTACAAAACACCACCGCCAACTAGTGGACAATTATTTAAAACAGGAAAATGATGCTTAGTTTGTAAGTGTCAATTAGATGTGTGGCCCTGGACCCTGTTACAGGACCACACTTAAAGTTGGAGGAGTGACAAGGCAGACTTATGTATGTGAACATGAAACCAACACAGAAAAAGCTCCAATACGTTGCCTCAATTGTCAACCGCTGCGAGTTCTATGTGTGAAGTGGGCTCAGTTCACAGTATCGATATATATTGCTGCAGGACCGCGCACATTTCAAAGTAAGGTAACTTCAAACAAAATCCTCCAATTCTTCAAAAGCAGGCAAACCACCAGGTTTAAAGTACCTTTCCCCCACCCTTGTTCCTGTGAGACATCAGAAGCCGCACATAGTGAAGTATTGCAGATAACTTTAACACGCAATATTCATTGCTATACTCGCAAGCGCAGGTGGGATATAGGCATTTCACAGAAATATACCGTCTTGTAATTCCTCCTGCTTCCTATAAGGCATTAGGATTAGCTCCCATAGTGAAGCACCATCATCCAAATCGGTATAAAAGTGTTTATTATACTCACATGCGGTAATAAAATGTGAGTATGTGAGTTAAAATAGATCACAGCTCAATGCTCCATTGAGCTGTGATGGGTTTTCAACTGCATAGATTTTTATTACCGCATGTGAGTATAATAAACACTTTCATACTGATTTGGATGATGGTGCTTCACTATGGGAGCTAATCCTAATGCCTTATAGGAAGCAGGAGGAAAGAGGAAATACGGAGGAATTACAAGACGGTATATTTCTGTAAAATGCCTATATCCCACCTGCGCTTGTGAGTATAGCAATAAATATTGCGTGTTGAAGTTACCTGCAATACTTCACTATGTGCGACTTCTGATGTCTCACAGGAACAAGGGTGGGGGAAAGGTATTTTAAACCTGGTGGTTTGCCTGCTTTTGAAGAACTAGAGGATTCTGTTTGAAGAAGTTACCTTACTTTGAAATCTGCGCGGTCCTGCAGCAATATGTATGTGAACATGAATGTTTACTCCAGCAGGGGCACAATGCTTGATGGTTACAGTCACCTATGGTAACTAACATTAACAGAACTTGGTGGGGTACCTTGGGTTAGCATTTTTCCTGTTCTCTGGTCACAACAGCAGTATTCTTCAGAGCCTTCCCCAGACCCTGACAGGAAGCGGTTTAGAAACATTTGCAATGCTTCCAGGAACAACTCTGGTTAAGGGGCCAACTTCATTCTCATGGACCAGGTCAGCTGACTTTTGCAAGTTTCAATCAGTACCATGCAGCTCGCCATGGCCACACTTGAGATACTGTACTCTCTATTACTCCATATACTCAACTTGCCATTCAACCTGCAGTGAACTGTTCTAGACATAGGGGGAGATTTATCAAACTGGTCTAAAGTAAAACTGGCTTAGTTGCCCATAGCAACCAATCAGATTCTACCTTTCATTTTTCACAGCTCATTTGGAAAATGAAAGGTAGAATCTAATTGGTTCCCATGGGCAACTAAACCAGTTCTACTTTACACCAGTTAAGGCCCCTTTCACACGGACGAGTATTCCGCGCGGATGGGATGCGTGAGTTGAACGCATTGCACCCGCACTGAATACCGACCCATTCATTTCTATGGGTCTGTTCACATGAGCTGTGATTTTCACGCATCACTTATGCGTTGCGTGAAAATCGCAGCATGCTCTATATTCTGCGTTTTTCTCACGTAATGCAGGCCCCATAGAAATGAATGGGGTTGCGTGAAAATCGCAAGCATCCGCAAGCAAGTGAGGATGCGGTGCGATTTTCACGCACGGTTGCTAGGAGACGATCGGGATGGAGACCCGATCATTATTATTTTCCCTTATAACATGGTTATAAGGGAAAATAATAGCATTCTGAATACAGAATGCATAGCAAAATAGCACTGAAGGGGTAAAAAAAATAAAAAATTAACTCGCCTTAGTCCACTTGTTCGCGTAGCCGGCATCTCCTTCTGTCTTCATCTTAGCTTTATGTAGCAACAAGGACCTTTGGTGACATCACAGTCATCACATGATCCATCACATGATCTTTTAACATGGTGATGGATCATGTGATGACTGTGATGTCACCAAAGGTCCTTGTTGCTACACAAAGCAAAGATGAAGACAGAAGGAATTGCCAGCTACGCAAACAAGTGGACTAAGGTGAGTACATTTTTATTTATTTTTTTAACCCCTCCAGTGCTATTTTACTATGCATTCTGTATTCAGAATGCTATTATTTTCCCTTATAACCATGTTATAAGGGAAAACAATACAATCTACAGAATAACGATCCCAAGCCTGAACTTCTGTGAAGAAGTTCAGGTTTGGGCACCAAACATGCGCGATTTTTCTCACGTTAGTGCAAAACGCATGACAATGTTTTGCACTCGCACGGAAAAATCGCGGGTGTTCCCACAACACACCCGCACATGTTTCCGCAACGCCCATGTGAAAGGGGCCTAAATCTCCCCATAGCTCCTTGAAAGGATGGGCAGTTATAACACATATTAGTAAACAAGGCATAGCATATCAAACATAAGATGGTCCAGTTAACCTCACTGGGTAATAACAGTTGGAACCTGTTATGGCAGTGGTGTGGAACCACTGTGTCAACCAATAGATTTGGCTTTGGGCTACTCCTAAGGGCATTACCCTGGCAGTCTCCTGGTATTCATCCTTAAACCCCTGTACAGGGATCTGGATTTCACTGCACGTGAATCATCAGGCCACTGCCTCCTGAAGTAGTCTCTTTGTGATTGACATCTTACCCACATGAGTCAACAGACAATGCAAAACACTGAGGAATCAGGCTAAATTGTAGTCAAGGGAAGGTTGAGGCTAGGGCAGGCACAGTACAAGTGATCCAATAAACAGTCCAAAGTCAGGGCAGGCAGTGAAGGATCAATACAGAAGTCAGACACAGTTTAGGTAGTGGAGGGTCAAAATCCAGTAAACAGGCAGAAAGTCGGTATACAGGCAGGCAACAGCACAACTTCATAGGACACTAGCAAGTGAAGGCCATTGGCTGGTGTGAATTAGGGTGCTGTCACGATGGAGAGTGGGGGAAAACTCCCCACCATATAGTGTAGGTAAACAGGGAATCAGCTAGGCTTTGACACAGGGAAAAGGGAGCAGGTCACCTTCTAAGCCGCCCTAATCCTGGCCTTGACTCCTAACCGTATGAGCAGACCCAGATGGTAGGTGGGCTCATACACAGGAACCTCGGACCCTGAGTCGCTCTGATGATCCCTGAATAAAGGTTAGGAGCTAGAGACGACCTGTTCCTCCAGAACGCGGATGAACAGGCGTCTCATAGGCCAAGCAGCAATGGTAAGGGAAGACAGTGAGCAGCGACTGGGTCGGCAGGTAAAAACCCAGTGATACGACAACACACGGAACAACAAGCACTTACCTGCTCAGTACCAGACAGGGAAAGAACCAGAAGAAGGAGGAAAGCACAAACATGCTGCACCACAACGCATTGCCCTTGGCAACCAGCATGCATGGTTAACATGTCACAGTGCACAACAACAAGACTACAACACAGCCGTGACAGGTGCACACGCGCTGGTCCTTTGAGAGCTGGGAGGAGCACATCCTTCGGGCAGGGGGAAAGGCCTTGCCAGTAAGAAGCAGGCTTTGGCCTGCTACAAAGAACCAACATGACACTTCAGTGACTGTTCTCGCTGCAAATGAGCAGAGGAAGGCCAGTGTATCCAGGCCACTCAAGCAGGCCTATGAAAAGGTTTCAGTTTAGCCATGGTAGTAGTATTCTTGTTTATAGAAAGCAGAATTATGGTAACTATATTTGTGTCTATATGTAACTATATTCTTGTATAAAAGAGCTTATTTTATAATAGTTATATTCTTGTACATAACTGCTGTATCATAGTAGATATTTTGTTGTACAAAGGAGGAGTCGTTATATATGGCATCAGTATTATAACAGTTATATTCTTGTAAATAGGAGACAGTATTATATTAGTTACATCGTTTTATATAATAGGAGCATTAAAATAGCACTGAATATTCTTGTACATAGGGGGAGTATTATAGTAGTCATATTCTTGTACACAGAGGTCTGTATTATAGTAGTTATATTCTTGTACCCAGAGGTCTGCATTATAGTAGTTATATTCTCATACACAGGAGGCAGTATTATAATATTTATATTTGCATACAGATGAGGAAGAATTATTAGTGTTGAGCGCGATGCTCGAGTCTCCTCCCCGCACGTTTGTTGGCTGCTAAGCAGCCAAAAAACGTGCAGGTAAGTACTGCCATTCACTGTAATGCCGTAGCCATGTTGGCTGCTGACATTACAGTGATTGGTTGGCCGGAACGCATCATGGGGTGCTATATAGCACCCGATGACACGTGTTCGGCTCAGAATCGGTCAGGGAGAGCTGTAGAGCAGAAGAGAGAGATAGTGTAGGGATTGAAATAGCAATATTTTCGTTTTTATACTTGTTATAGACCCATTGTGTGTGGCAGCAATCTATATTTTTAGCGCAACCTTCGCTAAATTATTAAAACTTGTTAGATACCCAAAAGTCCTTTTAAGGACTATTATGTGTGGGAGCGATGTATATTTTTAGTGCAACCTGCACTAAATTGCTAAAACTTGTTAGAGACCCAAAAGTCCTTTTAAGGACTATAGTTGTGTCTGGCAGCAATATATATTTTTAGCGCAAACCTGCGCTAAATAGCTTGCAATTGTTTGGCCGCTGCAGAAAGCAACATTATCTGCACTACATCTCCTGTGTAACATGTGGACAGCCTAAAAATATCTGTGACATCCAGTGTCCTTTTTCCTGTAGATGGTGTCCGCTGCGGACAGTTACATTACCTGCGCTACATCTCCTGTATAACGTTTGCGTATCCGAAATATCATTGACATTCAGTCTAATTTTTTTTGCTGCTGGTGACAGTGATATTATCTGCGCTACATCTCCTGTGTAACGTGTGGACAGCCTAAAAAAATCTGTGACATCCAGTGTACTTTTTCTGTAGACGGTGTCAGCTGCGGACAGTTACATTAGCTGTGCTACATCTCCTGTATAACGTTTGCGTATCCAAAATATCAGTGACATTCAGTCACATTTTTTTTGCTGCTGGTGGCAGCGACATTACCTGCGCTACATCTCCAGTATAACTTTAGCGCATCCGAAATATCTATGAAATTCAGTGTAATTTTTTTGCCGCTGGTGACAGCGACATTATCTGTGCTACATCTCCTGTGTAACATGTGCGCAGCTTAACAATATCTGTGACATCCAGTGTAATTTTTCTGTAGACGGTGTCCGCTGCGGACAGTTACATTACCTGTGCTACATCTCCTGTATAATGTTTGCCCATCCTAAATATCAGTGACATTAATTCAGTGTAATTTTTTATTAGCCGCTGGTGAC
This sequence comes from Bufo gargarizans, assembly GCF_014858855.1. Classification (NCBI taxonomy): domain Eukaryota; kingdom Metazoa; phylum Chordata; class Amphibia; order Anura; family Bufonidae; genus Bufo; species Bufo gargarizans. The sequence goes on along the minus strand of NC_058085.1, from coordinate 266,125,395 downwards.
AGCGACATTACTTGCGCTATACCTCCTGTATAACGTTTGTGCAACCTAAATATCAGTGACATTAATTCAGTGTAGTTTTTTTTTAGGCGGTGGTGACAGCGACATTACTTGCGCTATACCTCCTGTTTAACGTGTGCGAATCCTAAAAATGCCTGTGACATTCTGTGTACTTTATTTGCGCATTCACTTACAAAACCTGCGCTACTGTACGTGTGACGTATTTGCAAGCATATATACCATTTAATATGTGCAAAGCGAGCAGTAAGGGATGGGGAAGTGGTTGTGCTGCTGATGGTGCACGCAGAGGCCGTGGCCCTTGGCGCTGTGAAACTGTGCCTGCTGCCAGAGCACAAGAAACACACTCATCCACGATACCTAGCTTCATGTCCCAGTTGCAGGGTCAGGCCAGTGCGACCAGGTGGTCGGTTGGATTGCAGCAGATAATGCTTTCAGTCAGTTAAGCACCACCCTGTCTTCCACAAAGTCCAGTCTCAGTTGCCAAGAGTCTGGTCAACAGAATCCTCACCCTGATCCTCCTTCCACCCATTATGGAGAGTCTTGGCAAACAAGTGATCCCACACTCGGATATTCCGAGGAGTTGTTTTTATCACCATTCCTTAATTTGGGCCTCTTGCCAAGCCCGCTTGAAGAGGGACATGAGAAGATCTTGTGCCCTGATTTCCAAACTCTGGAGCATCCACAGTCAGAAGATGTCGGTGGGGAACGGCAATTAATGTTTCACGAGGTGGATGATGATGATGAGACACAGTTGGCAATAAGTCAATTGCAATTAGTGTCTCAAGAGGTTCATGAGGAGGATGAGACACAGTTGTCAATAACTGAGGTTGTTGTTAGGTCAGCAATTCAGGCGGATGACCAGAGTGAGGAGGTGAAAGAGGAGGTGCTGGAGAATGAAGTCACTGACCCAACCTGGGAAGGTGGCAAGCCGAGCGAGGACAGCAATACAGAGGGGGAGGGATTTGCAGCACCGCAACAGGCTGGAAGAGGCAGTGGGGTGGTAAAAGGGAGAAGGCAGGCCACACCAAACAGGCCCGCAACTGTTCCCGGAGAACCCCCTTGCAGCAATCTCCCTTGCCAAAGGGTAGGTGTTCCGCAGTCTGGTGCTTATTTGAGGAAAACTGCGAACAGGAAAGAAATTATCATTTGCAACCTGTGCCGTACCAAAATGAGCAGGGGTGTGAACACTAGCAACCTCACCACCACCAGCATGATCCGCCACATGGCATCAAAGTGCCCTAATAGGTGGGCTGAAAGCCTGGATACACAATCACTATCTGCGGGTCACACCACTGTCTTTTCACCTGTGTTATGTGCTGGCCAGTCCCCTGTCCAAGACGCAGGCCTGCATGCCTCCCATCATGCACCTGGACCTTCGCAAGCACCATCAGCTAGCACATCCACTTCTGTGTCCCAGCGCAGCGTACAGATGTCTTTGAACGAAAGCACAAATACACAGCCACCCACCCACAGACCATAGGACTAAATGCACACCTTTCCAAATTGCTGGCCCTGGAAATGTTGCCATTTAGGCTTGTGGACACTGAGGCTTTCCACAGCCTGATGGCGGCGGCTGTCCCGCAATACTCTTTCCCCAGCCGTCAATATTTTTCACAGTGTGCAGTCAAAGTCATACACCAGAATGTGTCCCATTACTTCACCCATGCCCTGACCAATGCAGTTATTGGGAAGGTCCACTTAATGACTGACACATGGACAAGTGCTTTTGGCCAGGGATGCTACATTTTCCTGACGGCACACTGGGTGAACGTTGTGGAGGCCAGGAGTGAGTCGTACCCTGGGATGACACAGGTGCTACCGATGCCTAGGATTGCGCGCCCTATATTCATCAGGGTTTCCGCCACCACCTACGTTAGTTGCTGCAACACCCCCTTCTCCTCCTCCTCCACTTCCACCTCTGAATTATCATCTTGCAGCACCAGTCAAACATCAGTCAGTAGCTGGAAGAAGTGTATCACTGCAGTGGGGAAGCGGCAACAGGCCGTGCTTAAACTGATCTGCTTAGTTGACAAACAGCACACTGCCCCAGAGCTGTGGCAAGAGATAAGGAACCAGACTGAGCTGTGGCTCTCACCACTCAACCTACAACCAGGCATGGTGGTGTCTTGATAATGGCCGTAACTTGGTGGCGGCTTTGGAGCTCGGCAAGCTCACACACATACAATGCCTAGCTCACGTGTTCAACATAGGGGTTCAGCGGTTTCTTAAAACCTCCCCCAATTTGCCTGAGCTACTGGTGAAGGTGCGTCGCATGTGTGCCCATTCTGCAAGTCATCTACAGCTTCCGCCGGTCTGGCAACGCTGCAGCAGCGCTTGCAATTGCCAGCTAACTGACTAAAGTTGTGCGATCTGAGCACGCACTGGAACTCCTCGTTCCACATGTTGACCAGGCTTTGTGAGCATCAGAGGGCAGTAGTGAAATACCAGCTGCAACATGGTTGTCACCTTTAAAGTCAGCTTCTGCTCTTCACAAGTGACGAGGTTTTATGCAACTTTTAGGAATCAACACAGATGGTGAGCGGCGATAACGCTATTATCAGCGTAACCATCCACTTCTGTGTCTACTCAAACGCTTGCTTCTCACAATTATGGTGGACACTTTGAATGTGGAAGAGGTGGAAATGGGGAAGACAGTACACAGGGTGATAGCCAGACCACCCTCAATTCGTCTTCTCAGCGCAAATTGGATGATGAGGAGGAGGAGGAGCAGGAGACGGTTGCCTCCACTACAGAGGGTAGTACCCATGGAATTTTTATTCCATCTGTTCAGCGTGGATGGGTAGCTGAGGAGGAAGAGGATGAGGAGATTAAGAGTCATCATCCTGATGAGGACAGCGAAGTCTTGTCTGTTGGGACTCTGGCACACATGGCTGACTTTATGTTAGGCTGCCTGTCCCGTGACGCTCGCGTTGCATGCATTTTGGCCAACACTGATTACTGGTTGTTCACCCGTCTTGACCCCCGCTACAAAGAGAACTTCTCATCTCTCATTCCTGTGGTGGAGAGGACGAGCAAAATGGTGCAATACCAAAAGGTCCTTGTGGAAACATTTCTCCAAAAATTTCCATCTGACACCGCTGGCTGCAGAGTACGCAGTTTCTTGGCCAACCGAGGAGGGGAGACAAGGGGAACACACAGCAGTTCCAACAGAGGCAGGTCAACACTCTCCAATGCCTGGGACAGTTTTGTGACACCCCGCCAGCACCCTCAACCCGATGTGCGGCCTAGTGTCACAAGGAGGGATTTTGGAAGATGGTGAAGGAGTACGTTGCAGACCGTGTCAGCATCCTCAGTGATCCCTCTGTGCCTTACAACTATTGGGTGTCCAAGCTGGACACGTGGCATGAACTGGCACTCTGCGCCTTGGAGGTGCTAGTCTGCCCCGCCACCAGCATTTTTGTCAGAGCATGTATTTAGTGCTGCTGGGGGCATAATAACTGATAAGCGCATCCGCCTGTCAACTGAAAATGCTGACCCGTTGACTCTTATCGAAATGAACAAGGCCTGGATTGCCCCTGACTTCTCAACTTAACCAGAGGAAAGCAGCTGAACATAAAGGCACTCTAAATGTGGCTTTTATGGTGTATTGAATACACTGTATTTCTTTGCACCCCTTCCACCACTAAAAAGGTTATATGGTTCAATCTCCCTTTTCTCATCCTCCTCCTCCATCATATCAACATGCTTATTAGGCTGCCTTCACTCCTAATGTTTTAGAGGGTCAGCTGAGCAGCGGGCTGTCACTCATAATGTTTTAGAGGGTCACCAGCAGGCCCTCACCCATAATGTTTTTGAGGCTCACCACCAGGCCTTCAACCATAATGTTTTAGAGGGTCAGCTTAACAGCAGACCCTCACCCCTAATTTTTAGATGGTCTGCTCGGCAGCAGGCCCTCGCCCACAAAATTTTGTAAATGGTCAGCTCGGTAGCAGGCCCTTGCCCATAATGTTTTAGATGGTCAGCTCGGCAGCAGGCCCTCACCCATAATGTTTTAGATGGTCAGCTCGGCAGCAGGACCTCGCCCATAATGTTTTAGATGGTCAGCTCAGCAGCAGGCCCTCACCCACAAACATTTTTTAGTTGGTCAGCTTGGCAGCAGGCCCTCGCCCGCAACATTTTTTAGATGATCAGCTCGGCAGCAGGCCCTCACCCCTAATGTTTTAGATGGACAGCTCAGCAGCTGACCCTCACCCCTAATGTTTTAGATGGTCACCAGCAGGCCCTTGCTCCTAATGTTTGTGAGTGTCACCAGTAGGCCATCAATCATAATTTTTCAAGGGTGTGTATGATGCCCTCCTTTATGTGTAATAAAGGGTGTATTGGAGTGCCAGTTCCTTGTATTTTTTGGCAGCACTTTCACTTAGTGCATAGGCTTTATAAGTGTAGGAGTCCCACTACCTGAACAATTGTACTACAATGTGAATGAGGCCCTCCTTTATGTGATATACAGGTTGTATCGGAGTGCCTCTTCCTTGCAATTCTTGGCAGCAATTTCACTTTTTATACAAGTAAATATACACGAAAGAATGTTTCCTAATAATTTTTCCTCTAAAATCTATTTTATCTTTGGTTTGGTGCGTATTATTATCAGTCTGTAAAAGTGGTGTGCTTCTCGGACAACATCGTTCCCAGCAGCGACCTGGGAGTCCAAGTGGCATCCAGACATCCTCCCTATGCTGTTCCCGAACCATTTCAGTCGTGTTTCCATCGATTTCTAAACTTTTACTATGAACCAGGTACCCTCCCCTCTTCAGAGCAAGGGGTGTTTGGTTTAAAGCTTGGGTTCTCTCATTGACTTCCATTGTGCTTGTGTGCTCCGTAGAGCACCCGAGCATCCCAAGGTGTTCTACTCGAGCACCCGATCACTTTGGTGCTTGACCAACACTAATTATCATTATAGTAGTATGGTATACTCATACACAGGAGGCAGTATTATAGTAGATATATATTTTTAACCAAATTTCTTTTTATTGTAAGAAAAATCAAGGCCATAGCCCACACATGACAGTACAATGATGGCAATAGGGTACAAGATAGTCATCCAGCATACATGTCAAGTGCAAACAGTACCAGCTGTCATTGACATTAATCATACAAAGAGAAATCAAAGAAAAGAGAAAAAAGGGGGAAAGAGGACATCAGGAGGGGAGGGAGGGGGGGGGGAAACAAGGAAGGGATACACATCTGCTCCATCAAGTAAAGTTTCTGTAGACTTTCCATGGAGACCACAATTTCAAGAAACGAGAGCGTGAGTTAGTCTCCCAATGCGCTAGCTCCTCGAAACGGTAGATCTGGTCCACCTTCTCAGACCACATAAGGGCAGTCGGCGGGGAATCGTTCTTCCACAAAAAGGGTATGATCAACCTAGCCGCTGTGAGCAACATCGTTGGAAGGTCATGTTTGGTAGGCGTAAGGGACTTGTTTGGGCACCATAACAGAATGAGCTTAACATCCAGTGATATCTCAGTGTTACATATTTGGTTGACTAGTGCCTCAACCTCGCTCCAGAACGGCCGGATCTTAAGACAGAACCACCAAATATGTGATAGAGATCCAGTGTCTGTGCCACACCTCCAACATTTTTCGGAGACCTCTGGGTTCAATTTATGCAAAAATTCAGGCGTTTTGTACCACCTGCAGAGAAGTTTAAATGAGTTCTCCTGGATTCTCACACAACGGCTGAAACCGTGCGAATGAGCCAGAATAAACGCCCTTTCTGGGTCCGTGAAGGCTATGGAGAGTTCACGTTCCCATGAAGTCATGAAACGAAGCTCCGGGGGCAGGGAGGAGAGCAATTCTTTATACATCAGAGATAGCGGCCGAATAAGAGGCTTAGTAGTCAAAACCTTCTTTTCAAGCCAGGAGGGGGAGCTACTACCAGAGAGGAGTCCAACACAAAGTTTGGTATCCCTCTGGAAGTTCGCTAGATGGAAAAAGGGTGCAGCTTTGACCACAGGGAGGTCCATTACTGAATCCCAGTGCAAGCTACCGTCCGGGAGAAGGACATCCCGCAGAGCAGTGTCAGCGAGCTTAGACCAAATCCCGGAGGGGCGTGGCACAGCAGGGTGTAGGTGACATTGAAGAAGTCTAAGCGGCATACAAGCGTTCGGGAAGTTAAAGGTACGGGATTGGATCATTTTAGACCACTCCACCAACATGCCCTTCCAAACCGGGGACGTATAACAATGGTTAGCTGAAATAGGCCTTATACCCCACATAGCTAACAGTTCCTGGTCAATCAAAAGAGCATTTTCCAGACGGGAACAAAGGGAATTGGACTGGCGAGACATAATATTAACACATCTACCCAGCTGTACAGCAGTGTAGTAAAGCTTGACATCTGGCATCCCAAAACCCCCTAACTTCCTATCCCTTGTAAGCACAGAGTAGGCAATACGTGGCGATTTGCCATTCCATAGGAAGCGTGTGAACACCCTGCGGACTTCAGTAAAGTATGAATTCGGAAGCCAAATAGGGAGAGATTGCAGCAAGTATAAAAATTTGGGGAGAATAAAGGTCTTGATGTAGTTTTTTCGTCCCACCCAGGAAACAAACGGGAGTTTCAGATTCTGTAAATGTGAACGAACATTTTGCAGAAGCGGCATAAAGTTAAGGGAAATGAGATCCTGAACATTAGCTGAAATATGCGTCCCCAAATACACAATGTCTCTAGAGGCCCAAGAAAAAGGAGTTGCACGCTTAAGAGCAGTGATCACCATTTGTGGACATGAGATATTGAGAGCCATGGATTTCCCATAATTAATTTTAAAATTCGAAACGAACCCAAAATCCTCAAATACATTCAGCAACCTGGGCAAGGCCTCTTTAGGGTTTGAAATCATGACTAAAAGGTCATCCGCGAATGCTGCAGCAACGTGAGTACAGGTACCGATACGTAGACCCTCAATCTCTGGGTCCAACCGAATCTTACAAAGTAGGGTCTCCATCACCAGAACGAACAACGCAGGAGATAAGGGACACCCCTGCCTCGTCCCGTTAGTGATGCGAAATGGCGGCGAAAGTGTACCATTCACTTTGACCATGGCAGAGGGGGCCGAGTATAACGTATAGATAGCTTTAATAAATTGGTCCGGTAGACCAAACCTCGACAGGGCCTCGGACATAAAGTGCCAGCTGACCCTGTCGAAGGCCTTTTCCGCGTCTGTGCTCACCAACACCAAAGGCTTAGCTGAACGTTTGGCCCAGTTTACAAGATGAAGAAGCCTTATGGTGTTCTCAGACCCCTGTCTGCCATGGACAAAACCCACCTGGTCTTCCTGGACGATGTCGGGCAACACATCCTGGAGCCTAGTAGCCAAGATCTTCGCCCACCACTTCACATCACAATTAAGCAAAGAGATCGGCCTGTAGTTGCTGCAGCATGTCGGATCCTTATTCTCCTTATGCAGGATCGTAATATGCGCCATCAAGGAGTGTGGAGCCAAAGAGCCCCCAGTGAGGAGGTGGTTGCACAGGTCCCTGAAACGAGGAATTAAAACATCTTTAAAGGCCTTAAAGTAAGCAATAGAAAACCCATCCGGACCTGGACTCTTGCCCGAGGGGATGGACATGAGAACCCTATGAATCTCTGAATCGGTGACTGGCCTAGTCAACTGAGATGCCTTAAGAGAGGATATGGAGGGGAGGTCTAAATTCTGCAGGAATTTATTAGTGGCTTCAGAAATATCAGTAGCAGCAGCGCCCTCTGGGGGGGGCAGGTTGTAGAGCGCCTCATAGAAAGTACAGAAGGCCTTAGCTATATCTGGGGTAGATTTATGTACTTTGCCTTTGGGGTCCTTAATAGAGGAAACAAAGGAGTCAGAGAACTGCTTCTTAGCAATCGCCGACATCAGTCTGTTTCCTCTATCCCCATGTGCATAGGCTTTAAACCGGGAGCGCAAGATCAGCTTTGCAGAGGTGACATTTAAAAGATTTTTCAAATGTACTCTAGCCTCAGTGAGTTCCGTCAGAGTGGCCTTAGCCTGGGATTCCTTGTGAGAGGACTCAAGGCGAGCAATTTTCGCAAGTAAAGCATCTAAAGCCTGTGTCCTACGCTTTTTCACATAAGCCCCTAACGCTATCAGTTCCCCCCGTATAACTACCTTATGTGTCTCCCATAGAGTGGAAGGGGAAGGAGGTGACTCCGTTGTGTCATTGAGCACAAAAAACTCGGAAAGCGAGGCCCTGATTTTGCGAGCGTGGGAAGGATCCAAAATCAGGGTGTCGTTCAGACGCCAGATGCGTTCTTTTCTCTTTGATCCGGACAGGGAGAAATTAATGATGACAGGCGCATGGTCGGACAATGTGATACTACCAATCCGGGCCTCAGAGACATTGCGTATATGTGAGTCAGACAGGAACAAATAATCTAACCTATGGAATGACATCTTAGCATGTGAATAGAAGGTATAATCACGGCCATTAGGGTTCATAGTACGCCAAACATCAAGGACCTTCAATTTCCGTAGGGAAGATTTAAGCCTTCTCAAGAGCCTGTAGGACACAGACGGTCTCCCCAACGATGTGTCAACAGCTGGTTCTAGAGCCACATTGAAGTCGCCCCCCAGAACCAACAACCCATCAGTGAATGCCGATAAGGAAGCAAGGGTCTGAACGAGCCATGGTACTTGGCCCCTATTAGGCGCATAGAGATTGGCGAAAGTAACCGGCGAGTCACCAATTACACCCTTTACAAAAATGTACCTGCCCTCAGGATCCGCTGAAGTAGCTGCATGCTTAAAGGGGAGGTTTTTGTGTATAGCTATACTAACTCCTCTACTAGCGGAATCATGTGTACTATGAAACCACTGAACAAACCTCTTAGGAGGAAGTCGAGGGATTTTATTCGTTCTAAAATGCGTCTCCTGGAGGAAGGCCACCGAGACCCTATCCTTCAGCAGAAGGGATATGGTGTGAGACCTTTTGCATGGCTCGTTTAGCCCGTGCGCATTCAGGGAGGCGACTACAATTGATGACATGACAAAATCCGTATTAAGCAGAGAAAGCACAAATCACCCATGAAAATGTCTAACAGAGTATAGCATATATGAGCAGGATGAGGAAAGGAGGGAAAGGGAAAACATGTAAAATAAAATAAATTAAGAGAAATAACCAACAACATAGTGGTCCGGTAAAAAACCAGCTCAGATGCAGCGTACATCTAAAAGAAAGGTAGGTGTTCACCTATCACCATCCAAGACAGGGTTGGAGTGGCGAGGGGGCAAGTGAAACACCTCTAGGTCTACTACAAAAACGGAGACCAAAAAAAACAAAAAATGCTTCCAGCACCGGAAACGATCCGGCCATTCCCCTGCAGTTGGGGAGAGAGAAAAAATGCCTACTGAGAGGCAGAGTCCCAAAACATGAGAAAAGAGTCCCGATTAAAGCGTGACTTGTTGTAAAAACACTAGGACCAATAAACATCATACTTTGTGAAAAGCAAAACGAACCAAAAAGAAGGCCTTAACCTTCCATGTAAACAATAGGCTGTGAAGCCGGGAGACAGTCATCTCTCACATAGGAACAGAAGGCAAGGCACAGTGTCGGCAGCCCTTGCTAACAGGCAAAAATAATCAACGGCACCTTGTTCTGGGCTCAAGTGATGGCCCTGTCCATCTTGCTGCGACCCATGCGATCCGACTTGCTTGCGAAAGCCGTCTGCCAAGGAGACACCCGCGGCGGGACAGGTAAGGGGCCATCTTGGTCGGCTGGTAGCCACGAGGGAATCTCCACCGGAGGGACATCCAGGGACCTCCAAACTGATTCCAGGTCCGCAGGTGACCGTACTGTAAGCAGCTTTCCATTCCTAGAGACAGCCAGACCAAACGGATAAAGCCACCGGAACGGAGTCGACGTCTTCCTAAGAACTTCAAGGAGAGGCTTGAATAAGCGTCGCTTAGCCAGGGTGGATGGCGCCAGATCCTGGAACATCTGTATCTGCGCGTTTTCGTACTCCAACACCTCCATCTCACGTTGCCTTTTTAAGAGAGCTGCGGTATCTATATAGCTCAATAGGCCGCAAATCACGTCACGTGGCGGCTCTTGTGGTTTAGGCCTAGGACGCAGCGCCCTGTGAATGCGTTCCACCACGATCCCTTCCGCTCTGTCCGGCCCCAGCATGGTGGAGAACAACTCCCGCGCCACAGTCGGTAAGGCCTCTGCTGCTATCGATTCAGGGAGGCCGCGTATGCGTATGTTGCGCCGGTGACTCCGGTTCTCCTGGTCCTCCAGTTTCAGGAAGGCCTCATTTAGTAGAGCTTTATGGGACGCTAGCACTTCCGACGCTTTACCTTCATAGGTTAAAATGGCGTCCTGCGTACCCTCCAGCGTGACCACTCTCTGGCCTAAATGCTTCATGTCGTCTTTGATGTCCGCCAAATCTTGCTTAAGAGGCGTGAGGGCTGATTCAAGGACCCGGCGAAGGGTCCGCTCCGACAGAGGCGGATCTCTGGGCCTCCTGTCTGAGGTATCGGAGCCGCTGCCCGCATCGGATAGCTTTCCTGCATCAGAGTCCTGTGCAATAGACGCCGCCATATTGGCGCCTTTCTGTGTGGCAGCTCTCGGCGTTTTTTCGGAGAAATTTCTTCATTTCAGGCTGTCTGGAGCGCTGTGGAGTGGACTCTGAACTGCCTCTTGTCTTTTCTTTGCCAGGTTTCCCCATAATCAGGTAAAATCCAAGCTTTTATAGGGTGAATGAGCCGGAATGCTGGAGGAGCTCAAGCTCGTGCGGCCATTCAGCAGCGTGGCTCGGCTCCGCCCCCTATAGTAGATATATATTTTTGTACATACTGGTCAGTATTATAATAGTTAAATTATGCACAGAGGAAATGTTTTAGCAGCTATATTCTTGTATTGTACATAGGTGCTAATGAGGGCCAGCATTATAATAGTTGTATTGATATACATAAAGGGCAGTATTGTAGCTTACATAGCAGTGCCCCATAACACTTTTAGCAGGTGCCCCCATAAGACTGCTAGACAAAATGAGGTGTCAGAGCCATGTCCCTTTTTCTAGCATCACTAGTAAAATGACAAATACAGTATGGAGAGGGAGTTATAGAGAGCGAAAGACAGAGATAGACTAATACATTGTAACAAGACCATCCGCTGAGTGATGAATGGCTTCTATGTCTATGGCCAGTTTTGCAGATACAGTAAGGATAAACCAGATAGGAACAAATCTTCTAAAGCACAGGAGGATGATGTGACATATATTACTGTACATCAATGCAGGCTGTTGCTGAATTTGGCCCCCGGTGCTTTGCATTATGTAGAATGGAGTAAGGTTATTCTCTGCTGTGATAACACTATCCACCAAGAAATCTTGTGGGGGTCATACGCCCATACACAGCAGCTGCATGGAGTTTGTATGCTGCAACTGTTTTTGCTACACACATATTCCTCTGTAACTCAAAAACTCATTGATCAATTTCTACTAAACTTGGAACACATATCACTTACTATCTGGGAAAGAAAACTGTGGAGGTAACATGACAGTGAGTTTCTGTCTGTCCATCTGTTCTTTATGCACGACCACACGACTGGACCGATCTTCACCAAATTTGGAACACATGTACATCAGGTTTCCAGGAAGGTTTTAGATCGGGTCTCAGCTCTCTAGGATGTGCCGTTCCTGAGATATTCCCAGAAAATGACCTGCATTAGCCAATACAAGCCTGCAAATCTTTTTTTTCTTCATATCCCAACTGCAATACACACGGTCACGTGTCCTTTATCAGCCAATAGAAGCTCGCAGGCCCTTAGTCTCCACATACAAACAGTTTTACTCCAGGTTTCCATAACAACCCAGCCATTTTTCTTCACTGCTGTAGCTTTAGGGCTACACGACAACATGTATCGCGTGATAATAAGTCGCACAACACATAGGGCACAACTACACTGCTACATGTGTCGGGCGACATTGATGTCGTTATAAAAATTGTTGAGACAAAATATCGCTGACACATGTCGTCGTGTAGCCCTAGCGTTAAAGAGGCAGGGTGCTGTGGAGGTCACTGTTAAAGAGGCATTCACTGTGGAGGTCACTGTTAAAGGGTCACCCACTGTGGACGTCACTGTTAAGGGGGCAGGGGCCACTATTAAAGGGGCAACTGCTGTGGAGGTCACTGTTAAGGCAGCAGGGTACTATGAGGTCACTGTTAAGGGAGCGGGGTACTGTGGAGGTCACTGTTAAGGGGTTGGGCCCCTGAGGAGGTCACTGTCAAGGTTGTGGTGTGCTGTGAAACTCACTGTTAAAGGGGCGGGCTGCTGTGAAGGTCAAAAAGGAGGTCCCATTTAAAAAAGGCAGGGCACTGTGGGGGAGGGGTCAGTGTTAAGGGGTGGGGTACTGTGGAGTTCACTGTTAAAGGGGCTGGGTGCTGTAGAGGTCACTGTTATGGGGGATACTGTCTGCTAGTGCCTCTATAAAAATCAATTTAAAATGAATCTGTCACTACCAACATCCCTATCCAACTGTTTGCATAGACACAGAGCTGTGGTTTACCTAAAGCACTGTTTTTCTTCTGCTGATCTGAGGCTCCTTTCCAGAGCTATGGTGCTTTTTCTTAATATTAGACCTTTGGTACAATGAGGGAGTCACCACTGCTCTTATTGCACCCATCATCCACTAATTTCAGCCTCTCCCAGGCTGCTTTGATTGACAGGGCCAGGCAGTGGCAAAGCAATGAGGGAGGGACTGGCCACAGAAATGAGTGGAGCTTAAGTGCAACAATTGCAAAGGTAACACCCTCATTGCACCAAAGGCCTAATTAGCATATTATGAAAAAGCATCATAACGCTGGAACAAATTTATCTAATATCTATCTAGCATCTCCCTATCTAGTTCATATCTATCTAGTTTCTATATCTCTATAGACTGCGCTTACAAGTGTAAATATAATTTTGTAGTAAATAACTTGTTGTCATGGAAATCTTGCCCTTACTACCTTCCTACTGATATAATGTGTGCGTTGTTTGAGCACACTAATCACTGAAGGTCATATATTGTGAAATTGGTAAGGAGAAAACAAATGTTCTGGAGACCTCTAGTGGCTATAGGATTCTCTAATTTAATTACTGATAGGCAGGAAATTCCCATTTGTTTGTAGAAATCAGAGTCTCATTTCCTTCTGGGATTCGCGTCCCTACCTATCCCTTGGTTGAACTTGATGAACTTATGTCTCTTTTCCACATTTACATGTAGCAATCATCCCCTTTGTTGAGAACGAGTGATCACAGTAGCAGTCCTCATATAGATTCATTGTTTGCCGGCAACAGATCCCTGTTTACACCATGTGCTACCAGCAAACAACGATTCTATGTGTGCAGCATCCTGCTCCAATGTTGCGTTATACTATAAACTGCAAAAGATAGCGTAATAATATATTTCTATGTAATGCACGCCTTTACTATATATGCATGCACATGGTAACAAGAGGCCATATTCATAACCACCACTAGATGAGGCTAGTGTCACCCTCTATAACAATAGAAGAGATGGCGCACTAGAGTCAGTTGGAGTCTAGTCATCAGGACAGCAAGGAGACCATGTGCCAAGACCACCACTGATGGACTGCAGTGTGGTCTGTAACCATGGAAACGAGCAGTGTATAATGTGATGGAAAAATTAATCCAGCAAAGGAAGCAATATGGATACTAACAATACATTAGTAAGTTCCTTGTATTAACTTTCTCTACATGATATATGCCACTTAGTGAAGAGAGACAATCCCTTTAAGCAGCCTGATCACCTGTGAGCATCTCTACATCCCAAGATGGATAACGTTGAAATGTACTGTGAGTACTGCAATCTGTTCAAAGAATGAGGAAGAAGTGTTTGCCTTCCGGGAGGGAGAACCGCTAGTGTTGGGCGAGCATGCTCGGCAGAAACACCAGTTCGCTATGCTCGGCCGAATATCGCATGTGCTCGAGCGCGATGCTCGAGTCAGTGTATTTAAATTTAATTTAACCTCTATTTCTGAAAAGTTTCTGGCGGGATTCGAACTCACAACCTTCTAAATTACAGCTAAGAATGTTAACCACTACACTATAGAAAAAAAATGCTCGCACAAATATCGCATGTGCTCGAGCGCGATGCTTGAGTCAGTGTATTTAAAAGTAATTTAGCCTCTATTTCTGAAAAGTTTCTGGTCGGATTTGAACTCACAACCTTCTACATAAAGGGCACCTTGACCGTCATCCAACAGGTGTGCCCTTGCATGTTGGCCCAGAGTGCTTCAGAACCGAGAGTGCAACTACTACTACACCAATCCAGCTATTCACACACTCATGCACGACGCTGCGACCAGATCACTGCAAGTGCCACATAAAAGCTGGAGTGAGATGATTTATTGAGCTAATTTATTAACAGCATACTTGCCAGCTCTCCAGGAACATCTGGGAGGTGACTAGAAATAGTTGAGGCCTCACAGATTCATTAAATTGTCAGCAAATCTCCCTCGCTGAGCACAAGGAGAGCACTCTATGAGCTCTAACTGTATGTGGCACCAGGATGCTGTGTCATAAGATGCAGCCCCAGTGCTCATACCTGCTCTAAGTGGGACATCATGCATCATGAAAAGAAGCATGATGTGTGACAAAAGGGCCTTCACAGGAAAGATCCAGGGCCATTCAAAAGAAAGTACACACACACAAAAAATTATGTTGGCATGCTCATCTCCCATAAGGCAACGTACAAAATATACCATAGATGATTAATTCACACATGCCTTTATAATAAATTTGATACATTTTGGCCCTCCAGAAATTCAAATCTACACCATGCCTTTATGACTCTAGGCCTCTTCCCTTTCCTTGCCACTTTAGAAACATTTTGAAAAGATCAAAAAGTGCCACAACTGTGGCACAACATCATTTAATAAATGTGCCCCAATGTCTCTTACCTTTTGTATGCATTCCATAACCTTAGCAGCTGCTGCCTGACACTGAGTGCAATTGCATAGTGTACTTTCCAAAACTTTGTAGCACATTCAAAGATTTATAATAGCTTAAAGAGCTTTGATGTACAGAACACATTAGTACACGTTTACAAAATTCTAAGCATTCTGTCCATGACGTATGTGTTCACGTTATTACTCTCTTTTGTTGAAATTATATCTGCGCTCCAGTCCTAGATTGTTCGGATGAGCAATAGGAAATTATATTCCTTAGCAGATACTAACAGCCGAGTTCTGCTTCGCAATAATGGATTAATACATCAACACGAAGACGACACAAGAACCAGAATAGAAAGATTTATCCTCCACTTCGAGTTCAATAATGATAATTTACAGACCTATTTATCCCATTCCAGATACGGTGTGGACATATCATCATCTAAATTCACTATGACACAAAGTCAATGGATTGGAAACTCAACAATTTTGGTTTTATTGTTAACCACTAGAGATGAGCGAGTTTGAGGTTTTTTTATTTTTTTTAAAGTTGGTTTGATCCGAATATATTTATTTCCTGGCTGCAGAGAGCCTTTAAAGTTGTGTAGAACACTGTGCCTTGCAGTAACACGCAGAGGGAGTCTACTTTGGTAGGGAAATAATACTGTGAGTCCGTATGACATGCAGATGACAGGATTCACTCTTAGAATCACTGCACACTTCACTTATTTGGGCAGTCACAGGGCCAAAACTGACCAAATACTGCAATTTAGGTATGAACTCAGCCTTACAGAAGAAGCACACTCCTTTTACACCGTCATCAGCTGATTCCACATAGATGTCTACAGAACCTGTTCTATTAAACGCTTATACAAGTAGAGCCCCCCGACAGAGTGGAGAGGGTGTCAGCAGTAAGTTTGTGTTGACTTCACTGATTATTTTGCCCTTCCTCTGATCCGTCAGAACAATAACCTCCAAAAACTGATCCTGTCTGTGGAGCATTCACTCGGTCAGCATTTGGTCAGTAATCTATCAGTATTGCTAAAGCCATAAAAACCAAGAGTAGATTAGTGATGATTGAACATGCTTGGCAAAACACCTGTTCGGCTTGAGCATCTTGATGCTCCGCACATGGCGGTACTCGGCAGAGCGCCATGTTTAAGTCTCCTCCCAGCATGTTTATTGCCAAAAAACCTGCAGGTAAGTACTGCCCTCAATGTAATGCCAGTAGCCATGTTGGCTACTGGCATTACAGTGATTGGCTGGTCGAAACGCATCATCGGGTGCTATAAAGGACCCGATGAAGCATGTTCGGCTCATTCGTAGTCAGGGAAAGCTTAGCATAGGAAGGGACAGAGAGTGTAGGGAGTGTAATTGAATATTTTTTTGTACAAAAACATTTTAGCGACCCAAAAGTCCTTGTAAGGACTATTGTGTGTGACAGCAGCAATATATGTTTGTAGCGCAACCTGCACTAAATTGCTCAGTGTTAAGGAGAGCTGTGCATAGGAAGGGACAGACAGTGTAGGGAGTGCAATAGGAAGATTTTTATACAAAAAACTTTTCAGAGACCCAAAAGTCCTTTTAAGGACTATTGTGTGTGACAGCAGCAATACATATTTTTAGTGCATCCTGCGCTAAATACTGTGTAATAGGCCGCTGCGGACAGTTAAATTATTTGTGCCACATCTCCTGTTTAAAGTGTGCGCATCCCTAAAATATCAGTGACATCCAGTGTACTTTTTCCGTAGACAGTGTCCGCTGCGGGCAATTAAATTATCCGCGCCACAAGCCACCACATCTCCTGTCTAAAGTGTGCGCATCCCTAAAATATCAGTGACATCCAGTGTACTTTTTCCGTAGACGGTGTCCGTTGTGGACAGTTAAATTATCCGTGCCACATCTCCTGTTTAAAGTGTGTGCATCCCTAAAATATCAGTGATATGCAGTGCACTTTTTCCATAGACAGGTGTCCGTTGTGGACAGTTAAATTATACGTGCCACATCTCCTGTTTAAAGTGTGCGCATCCCTAAAATATCAGTGATATGCAGTGCAGTTTTTCCATAGACAGTGTCCGCTGCGGACAGTTAAATTATCTGCGCCACATCTCCTGTTTAAAGTGTGCGCATCCCTCAAATATCAGTGATATGCAGTGCACTTTTTCCATGGACAGTGTCCGCTGTGGGCAATTAAATTATCCGCGTCACAAGCCACCACATCTCCTGTCTAAAGTGTGCGCATCCCTAAAATTTCAGTGGCATCCAGTGCACTTTTTCTATAGATGGTGTCCGCTGCAGACAGTTAAATTATCCGCCCCACATCTCCTGTCTAAAGTGTAGCTCCTTGGCCAACTGAAGAGGAGAGACAAGGGGAACACACAGCAGTTCCAACAGAGGCAGGGCAACACTCTGCAAAGCCTGGTACAGTTTCATGACACCCCGCCAGCACCCTCACCCTGATGTGCGGCCTAGTGTCACAAGGGGGGAAACATTTTGGAAGATGGTGAAGGAGTACATAGCAGAATGTGTCTGCGTCCTCAATGATCCCTCAGTGCCTTAAAACTACTGGGTGTCCAAGCTGGACACGTGGAACAAATTGGCGCTCTATGCCTTGGAGGTGCTGGCCTGCCCTGCATTTTGTCTGAGCGGGTATTTAGTGCTGCTGGTGGCATTATAACAGATAAATGTATCCGCCTGTAAACTGAAATGGCTGACAGGTTGACTCCTATAAAAATGAACAACGCTGAAAGTAGATAGGCCAGACATCCTAATGGATCGTCGGCCCCAGGTTATCTAGAGCCACCAAAGCAGCAGCAGGCCCTCACCCATAATGTTTTAGATGGTCAGATCAGCAGCTCCTTGCTCAAAATGTTTTTGAGGGTCACCAGCAGGCCGTCAATCATAATTCTTCAAGGCTGTGTATGATGCCCTCCTTTATGTGTAACAAAGGGTGTATTGGAGTGCCGGTTCCTTATAATTTTTGGCAGCCCTTTCACTTAGTGCATAGGCTTTATGAGTGTAGAAGTCCCACTACATGAACAATTGTACCACAATGTGAATGAGGGCCTCTTTTATGTGATATACAGGTTGTATCGGAGTGCCTCTTCCTTGTAATTTTTGGCAGAACTTGCACTTTATACACAAGTAAATATACAGGAAAGAATGTTTCCTAACAATTTTTCATCTAAAATCTATTTTATCTTCATTTGTGTGTATTATTGTCAGTCTGTAAAAGTGGCTTATTACTCGGACAAGATCGTTCCCATCAGCGACCTGGGAGTCCAAGATGCATCCAGACATTCTCCCCATGCTGTTCCTGAACCATTTTGGTGGTGTTTCCATAAAATTCTGACCTTTTCCTATGAACCAGGCACCATTCCCTCTTCAGAGCCGGGGGTTCTACCATGCTCGGGTTCTACCATTGAATTCCATTGTGCTCCGGTGCTCGGTAGAGCACCCGAGCATCCCGATGTGTTCGGCCCGAGCCCCCGAGCACTATGGTGCTCGATCAACACTAGAAAAGATCCAAAAAAGAGATGACACGTGAGTGGAATATTTGCATGTCTTCTGTGTTTTGTTCCCACTCCTGCTTTTGGCTACCAAATCACAAGCCAATTCTGATGGGACCATACAGGCCTTACAGCTGTTATACACACAGGATCCGTTGTGGGTCTCATGTTTCCTTGCTTCTGACAGATCAGAAGAAAGGTCAATTAAATGATGATATCAGCAAGGCCGAAAGGCAAAATAGTGGCCCACTCATGAAGTGGGGAGGGTGGGAACAGCATTAGAAGTCCACAGAGTGGCTCTATAACATAGTGGTGACGTGGAAGCAGCATGAGGAGGTCACAGAGTGGCACAATGACAGTGTGGAGGTGTCAGCAGCAGCATCACGAGGCCACAAAGTGGCAAGGTGACAGTGTGGAGGTGGCCGCATCATCAGGAGACCACAGAGTGGCCCTATGACATAGTGGTGAGGTAAAAGCAGCATGAGGAGACCACAGAGTGGCATGGTGACATAGTGTGGAGGTGTCAGCAGCATCAGGAGACCACAGATTGACCCGTGACAGACTTGGGAGGTGGGTGGCACTAACAGTACCCGCTAATGATGGTGGGTGTAAGAAGGAGAACTTGGCATCAGATGTGTGGCATCAGGCTGGTGGCAGCATTAGAATAGTAGCTGAGGCAGGTAGCCAGATGAAACCTGTCCCTTTTTGTCAAGGTTTGGGTGAGGCAGCATGGATGATCTAATCTGATGCATCAGGCATTGGTGGGTGGAAATCCTGGCTGATCCACCCCTGATTCATCTTGACAAAGGTCAGTCTTATCACATTTTGGTTGGACAGGCGAGTTCTTGGAGTAACTATGGCCCCCGTCGCACTAAACACCCGCTCTGATGCCACACTACTGGATGGGCAGGACAGCTTTTCCAGGGCAAATTCTCCCAGTTGCAGCCACAAATCCAGTTTGGCTGCCAAGTAGTCTAGTGGATCTTCAAAGTGGGGTGGCAGGGTGCTGTCCATGTATGCCACCACCTGCTCCCGGTCTAGCTGCTGCTGCTGGTGAGTAGTTTATTCACTAGGCGGGTCTAGACTCAAGTGGCTGCTAATGGAGCTGGAACTGCTCCTACCCCCCCCCCACCCTGCCACAGCAGCCATGGCAGAGGAACGTGAACCCAGTGGGTCCCCAGGTCAGACCTGTGAGAGGATGGATGATGGCGCAGATAGGCAGCGGCCAACTAACTATGTAGGATGTTTATATAATAGTTCAGTATGTCCTCCCTCTCAGCGAGTGTAAAAAAGACCCCAATTTTGGACCGGTAGCAAGGGTCCAACAAGGTGGAGAGCCAGAAGTCATCCCTCTGCCGAATGGTGACAAGTCGTCTGACACTACGCAAGCAAGTGAGCATGCATCGGGCCATTTATGCAAGTGACTGGGAGTGACTCCCTGCCTCCATCTCGACTGCATACTGCCACGGTGTGTCTAGGTCCTCTGCCTTGTCTTCCTCATCGCCCTGTAGCTCCTCTGGCTGCTCCTGCTACTCCTCTCCTGTCACCTGTGTAGCAAAACCACCCATTTTGCTACATATTGCTTATGCTCCAATGTATGCCTCCTTCTCATCCAGTTCAGCCCCCACAGGGCTCATGTGGCCATGCCTCCAGTCCCCTGACTAGCCAGATTTACCAGAATCTGTTCCAGGATATGAAGCAGTGGAATGACATTGTTCATCCCATAGTCCTGGCGACTGACAAATAACTTGGCCTCCTCAAAGGGCGTGGGCAAACGGCAGGTGTTATGCATGAGCTGCCACTGGCTGACATCGAAGTTACACAGGGGAGTACTTCTCTCTGCTTGGATCATCAAAAAATCGTTTATGGCCTTTCTTATGTTCATGGCCTGTTCATATAGTCGGTCCAACATATGGAGGGTGAAATTCCAACGGGTGGAAACGCCGCATATCAGCCTATGTTGTGGGATGTCTTTCTGCCACTGCAGCTCAAAGACAGTGTTCTTTGCGTGGTACGAGTGGCTGAAGTGCATGCAAAGTTTCCTGGCCATTTTTGGGATGTCTTGCAGATGGGTGACGAGAGAGAAAAAAAGGAGGGGGTTAGTCACCTGGCTATTGCAATGAAGGTCAGGAGGCCTAACTCGCAGGGCGCCAAAGTGTGGATCCGACAATGAGAAAAAGAATATGTATAATTATATAATTGTTATGATAGTTTGATAGAAATAGAATAAATAAATATGTTTCAGAAGGCTGCCAGTGAGATACACTTGGCTAGGGATTATACCTAGGCAAGGATGAGCAATTGGAGAGAATAAAAACGTTTTTTTAAACTCACAAAGAGGCGCCACTCTTTCCTTAAATATTTGTAGTATTTGCAATATTTGCAGGATAATAGTATTTGTAATATTTAAAATATTAAAAATATTTTAGAATATCATAAAAATATATATATTTCCAGAGTTACTATATTTGACGAGCTGGAAGTAGATTATACAATGATTTTTCAGCTAATGTTATATAAACACCACATCTGTAAGGTGAATTAAAGTCTGTACTCACTTCACCCAGGAGGAGAGATGGGGGATAAACTCAAAACACCCCCAAACCCTTCCTCCTGCGCCTTGTTTGATTTTAGAGTGTCAGGAAAAATCGGCAGTCCTAAAGCTGGAGCTTCTTGTGAATTCCTTTAATAAAAATCAGGGTAGGGTGAGGAGGAGGCCCAACGCGTTTCGGGGATATGTATGAATCCCCTTCATCAGGAACACCATCTCTCCTCCTGGATGAAGTGAGTACAGACTTTGTTTCACCTTACAGATGTGGTGTTTATATAACTTTGGCTGAAAAATCACTGTATAATCTACTTCCAGCTCCTCAAATATAGTAACTCTGGTAATATATATATTTTTATGATATTCTAAAATATTTTAAATATTTTAAATATTACAAATACTATTATCCTGCAAATACTACAAATATTTAAGGAAAGACTGGCGCCTCTTTGTGAGTTAAAAAAAACGTTTTTATTCATCTCCAATTGCAGATGGGTGGAAGACTTTAGTAACCGCTTCACAACCAGAATGAACACATGTGCCATGCGGGTGCATGGCTCAGCCCTCCTTGATGCAGCACCGGGAGCAGTTCCTCCCCTGTGTGACTCAGTTCGCCCAGGCAAACCAGGTGCAGAACAGCATGAAAGTGATGAGAGGGATCACACGTGGCTTGCATACACTACATGCCTCCAACATAATTCTTGGATCCCAATTCCCTACATGAAAATAATGTACAGTCGTTGCCAAAAGTTTTGAGAATGACACAAATATTAGTTTTCACAAAGTTTGCAGAGTCAGTATTTGCAGTGTTGGCCCTTCTTTTTCAGGACCTCTGCAATTCGACTGGGCATGCTCTCAATCAACTTCTGGGCCAATTCCTGACTGATAGCAACCCATTCTTTCATAATCACTTCTTGGAGTTTGTCAGAATTAGTGGGTTTTTGTTTGTCCACCCGCCTCTTGAGGATTAACCACAAGTTATCAATGGGATTAAGATCTAGGTAGTTTCCAGGCCATGGACCCAAAATGTCAATGTTTTGGTCCCCGAGCCACTTAGTTATCACTTTTGCCTTATGGCACGGTGCTCCATCGTGCTGGAAAATGCATTGTTCTTCACCAAACTGTTGTTGGATTGTTGGAAGAAGTTGCTGTTGGAGGGTGTTTTGGTACCATTCTTTATTCATGGCTGTGTTTTTGGGCAAAATTGTGAGTGAGCCCACTCCCTTGGATGAGAAGCAACCCCACACATGAATGGTCTCAGGATGCTTTACTGTTGGCATGACACAGGACTGATGGTAGCGCTCACCTTTTATTCTCCGGACAAGCCGGATGCTGATTTCTGATGCCCCAAACAATAGGAAAGAGGCTTCATCAGAGAATATGACTTTGCCCCAGTCCTCAGCAGTCCATTCACCATATTTTCTGCAGAAGATCAATCTGTCCCTGTTTTTTTGGGAGAGAAGTGGCTTCTTTGCTGTCCTTCTTGACACCAGGCCATCTTCCAAAAGTCTTCGCCTCACTGTGCGTGCAGATGCGCTCACACCTGCCTGCTGCCATTCCTGAGCAAGCTCTGCACTGGTGGCACTCCGATCCCGCAGCTGAATCCTCTTTAGAAGACGATCCTGGCGCTTGCTGGAGTTTCTTGGACGCCCTGAAGCCTTCTTAACAAGAATTGAACCTCTTTCCTTGAGGTTCTTGATGATCCTATAAATTATTGATTGAGGTGCAATCTTAGTAGCCACAATATTCTTGCCTGTGAAGCCATTTTTATGCAACGCAATGATGGCTGCACGCATTTCTTTGCAGGTCACCATAGTTAACAATGGAAGAACAATGATTTCAAGCATCACCCTCCTTTTAACAGGTCAAGCCTGACATAACGATCTCCAGCCTTGTGCTCGTCAACATTCTCACCTGAGTTAACAAGACAATTACTGAAATGATCTCAGCAGGTCCTTTAATGACAGCAATGAAATGCAGTAGAAAGTTTTTTTTGGGATTAAGTAAATTTTCATGGCAAAGAAGGACTATGTAATTCATCTGATCACTCTTCATAACATTCTGGAGTATATGCATTTTGCTATTATAAAAACTTAAGCAGCAACTTTTCCAATTTCAAATATTTATGTAATTCTCAAAACTTTTGGCCATGACTGTATTTGCTGCAAATCGCGATAGGGGCATAGTTGGAGACATTGACTTCACAAGACATGCAGAGCAGCGGAGTTCAGCCACCTCTATTTGCTTCCCGCTGTTTACTGCTCCTGAATTAAAATTGGCCCAACCAGCTTCAGCTTCCTCTGATGTCTATGCCTATGGAGTCCTTTTGGTATGGCTTTGCACAGGGATCAAGAATGTTACGCATAATTTTTATGTAACTCCTGATCTTAAGAAACTGTACTTGGACTCCAAAGCAAAGGCTCTCCTGTCATGTCTTGTGTGCTGTGGAGATCGAATGCAGACAGAGCAGATAAAAACACATGAATATTTTCAACTTACTGAAGCTGCTTGATTTCATTTTGAATAGATGTTAAAGACAAAGTCTGCTGGTGTGCTGTCATCAGCGTCTTCATTATGTTTACTGCAGGACCCATGACAATGTAATTCGGTTCACACAGCAAAAGGAGATCTAAGGCCACCCATCAATTTTCCCGGAAAAAAACATGTTTGAAATAAAAAATTTCACCAATGAAAGGATAATAGAATTCGGTTCATACAGAAGAAAGTGTACAATCACCCATCAATTTCCCCCCAAAAAAGTTTCACATAAAAAATGGCCCCGCTACGTAATTCGGACAATACCGCAAAAAGGGCTTTACCACATATAACTGCACCCCTGAATGGAGAATATCTATTTCTTTTTCCACTAATACACAACAAAAAGAGCTTTATCACATATAACTGCACTGCTGAACGGCAAATAGGCCCTTATTTTTTTCCACTTTTACACTACACAAGTCTTTTCAACATATAAGTGCAACACTTAAGGGTGAATATATTTTTATTTTGCCACTAATACACGGCAAACAGGGCTTCAGAATATATAACTGCACTGCCGAGCGGCAAATATATTTTTCTTTTTTCTGCTAATACACGCCACAAAAGGCTTTACAACAGATAACTGCACCACTGAGCGGCAAATATACTTTTTTCTTTTTGCACTAATACATGCCACAAAAGGCATTAGAACAGATAACTGCACCGCTGAGTGGCAAATATATATTTTTCTTTTTGCACTAATACATGCCACAAAAGGCATTAGAACAGATAACTACACCGCTGAGTGACAAATATATTTTTTATTTTTCCACTAATAGACGCCGCAAAAGGCTTTACAACAGATAACTGCACCGCTGAGTGGCAAATATATTTTTTCTTTTTGCACTAATACATGCCACAAAAGGCATTAGAACAGATAACTGCACCGCTGAGTGGCAAATATATTTTTTTCTTTTTGCACTAATACATGCCACAAAAGGCATTAGAACAGATAACTACACCGCTGAGTGACAAATATATTTTTTCTTTTTCCACTAATAGACGCCGCAAAAGGCTTTACAACAGATAACTGCACCGCTGAGTGGCAAATATATTTTTTCTTTTTCCACTAATACATGCCACAAAAGGCCTTACAACAGATAACTGCACCGCTGAGCGGCAAATATAATTTACTTTTGCCACTAATACATGAAAAAAAGGGCTGTAATTTTAGCACTTCACTACACAATGGCTAATAAGCCCTTTTTTCCCACTAATACAAGCCAAAAAATGCTTTAGAACATATAATTGCACCTCACAAGGGCAAATAAAACATATAAATATTTCCTTGTAATAACCCCTGTTAATGCCTGTATCAAACAGCACTTGCACCCTAATAAGAACGGTTTGCTGGAATTACAGAGCTGTATAATGGCAATTTGGATCCCCACTCAGTGCAGCAAGGTGTAATCAGATTGTTCCTATTACCCAGGCTGTAACCTCCCCTACTGAACCCTGTTCAACATAAATGCTGTGGAATGATTCCTCCCTATCCTTTCCCTACACCTTGAATAATATTTCCCTGCACTTGTAAATCATTTTTTTTTTAGCAGAATGACGTTTTTTCTAGCACTGTCCCTAGCGCCTGCAGATGTCTCTCCCTGAACTAAGTACAGTAATAAATGGCAGAATCTAAGATGGTCGCTGCTATTTATAGGGCTGTGACATCACAGGGCTGGCTGGCTGCTGATTGGCTGCATGCATGGCATTGTGGGTGATCCCGCCTTTCCAGAGTTCCTTGCTCCATGTCCTCACAGGTGCAGCAGCCATTTTAGGAAAAAATGCGATTCGTTACCACAAAGCTTGAGGAAATTCGGCTTTGACATGAATCGAATGTTTCCTGAAATTCGGATCGATTTCCATTTCGTCAGCTTTGATTCGCTCATCTCTATTAGCCACAAATTGTTCCAGAGAATTTGTAGTTCAGAATTTCGCCATTTAACTAGTTTTGTTATCAAAGGGCTAATTTCCATTAGGTTCCTATCTGGAAAAGATGGGTAATGACTAATATGGCTGCCCTTATAGAGTTGGTCATAGAGTTGGAGTAATTTTGTGATACATTCTCCAAGACAAAAAATTTGTATAATGTCCTATAACATACCTCATAACATTGCCAATTGAAACCTGAAAAATCAGTTTAAGATATTGATGGTATCATGCTAAATAGGAGTGCACCGCACCATCAGGATAATCACAATACACGTAGACAGGGTATATGTGAGGCCCTGGTCTAATCCAACCCTTGTTCCTGCATACCTGTACAGTCATCCTAACAGTGACCCACAACTGGACAACAGCCCCTACACTGAATAAGTGCAAATCAAGGGGTAAAAAAGGACACAAGATAACACAATGCAGTGAGTCAGACAAAACTGGACCAATGTGCCAGAAACAAAAACGTAGTCAAGGGAAAGCCGTTTGTCAACACCAGAAGTCAATACCAATGAGCAAGGGACATATAGACAATCAGATTAGGTCTGAAAGCTACTGTTGGCTCCATTCGTCTTTTTTTGGAGGGGGCTGCTTGGCTGGTCTGTTATAGTCAATTGACAATTATGTAGGCTCAGGAAAAGCCATTGAGAGATGTCAGAGGTCAAAGAGGCTTGGGGCTTTCCTGTGGACACCACCTTTTAATCTGACAAACTGTATATAACATGTCATACTACAAGTCATAAAATGAGTTAGGTCTCCACCAATCTGGTGATTCAGACAGTCCTACTGTCATTCTCAATTTAGATTGTAGATAAACCAGAAAAAATATGACCTTACTTGTAGCTTCCCTAAAAAGGTTTCTAATTCTGAACTCATCAGCACAAGGAAGGGACTACATTGGTCATTCATACATGTATGACCGTCAGTACCAGGAACAGCCACCTACTGTATATGGACGAACCTACTGATGAGACTATGATGGCCTAATATAAGTATAGGTGTAATACCCCAGTACAACACGTTTGTACTGTTTGCAATGTTAATGTAATGTATCTTGTCTGTTCCAGAATGCACTAGACATGGACAGAATTAACAATCCTGGCTGAGACCTCTTTTAAGCTTAGGGCGGGGGTGGCCCCTCCCCCTGGATCCAGAAAATTCAAGTTATAGTAGTTTCGAGAAGGGTGGAGGTAGGGGTCAAACATGATTTGCTCCTCTCCCCTAGACTCCCACGTCAAGCCCTTGAACTTTATACATCATCAAGAACTCCAGGAGATGAAAGAGAGGAGGTTTTGAAGGAGGATTTGCGTGGCCACAGCATCCAAGTCTGCAGGGTAACAAACTTGATGTGTTCTGCTTCAAATGGATAACATGTTGCAACATCCTAAGAAACACCCAGATTAGTAGACACTACAACCACTGTTGCCAGATTGTAATTGTTATTCAGAGATCCCAGCTTTACTTAGAGAAGGAGTAATTAGAGGGCTATTGCTACAAACTGCTTGCTCAGCTCATGCTTGGGTATCTATGACGGACGTTCTAGTGACAGGTGGCAGGAGATCTGTGAGACTGGCAACACGTGGTTTGATCTGACAGGTTTTCCTTGTGGATCAATAGGTTTCTGTGTTGTTTCTGGTAATGGCTACACCCCTTGCCTCAGGTGTTGCTATGTGGTCATTTACAGGGGCGTAGCTAAAGGCTCATGGGCCCTGGTGCAAGAGTTCAGCTTGGGCCCCCCTTCCCTCAAACCTTCGTGCTGCATGAGGCAAAAATTCAAACTGCACCCCCCCTCCTCCATACCACATTCTTAACCTAACCCCTTCTGTCCAGCCAGAGGTGTAAATTGCATACACTTTCTATAATACCAGTGTCTTATGTGGCACAAGGGTCTTTGGGCCCCTCAGGCTCCTGGGCCCGGTAGCGACTGCTACCTCTGCACCCCCTATAGCTACGCCCCTGGTCATTTAACCTTCCATATTTATAGGTGCTTCTCCCACTATGCTGTGCGGTTTATAGCTTTAGTCTGAGTTGTGGTTTGCTCCTTTGAAGTTAAGTCTTTCCTTTCCATTTTTGTATTCTGTTTGAGTTCTGTTTGCTGCATTTCCCTGTCTTTTGTATTTATGCCTGCGGGAGACTCCTGTTCGTCCTTCCTTTTGAAGGAACAGGTTGTTTCAGTCCTGACAGTAGTACCAGGGTCCTATAGGGTGAGTTAGGATATTAGGTATTCCTGTGTATAAACTCACCTACCTCTGGGGTCTGTTAATACTGGTAGTTAGTCAGAACTTTGATTAGGGTTTTACTAGGAGGTGTCCATCTCCCTTTCCCCAGTTTCCAGGCCTTATTCCCTCACCCCTTTCCCTCCTATGTTCGGTGTGGTATTTCTCTTCCATACACGAAAGTGACATTATAAACCACCAAAACCGTCATTTTTTTCTTGTTTCAGTGTAGCTATGGATCCTATTGCTGCACTGGCCGGACAGCTGCAGGGGCTGTCTTTGGAGGTAGCTGACCTCCACATGACCGTCTCACAGATCCAGAGACTACAGGCTGCTGGTATTAGTGTAAAGTTGCCCCCCCCGGACAGATTCTCTGGGGGAAGCGATAATTACATTTTGTTTAGGGAAGAGTGCATATGTCCACACTCATCTGGGGATGAGATTTAGAGAGTTGGTGTGGTTATTTCGTTGCTTAAAGGGGACGCTCAGTCGTGGGCTTTTTCTCTGCCGACCAGATCGCAGTTTCACGGGTCGGTGGATACATTTTTCAATGCTCTGGATCTCATCTATGATGACTCTGATCGGTCCTCCCTGGCCGAGACCAAGCTACGTGGCCTACGTCAGGGAGAGCGTTCTGCCGAGATCTATTGCTCTGAGTTTAGGAGGTGAGCTACAGATACTGAGTGGAACGATCCGGCTCTCCGTAGTCAGTTTTGTCAGGGATTATCAGAGAGGCTTAAGGACGCTTTGGCCTTTCATGAGAATACTGCGTCTCTGAAAGCCGCTATGTCTCTTGCAGTACGCATTGATAGACGCCTGAGAGAGAGATCTAGGGGCCACCACTCTCAGGACATACTATCACATAACGTATCATCTTCCCCTGACACTTTGGGTGAAGATACTCCTGGGTTTATGTCTGGGGACGAACCCATGCAATTAGAGGGAGCTACTTCTGGATCTGCTTTTAAGCATACTGGTTATAGGAAGGGAGTGTTTTTTCTGCGGACAAAAGGGAAATTTTATCAGAATATGTCCATGCATTCAGAAAAAAGAGGGACATGTAATTCCCATCTGACTCTTGGAGGGGTGAGAGGAGAGTCAGAAAATGTGCATTTGTCTTTTAATGGTAGTACCCAATTTCTCCTGGCTGCTGAGGTGGCGCTAGAGTAAAAAACTGTGGGGGATTGAGGTGTTTATTGACAGCGGGGCCGGGGTTAACCTGATTGATGCTCAGTTCATCCGTATGCACGGGTTGTCACAGAGTGCATTAGAAACATACATTCCTGTTTTTGCTATTGATTCTGCACCTCTAGCTCAGAAGTATTTATCTCAAGTGGTGCATGATATCAAATTAAGAGTGGGTGACTTTCATGAAGAATTTATCTCTTGTTTTGTGTTGGAGGGTCTCCTTGCATCGGTGGTCCTGGGTTTATCATGGTTAAGAAAGCACAATCCAGCCATTGATTGGCAAACTAGACAGATTCTGGATTGGGGTGATTATTGCATTGACAATTGTCTAAATACATCTTTTTCTGTTTTAACTACTAAGACATTACCCTCTTTTATATCTGATTTTGCCGACGTGTTTTCTGAGAGTGGATGTCAGGATTTACCTCCACATCAGGAATATGATTGTCCTAAAAATCTTTTTCCCGGAGCTAAATTGCCAAAA
This sequence comes from Bufo gargarizans, assembly GCF_014858855.1. Classification (NCBI taxonomy): domain Eukaryota; kingdom Metazoa; phylum Chordata; class Amphibia; order Anura; family Bufonidae; genus Bufo; species Bufo gargarizans. Next base: position 266,096,050 of record NC_058085.1, on the reverse strand, counting down.
TCTAGGTTGTATAACCTTTCTGAACATGAAAGACTGGCCACAAGAGAGTATATTGCAGAGATTTTGACTAAAGGACACATAAGGCCTTCCAAGTCTCCAGTAGCAGCAGGATCCTTTTTTTTAAAAAAAAAACCCCAAAAACGGAGGTCTTCGGCCATGTCTGGATTTCCGTGAACTCAATCGGATTATTGTCCGTGATCCTTACCCTCTTCCTTTGATTCCCGATTTGTTTAATCAGATTATTGGTGCCAAGGTGTTCTCCAAGTTGGACTTAAGGAGGGCATATAATCAGTTTAGGATCAAGGAAGGGGATAAATGGAAGACAGCTTTTAATACTCCTGAGGGGTACTTTGAGAACCTGGTCATGCCTTTCAGGTTGACCACTGCTCCGGAGGTTTTCCAGCATTTTGTGAATGACATTTTTCATCCCCTTGTTTCGAGTTTTGTAGTCATGTATTTGGATGACATTCTAATTTATTCTCCAGACATGGAAACACATCAGGAACACGTTAGACAGGTGTTACAGATCCTAATGGACAATTAATTTTACACAAAATTAGAGAAGTGTGTTTTTGCTGTACATGAGGTACAGTTTTTGGGCTACCTGCTGTCATCTTCAGGCTTTCGAATGGATCCAGAGAAAGTCCTTGCTGTATTGGACTGGGATCGACCTGAAACTCTGAAGGCTCTTATGCGGTTTTTGGGGTTCACCAACTATTACCGAAAATGTATTCGCAATTATTCAACAATAGTAAAACCCTTAACTGACATGACTAAGAAAGGGACAGATGTCTCAGTTTGGTCTGATTCGGCATTGCGAGTGTAATACACCAGAGTGGCATTACCACCACTTCTATACCCCCAATATCTTGGTTGGTGCAGCAAGTGTCATCTCATATATATGTACTGTCATTTCCTGCAATGTGTATAGGTATTTCCTTGTAAAACAATGTTAACATGTAATGTGCCTGGTTCACAAGAAGGTGGCAGCCACATTGTCAGAGAGTTAGTTTCCCTGGAGAGGAACCTTCTGGTTTCATTCCAGCCCTCTTTAGAGAGGTAAGAGTTTTAGTGTTAGGGAGTAGTTTAGCCTACCCTTCTCAGGGAGAGGTTGTGTGTCGGCCAGCAGAGCTCTGTCTGCTCTGCTGTGCCCAGAGGCCCTGCCTCTAAAGCCTAGATGGTTGCTTGTCCCCTCCTGGGCTTGCACTGCCTTCATCCAAGCTGAAGCTAGAGCTTGAGGTACTCAAAGCCAGGACAAGAAGTTCCTAGGACTAAAGATAAAGAGACTACAGCTAAGCTAAAGTTCCAGCAGAAAAGGAGAAGTTCCTGTTTACCACACCTAGCATAGCACAGCTGAGAGAGAGTTACCGCATAGCAGAGCTGAGATTGTTGCAGAAGTGTTTGCCTGCCAAAGTTAAGCCAATACCTGTTGATGACCAAGATTTCGTTTGGAAACAGTTTGGATTTCCGTTTTATGCCAAATAAAGCTGTGTTCTACGTTAATAAAAGTCTGGACTCAATTATTCCTTCATCATCCAAGTTATTCATCCCTTTTGCACTTGCTTTGGACTACACCACGTCTGGGATCCAAGGATATCCAGGTAGGAGCACTGTGACACGTTCATACAACATCTAGAGAGACATTGTAGGACACTCTACACCACTCTGGCAATCCTATCCCGGGTACCAACACTACCATCTACAAAGGGGACTTCATGTCCTCGTTGCTTAACTGCAACTGGTGTCATGTTTACTTACTCTATAAGAGGGACACATTTTGTAGAAACCTTCTAAGGGGCAAGGGATACCCCAGATGCTGGCAGTGAGCCACTGCACGAGCATTTTCTGCGATTAAGGAATGCTTTTTTTCTGCCTCCATATTGGTGCAGCTGGATGTATCACAACCTTTCATTGTGGAAGTGCACGAGTCTGAGGTGGGGGTAGGAGCAGTTTTATCGCAGGGCCCGTCACCTGGTAAATGGCGTCCATGTGCCTTTTTCAAAAAAAAAACTCCCTCAGTGAGAAATTAGGATGTTGGGTAACAGAGAGTTACTGGCCATTAAGTTGGCTTTTGAGGAATGGCATCATTGGTTGGAAGGGGTGATTTATCCAATAACGGTGTTCATAGATAAAAAAAAGACTGGATTACCTGTAGTCGGCTAAATGACTGAACCCGAGACAAGCCAGGTGGTCTTTGTTTTTCATTAGATTCAATTTCATTGTTACCTATCGTCCTGGGGTTAAGAACGTCAAGGCAGATGCCTTGTCACGTAGTTTTCCTGGAGGTAGTGATTTTGAAAATCTGAGTCCTATACTGTTCAAAGAGGTGGTGATATCCACTCTTTACCCTGACTTAGAGGTGAAGGCCCAAAGAGACGCACCGGATTCTTGTCCCTCTGGGAAACTGTACCATCGGAATTGCATCACAAGGTCTTTGAGGAACATCACTGTACGGTTCTTACGGGACACCCTGAGAGTAGATCCACAGCCGACCTCATCTCTCGTAGATTCTGGTGGCCGGGTTTGCATAAGTGTGTTCAGGATTATGTGTCAGCCTGTAGTACCTGTGCACGTGCTAAGGTGACACATACTTGGCCTTCCTGATCTCTACTTCCGTTGCCCATCCCGTCCAGACCATGGACTCACTTATCCATGTATTTTATCACTGATCTACTTAATTCTTCAGAAAAGACATTTATTCTGGTGGTAGTTGATAGTTTTTTTATAAAATGGTTCACTTTATAGCATTGCTGGGCCTACCTAATGCTAAAACACTTGCGCAAGTGTTTGTTGACAACATTGTGAAACTCCATGGCATTCCCTCTCACGTGGTCTCGAAGGCATTCTGTCCTCGACTGGGGATACAACTGTCCTCTTTGGCTATTCATCCTCAGTTGAACAGACAGACGGAACACACTAATCAGAGTCTGGAGACTTACTTGAGATGTTTTATCTCTGAGAACCAGGAGGAGTGGTTGCATATAGGGTTTATTTTTGGGGCATATAGGTTTCACCCGCAGTTTGGCACATTTTCTGGTTCCAACACTTCTGGTATCCCTGAGGATGAACGTTTTTAGTCATCATTGTCATCTATATGGCAGAAATTTCAAAATAACTTGATAAATATGGGCAACAAGTATAAACATGTGCCTGACAGGAAACGTATGAATGGTCTGGACCTAAGAGTGGGTGATTCTGTGTGGCTGTCCACAAGAAACATTAAGTTGAAGGTACCTTCTTGGAAGTTGGGACCAAGGTTTATTGGTCCATGTAAGATCATTGCAATTATTAATCCTGTAGCTTTTCGTCTTGAACTTCCTCAGGCCCTAAAAATTCATAATGTGTTTCATAAATCTTTGTAGAAGAGATATGTTGAACCTTTGGAGCCGTCTTCCTTGACACCTGCTCCAGTCATGATGGATGGTAGTTTGGTATTTCAGATCGCCAAAAGAATAGACTCGAGTTTTCCATAGATCTCTTCAGTAGCTTGTTCACTGGAAGGGTTTTGGACCAGAAGAGAGGATGTGGATACCGGCATCTGACGTGAATGCCAGTCGTTTGGTGAAAGCTTTTCACAGGTCTCACCCGGATAAAATCGCGGTCCTGGGTGCCCGGAGGTCACCCAGTAGAAGGAGGGGATACTGTCACGGACGTTCCCGTGACAGGTGGCAGGAAATCGGTGAGACTGGCAACACATTGATTTGACAGGTTTTCCTTGTGGATCAATAGGCGTCTGTGTTGTTTCTGGTAATGGTCACACGCCTTGCCTCAGGTGTTGCTATGTGATCATTTAACCTTCCTTATTTATAGATGCTTCTCCGACTATGCTGTGTAGTTTATAGCTTCAGTTTGAGTTGTGGATTGCTGGTGTGTGGATCTCAGCGGAGTTCCTGGTGCTTCCATTGCTCCTTTGAAGTTAAGTCTTTCCTTTCCCTTTTTATATTTTGTTTGAGTTCTGTTTGTTGCATTTCCCTGTCTTTTCTTTTTAGGCCTGAGAGAGACTCCTATTCGTCCTTCCTTTTGGAGGAACGGGTTATCTCAGTCCTGACACTAGTACCAGGGTGAGTTAGGACATTAGGTATTCCTGTGTATGAAAAAAAAAATCACTGAACTTGTAGATAATAAAGGGTAAGTATTACATATATGTCACTGAAGCTAGTTTAAATACCCTTAAAACATCATTTTTAATATTGCATTTAAAAAGTATACCCACAAACATATAAACAAATATAGATAATTGATAATAAAAAAAATGTATATTATTTGGGGAGACGTATGACCCAATAAGACTTAGGCACATGGGAAAAGGCACATAGAAACAGTTTACCGCACCGTGGTTACTCACAATACTGTTGATGGAATGTCGGTGGGGGTAACAAGTAAACAATGAGGTCACTTCAGGTTCTCCTGGTGAATGGTAGCACTTAGGATGGAGGCTTGGTCTATCCAGGATGGTGATCAGTCTGTTATTCCCAGGATACCAATTCTGTGCTCATCAGAGGGACCGGACAAAATTGATGAAAATAAAGATGAATAAATTCACATCCACTTATAGGCACTTAAGGGAGGCTACCCCTATCAACCTACACTCTCCCTGCCTGTAAGCGGAGCAGTTCCTAAAGATTGTTGTATATACTGTACATTTTTGAGATATCTCAGTTTTTCCATGTGAGGCAACTTTAATTTCAGGTAACAATGATCCCTAAACGGGACACTTTTATGAATGGGTGTTTTGTGCAGCAAGGAAAATACTGTGTGATGCCACTACAAATTTGATAGCACATGCCAGCCTCCTGGTTATATACATTTTTGAGACTATTCATACTTTGATGTGAGCTAACCTTTATTTCAGGTATCAGTTATCCCTTAACTGGAAACCTTCATAAACCGATGTGCAGAATGGGAAGTTTTGTGTGATACCATCAGGAGTCCTATAGAGCATGTCAACCTCTTGGCTGACAGCTACCTGGTCTCGCTCCTGTGATTGTGCAGCAAAAGATGGAAGACATGACAGTTTATGAACTGTGATCTATTATAAATTTAGATTTTTCACATATATGAAGATGTGGTCTTTTTTTTCGTCACATTTCTCTCAGCTTCTTCCTTACTCTTTAGTTTGTGAAAGAACATAGTTATCTACAGTTTAGTTTTACTGAGGTCATGAAATCTGTGATATTCTGACTTTTGCTTGTTACTAAGCAATATCTTACGACATCTGCAAATATAATGACTTATGCAGAGGAAGTTAATTTACATTTCATGTTCAATAAGGTCACCTGCCTCTACAGAAATTTACCACAAGAGAATGTAAAGGGTAGTTAGTAGACTCACTGTGTATTTGTATGACACAGTAATACACATGATAGACTTAGATACAATGTTTAAAGGGAACCTGTCACCGGGATTTGATGTATAGAGCTGAGGACATGGGCTGCTAGATTGCCGCTATCACATCCGCAATACCCAGTCCCCATAGCTCTGTGTGCTTTTATTGTGTAAAAAAAAAAACTATTTGATCCATATGCAAATTACCCTGAGATGTGTCCTGTCCCTGAGATGAGTCCAGTGTGAAGGAGCCCAGCACCGCCCCGCATCCTCAGAATCTCCTCCTTGCTCCCCGGCGTCAGAAAGGCAGAGCGCCATAATTTCGTGATGCGCGAGCTAGAGAGCCAGCACAGGGAAGGATCACTATGAGGACACTGCGCATGCGCTAGCTCGTGCATCGCGAGATTACGGCGATCTAGATTTCTGACATCGGGGAACAAGGAGGAGATTCTGAGGATGCGGGGCGGTGCTGGGCTCCTTCACGCTGGACTCATCTAACGTACAGGATATATCTCGGGGTAATTTGCATATGTATCAAATCGGGTTTTTTTACACAATAAAAGCACACAGAGCTATGGGGACTGGGTATTCCGGATGTGCTATCGGCCATCTAGCAGACTGTATCACCAGTTGAGCAGACAAATGATAGACAGTAGCTCAGCTGACAGTATCACACATGGTAGACTATGCCAGCTCAGCAGATGATATCACACATGACAGGATTAAATACACACCTCAGCACACAGTATCACACATGATAGGCTTAGATACACCAGCTCAGCTGCACTGTATATCTGGAGATGATTTTAAAATGAACTGCAGTCTCATTACATTACTCTGCTGGAGAAGTTTCCAGAGCTCTTGAATCTCTTGTGTTGGATCTTTGTTCCATAGATGTTATATATGAGCTTTATATGAGGAGGTAGTGTAACACCCCAGAGTTGTGTTACGGAATTCTTCTGCCCCGCTACAATCTCCTAAGAGCCTTCACCTTGTCATCTGATATGATTTTACATTATGTCACAACTGTGCATTATAAACCATGTTAAATGTATATTGTTGTAATTTCCACGTTCACCAGCAGGTGGCAGCAATGGCTTGGTAAGAACTTAGGTTCAGTTTAGTATTTCTAAGCTGGAATTGTTCATTCCAGCTTAGCTCCCCCTCTGTGAGCAGAGTGGGCTGTTCCCATATCCTACAGCTTGGGTGGAGAAGGAAGTTAGAGTGAGTGTGCCAGCCACCCCTGTTGGGGAAGGCTGTGCGTGTTAGGAGCTCCCAGATATAGGGAAGAAAGCCAGGATCTTGTCTCGGCTGAGATATTGATCAAATCCCCAGCCTGAGCCCTGCAGCCTCAGCTGGATGAAACAGCAGACAACCTCCAGTTCCAGGAAGAAAGGATACCCTGAGAAGATAACTGTGAGTAAAGTCCAGAGACCCAGGAAAAGCCATATTCCTCCTCAGCTAGTCAGTCCTCATATTGCAGAAGATAGAAAGCGCAGAAGCCAAATTCCTGCCACATGTTTAGAGCTACAAAGCAGACGTCTTTTCCTGCAAGCTCCAGGTTGATAGAGCAGAAGATAAATTCCTGCCAACCATTGCTGAAAGCCTGCTGGGACCTAAGACTAAAGCTGTACCTTGCTTGGATAAAAGCTATCCTCAGTAAAGAAAAGTTTGAATTTTACCCAAGGTCTGGATCTCAATTACTGCAGAAAGATTACTCTATTACTCCTCCTATACCTACACTCAATTTATTGCAAGTGAGCCAGGGGCCAGGAGTCCAGCCATACCCAGGTAGGAGACACCGTTGACACAATTACCACTACCATACAGAGACATTACACCACTCTAGCATTCCTAAACTGGGACGTGAGTTATAACATCTTTGAAGGGCCCTGTGACAATATCCTGCTCATGCTGCAATTGGCGTCACAAACAAACTATTATCTACCCATATCCTGACCCACTGCATAAGTGGCGTCAGCGTGTACCCGTTCCTGGTCATTGCAGCAGCGGCTCAGATTTATTGAGATATCTTATAATATCGATGTTGCATTGTCAGGCTCAGGCTCATTATATGCTTTCCACATCTCTGTAAGAAATCCTTGAGCAAGGCTGGCTTTAGGGGGGGCAAACTGGGCAATTGCCCAGGGCCCCCATCCTCTAAGTGGCTCCCTGCTTCAGTGCTGCTGTTCAGTTGAACGTCCCTGGAAGCGGACAGGCGGACAGCTGAAAAGCTGCACCTTTCAATGCAGTGAAAGGCCCGCTCCCTGTACACATAACAATAGTCATTACCACAGTGCTGCTCTGCAAACTGACAGCTCCGGACACCAGCAACACTCTTTTACTGGAGCTTTAGGACCTGCCATGATGTCACCTGCGGGAGACTGAGCTCTGCAGACAAGAGGGGGATGAAGGACCTGTGATGACCTTACCATCATGTGACCAGAACAGGAGGCGGAGCTATGCAGTAAAGTAATAAAGAAGAAGACCAGTGATGCATGGGAAGTGAATGATTCAATGTAAGTGCCAGGGAAGTGTTGGGAGTTGTAGTCCTCTCCTGTTATACCTCCTGTTATGTAATATCAGAGTACATTATAAGATGATATACTGTATGAGGAGAGGACTAAAACTCCCAGCATGTCCAGCTTGTTATGTAATATCAGAGTACATTACAAGAGGCGATAAAACAGGAGATGACTACAACTCTCAGCATGTCCAGGCCATTATTATGTAATATCAGGGTACATTACAACACCCTGGATATGATGGGAGTTGTAGTCCTCTCCTTTTATACTTCCTTTTATAATGTACTCTGATATTACATAATAACAGCTTGGGCATGCTGGGAGTTGTAAGTCCCATCCTCTTATACGTCCCCCTGTAACGTGCTCTGATATTAAATAATAATGGCTTAGACATGCTGGGAATTATAGTCCTCTCCTGTTATACCTCCTGCGGTAATGTGTTCTAAATTAGGGCCGGGACAATGGATAGGGGAGGGTAGACATCCACCTAGGGCACCACTTCGCTACCCATAAAGGGGGACGCACTCATGGCCACATGTATGGCCATCCAACTTCTCAAGCCTCAGGCCGCTAGGCCTCAAGCCTGTGAGGCATTAGAATAGCGCAAGAAGCCGCAATGACATCAATGCGACCTCCTGCTCTGGGTCTCGCATGATGACGTGATCACTTGAGCCGGAGCAGGAGTGGTGATGTCATTGGGACCGCATGCATCAGGACACAGCAACACAAACCACAGATAAAACTGTGGTCTGCATCGCAGAGAGTGGCGGGGGAAACGGGAGTGAGGTGTTTATTGTTTTTTTTTATACTAAATGTCCGCTCGGCTGGGGGCACCAAGGAAAGGGGGAAGGAGATCATTATATATACCTTGCACTACTGGGGAGGAATGGAGGAGCAAAATATACTGGCACTACGGTGTACAGTACATTATATATATACTGGCCCTATGGGGGGGAGCATTATATATTGGAACTAGTGGGGAGCACTACAGGGGGACATTAGAGCCACTAGGAGCACTATGGTTATATTATTACTACTAGGGTACTGTAGGGGCACCCGGCACCCCATGCCAATCAGCTGTTTGAGGAGACGATGTGCGCTGTGCACACGTGCCATCTCTTTTCTCTCTTCACTGCTGTTTGTCTATGGGAAAGTGTGTTAGACGTCGGAATGTGTTTTTAGCACATTATTACAAGATTTGGGGCCCCACTTTTGATTTTGCCCAGGGCCACATTTTGTCTAAAACTGGCCCTGTCCTTGAGTATACATATTGTGCAGCAATAGGCAATAGTTATCTTTGTGTCACTTGTATATTCAGCAAGAGCAATAAAAAGGAGAGGACATCTTTCATATAGACATGGTTTCACTGGCTGGATGTAACCATATTGTTGCCAGGCACCAATGAAGCCAAAAGACAGCCCATCAATGGAGATGTCAGAAAAAGGGTACTCTGCAACTTGTTCATTAAACTTGTTATTAAACCCAATGCAAACACTATACTCAGTAAACTATTCACAAATTGGTTTATATTTCAACATTCAAAAGAACACTATGCCATGCCACCCCTAATACCATTTCCTTCAAGCATATCTATGTTTGTTGGGTAAGAGAAGGGGAAACAAAGGCATACTTTCATTGGGTATTTTTCCTAACTATTTGGAACAGAACATGTTAAATCTGCAATTATATTTTTCTACTTTGAAAAAAATAAAGTAAAATGAGGCTGGCTCACAATGTACTTAGTCAGACATTTATTCCCAACTCATATCTAGAGTTGAGCGGACACCTGGATGTTCGTGTTCGAAGGGTTCGGAAGTTTGAGTTCGGGGCCCGAACTTGACCCCGAACCCCATTGAAATAAATAGGGACCCCAAACTTTTGAGCGCTAAAATGGCTGTAAAAATGTCATGGAAAGGGCTAGAGGGCTGCAAATGGCATCAAAATGTGGTTAAGAGCATGGCAAGTGCTCTGCAAACAAATGTGGATAGGGAAAGGCCTACACTGGTTTTTGGTTTTAAATTTTATTTTTTAAATTAGGGTACACCCCAAAACATTGGGAAATATAACCTGTGATAACCCCCTCCAGTCGTGCTAAACACACGTTCAGACAATACACTGGCTGCAGGACAGGCCAGCAGCTCCAAGGGGTAAAGGGCAAGCTCAGGCCATGTGCCCAATTTGTAGACCCAGAAGTTGCAGGGTCTGACCCGTGTCAGTCAGTTCATGTAGGCGTGTGCACACATACTGCCCCACCATGTCGCACGGCGGTGATGTTCACGATCCAATTTGATATCTGCTCTATTAACTTTCGATGTTCTTTTCTGCACCTACCATGCTGATCACGGGTGGCGGGGAATCAGGGTTCCACACCGGAGAGGGAGCGTGAGAAAGAGAGACCACATCCAAGGGAGGATTATTTTTTTCAAATTTTAAATTATAGAGTTGAAATATGGGAGAAATTATTAAAGCATAAAAGTGTGACAACTTTTTAAAGTTTAAGCATTGAATGAAAGGATGTGGCACGCATTAATTACTGTAGAATTTATTAAATTTTATTCCCTGTCACCTATGTAGAGCAGGGGTTTATTCAGGTCTAAAATTTCAACCCGAAAATGTTAAAGAACCCCACAATTTTTTGAATTTCACCAGAAAAAAGAAATGACAATTTTTTTTTTTTTTACCGATCTACTAGGTATAGCAGTGGTACTATACACCCAAAAATTGGTGAATGTCACCCGAAAATGTAAATGACAAATTTTTTCTTTTTACCGGTCTACTAGGTATAGCAGTGGTACTATACACCCAAAAATTGGTGAATTTCACCCGAAAATGTAAATGACAAAGTAGTGAAATGACATAAAATAAAATACGTACAAATAAAAACATTTTTTATTTATTAGGTGGAGTTTCATATGGAGGCGGTAGATGTAGCACTGTAGGTGGAAGCGGCGGTGGAGGAGGACGAGGTAGCCAACACAGGTTTTTGGTTTTAATTTTATTTTTTTAAATTAGGGTACACTCTAAAAGAGTGCTGCAGTATAACAATGGCTGGTTAGTGCCGGTATACATGTCTTTTCTGCACAAGGTACGGATAAGTCCTGAGGGATCCATGCCTGGTTCATTTTAATGAATGTGAGCTTGTCCACATTGGCTGTGGGCGTGGCTGCACTTGTCTGTGATGACGCCCCCTGTCGTGCTAAACACACGTTCAGATAATACACTGGCTGCAGGGCAGGCCAGCACCTCCAAGGCATAAAGGGCAAGCTCAGGCCATGTGCCCAATTTTGAGACCCAGAAGTTGAAGGGGGCAGACCCGTCATTTAGTACATGTAGGCGTAAGCACACATACTGCTCCACCATGTTGGTGAAATGCCTCCTGCTAAGATGTTCCATATCAGCTGGTGGAGCTGGTTGTTGTGGCGTGCTGACAAAGCTTTTCCACATTTCGGCCATGCTAACGCTGCCTTCTGAGGTGCTGGCGGTGCCTCAGCTGCATTGGCGACCTTTTCCTCTTCCTTCGCCTTGTGCTACCACTGTGCCCCCGCTGTCAGGTGGGAATGCCACCAGCAGCGCATATACGAGCGTGCGCTGGTACTCGCACATCTTACGATCATGCTCCAGTGATGGAATTAAGGATGGTATGTTGTCCTTGTAACGGGGATCCAGCAGCGTGGCCACCCAGTAGTCAGCACAAGTTAGAATGTGGGCAACTCGGCGGTCATTGTGGAGACACTGCAGCATGTAATCGCTCATGTGTGCCAGGCTGCCCAGAGGCAACAAAAAGCTGTCCTCTGTGGGAGGTGTATCGTCTCTGTCCTCTGTATCCCCCCAGCCACGCACCAGTGATGGCCATGAGCTGGTCTGGGTGCCACCCTGCTGTAAACATGGTTCCTCCTCCTCCATCTCCTCTTCCTCATCCTCCACCTCGTCATCCTCCAGAACTGTGCCCTGGCTGGACAATTGTGTAGCTGGTGTTTGTGGGTCCAGGAACCCACCCTCGGAGCCACTTGTGAATGACTGGCCGGAAACCCTGCGAAATGATCCCTCTTCCTCCTCCTCCTCCTCCTGTGCCACATCCTCTTCCATCATCGCCAGGAGGGTTTTTTCAAGGAGGCATAGAAGTGGGATAGTAACGCACTGGCCATGTTGGTGGAACTCTCGAAACAGCGCAACAAGGAACACAGGTCTCGCATGGAGGCCCAGTCATTGGTGGTGAAATGGTGCTGTTCCGCTGAGCGACTCACCTGTGCATGCTGCAGCTGAAACTCCACTATCGCCTGCTGCTGCTCGCACAGTCTGGCCAGCATATGCAAGGTGGAGTTCCACCTTGTAGGCATGTCGCATATGAGGCAGTGAGCGGGAAGGCCGAAGTTATGCTGCATCGCTGACAGGCGAGCAGCAGCAGGGTAAGAACGCCGAAAGCACGCACAGACGGCCCGCACTTTATGCAGCAGCTCTGACATATCGGGGTAATTTTTAAGGAATCTCTGCACCACCAAATTCAGCACATGCGCCAGGCAAGGGATGTGCGTCAAACTGGCTAGTCCCAGAGCTGCTAGGAGATTTTGCCTATTATCGCACACCACCAGGCCAGGCTTGGGGCTCATTGGCGCAAACCACTTATCGGTCTGTTGTTCAAGGCCTCTCCACAGCTCCTGCCCAGTGTGGGGTTTGTCCCCCAAACAGATAAGTTTTAAAACAGCCTGCTGTCGTTTACCCCTGGCTGTTTTGAAGTTGGCGGTGAAGGTGTTACGCTGACCGGATGAGAAGCCGGTAGAGGATGAGAAAGCGAAGTAGGAGGAGGAAGAAACAGGAGGCAAACTGAAGTGCCCTGCAATCCTCAGTGGTGGAAGGACATGCGCAAAACAGCTATCCGCCTCAGGCCCAGCCGCCACTGCATTTACCCAGTGTGCTGTTATGGAGATATAACAGCCCTGACCGTGCTTACAGGTCCACGTATCTGTAGCGAGGTGCACCTTGCCACAGATGGCGTTGCGCAGTGCACACCTGATTTTGTCCCCCACTTGGTTGTGCAGGTAAGGGATGGCTAGCCTGGAAAAGTAGTGGCGGCTGGGCATGACGTACTGTGGGACAGCCACCTCCATAAGGCCTTTAAAACTATCCGTCACCACCAGACGGAATGACAGCTTTTCAAAGGCCAGTCATTTTGAAATGCTGGAATTCAGGGCTAGTGATCGCGGGTGGGTAGGGGGGTACTTCCTCTTCCTCTCCAGCGTTTGGGAGATGGAGAGCTGAACGCTTCCGTGGGACATTGTGGAGATGCTTGGTGACCCAGGTGGTGGTGTTGCTGGAAGATCCTCTGTTTGCGGTGTGGCAGGTGGCACTGTCACTCCAGAGGTGGATGAAGAGGCCAAGACTGCTGCAGAAGAGGAAGCAGGAGGAACCAGAGACCTTTCTTGGTTTTTGAGGTGTCTACTCCACTGCAGCTCGTGCTTAGCACTTAAATGCCTGGTCATGCAGGTTGTGCTCAGGTTGAGAACGTTTATGCCTTGCTTCGGGCTCTGATTGCACAGCGCGCAAACCACTCGTGTCTTGTCGTCAGCACATTGTCCGAAGAACTGCCACGCCAGGGAACTCCTTGGAGCTTGCTTTGGTGTGCTCAGTCCCTTGCTGCGGTGGGCCGCTCCACTTTTGCACCCTGCTCCCTCTTCTGCTGTGCTGGTGGCTCTGTGCAACCGCCGCCTCTTCCTCCGAACTAAATAGGTCACTCGCATGACCTTGATTCCATGTGGGGTCGAGGACCTCATTGTCCTCCACATCATCTTCTACCCAGTCTTCACCCCTGCCCTCCTTGTCAGTCTGCACATTTTCTAAAGCCCCAGCAGTTGGCACCTGTGTTTCGTCATCATCTGAGACGTGCTGCGATGGTCATCCCATGTATTCAACTTGAAAGATAAGTGGTTGGACATCGGTGCACTCAATCTCTTCCACTTCTGGGGCAGGGCTAGGTGGATGGCCCTGGGAAACCCTGCTAACAGAGTCATCAAAAAGCAGAAGAGACTGCTGCATGACTTGGGGCTTAGACTGCTTGGCTGATTTGCAAGGGGGTGAGGTGAAAGACTGATGGACATCGGCTGCAGGTGCCAACTGTGGTCTTTCAGCAGGAGACTGGGTGGGAGACAATGTGAAGGAACTGGATCCACTGTCAGCAACCCAATTTACTATCGTGTAGCTGGCACAGATCGACCACGTCCTCTCCGTGCAACAGGAGCTCCACCAGCAGCACCACGACCTGGGCCACGTACCTTATTTAACGCTCTCCTCATATTTTTTGAATTTAGGATCTTGCCCTAAATGGGTGTTTAATTAATAATAGAATAGAACGACAGTATGTACAGGGTGTATCTCACATGCCCTGAACCAGTCTAGGCCTCAATTAAATTTGTTTGCCCAAAATGGCTGTATTTCAAATACCTGAATCAAAACCCTGTATTTAAAGGGTGTATCTCACACGGCCTGAACCAGACTAGGCCTCAATTAAATTTGTTTGCCTAAAATGGCTGTATTTCAAATACCGGAATCAAACCCCTGTATTTAAAGGGTGTATCTCACACGCCCTGAACCAGACTAGGCCTCAATTAAAGATTTGTGCACCAAATGGCGGTATTTCAAATATCTGAATAGAACCACACTATGTAAAGGCTGTATCTCACAATGACATATGCAGCAAAGGCTGCAAAATAAACTTTTTTTTGCCCAAATGGGTGTTAGTTGATTAACTGAATATGACAGCAGCATATAACCCTGGAATTTCAAACGTGCTTATGCTGCAAGGCCTGAAAAATGGTGTACTTTGCCCCCAAAAGGGGGTTTTATTAATAGAAGAATATAAGCCCTGTATATACAGGGTGTATCTCACACTAGGACTCAATTAAATTTGTTTGCCCAAAATGGCTGTATTTCAAATACCTGAATAAAAGCCCTGTATTTAAAGGGTGTATCTCACATGCCCTGGACCAGACTAGGCCACAATTAAAGATTTGTGCACCAAATGGCTGTATTTCAAATATATGAATATAACCCAAATATATAAAAGGGTGTATCTCCCAGTGACATATGCAGCAAAGGCTGCCAAATAAACTTATTTTTGCCAAATGGGTGTTAATTTAATAACTGAATATGACAGCAGTATATAACCCTGGAATTTCAAACGTGCTGATGCTGCAAGGCCTGAAAAATTGTGTATTTTGCCCCAAAAAGGGTATTTTATTAATAGAAGAATATAAGCCCTGTATATACAGGGTGTATCTCACACGGCCTGACCCACACTAGGCCTCAATTAAATTTGTTTGCCCAAGATGGCTGTATTTCGAATACCTGAATAGAAGCCCTGTATTTAAAAAGTGTATCTCACACGGCCTGAACCAGACTAGGCCTAAATTAAAGATTTGTGCACCAAATGGCGGTATTTCAAATTTCTTGTGTTTTTTTGGTCACAGAGTATGAAAGCTGTATATATTAAACTTGAATTTAACACTTGCAGATCTGGAAAATAGTGTTTTTGGCAAAAAAGTGTGTTTTTAAAAACCCAGAAAATGATGGCTGTATTTCTAGCTTTAATTGCACACTGACTAATCCAGATGTATATTGCCCCAAAAAAAAATTTTCGTAACAGAATATGAAAGCTGTATACTGTATATTAAACTTGACTTTAACAGTTGCAGATCTGGAAAATAGTGGGGGGGTTTTCAAAAAAGTATGTTTTTAAAAGCCTAGAAAATGATGGCTGTTTTTCTAGCTTAAATTGCACACTGACCAAGACTGCAAATGCACCAGATGTTGTAAATTGCCCCCCAAAAATAGATTATTTGTGCTGTTTTTAAAGCTTGGTTTCTAATTCCCAAAATATGCTGGTGCACTGAACTACCATAAAATGGCTGCCGTCACTGCCCACCTAACTGAAATTGTGCCCTGCACCCACACAACACATTGTATATAGATCGCTGAGTTAGATTCACGTTTTGAGGAAAGATTCTCTCCTATTCTCTCCCTGAAATCACCAGCAGCATCCTCTCCCTACACTAAGCACAGCAGAGTGACGTGCAGCGCTACGTGAATCCAGCTTATATAGAGGCTGGGTCACATGCTACACTGGCAAATCATAGCCATGCCATTAGTAGGCATGGCTGTGATGAATTCTAAGGGCACAGAGTTAAACGCTTGTTGATTGGCTGCTCTGCAGCCTTTCAAAAAGCGCAGAGAAATCACTGAACACCGAACCCCAACCCAAACTTTTACTGAAATGTTCAGGTTCGGGTTTGGGTTCCAAAAATCCTAAAGTTCGTTACGAACCCGAACTTTACAGTTCGGGTTCGCTCAACCCTACTCATATCTCATCACTTATTTGAAAAAACAATACACTCTATTCACCATAAAATCAAGATAAAACAATCAAAATATTGTCTTAGTCCCTTTAAATGTCATTCAGTGGAGCTCACGCTGATTTGATTATTTGTATCTTTTTATTTTTTCCAGTCAGAATAAGATACTGGACTACAACTAGAAGTGGACAAAGAAAAAGAAATAGTCGTCTTGTTATATATAAGATACAAATAGTCAAATCAGCGTGAGCAGGGGTGGATACAGGCAGCAAAGGGCCCCTGTGCAAAGGATGTACCTCGGCTCTGTCAGAACTTTTTAATATAAAAGAATTAATCATATATATAAATATAGAGAGAGAGAGAGAGAGAGAGAGAGAGAGAGAGAGACTTTGATATCCTGATATATGTGCTGTACAACTATTTTGTCTTATTTTGAGGATCTTTTCAGGATCTTTTGAACTCAGAATTACTAAATTTATGTACCAAAGTGTTTACCCAAGTCTGCTTTTGTGAGAAGGAGGTTTCACAAGGTCTAATGAAAAGTATTTTTTTAGATAAGACATTGTAGTAGAAATGTGCTGAGTTTTAGTTTATCTTCAATGAATAGAAAATAAACTGGAGTGGTATATTAAATATACGCCTATATATACAATCAAGCAAATAATGTGAGGATAGGCGCTAAAACAAAATAATAATGTCTTTATTAAATGTATGATTAAAAGAAGAGGATATCACCCGTCAGTGTGGTGATCAACACTGACTATAACTAAGTGTGTGAGAAAATAATGATATCTGCCAAACAGCGCCACCATCTGGAATACCAGAACAGTCTCACAACTCACTAACACATAAAGGGCTCAAAGCACCACAGGGTTCAAGATGTATGACCCAGGGTGAAGACTATATCTAGGGGATGTATGGTATGGGGGATGCACCAAACACCACTCCAAACAGCGAGAGCCGGCGCGCAGACTCTCACTGCACTGATAATTGCAGGTGCAGGACTATGGCAGAGCAAACACCATCACTCCAAAATGGATTTACGGAGCAAGGATTGCCCTGACATACCCCTTAGTGGTAACAGCTCAACGCGTTTCCATGCATTGAGGATGCATTTCGTCAGGAGCTATGTGCACCAAACTTAGAATAGAGCCCAAAGCCTCAGATATATTTTCTTGAC
This sequence comes from Bufo gargarizans, assembly GCF_014858855.1. Taxonomy (NCBI): domain Eukaryota; kingdom Metazoa; phylum Chordata; class Amphibia; order Anura; family Bufonidae; genus Bufo; species Bufo gargarizans. The sequence goes on along the minus strand of NC_058085.1, from coordinate 266,078,678 downwards.
CGAGGTAGTGGACGGACAGACAGCAATAGAAATACCTGCCTAGCGCCGTATTCCTCTAGTGTGAGGTACGGAGCTGTAACAAACAAGTTGCTATCCTGCCTGAGCTAGCAGCCTCTAGGTTGAGGTGCTGCGTGCTAGTATGCATGTGAATCGGCACTGTGATGGCCGCAAAGCGGCCCACAGAAGGCCGAACTTTACAGGGTGAAACCCCGCCCTGCTAGACACACCTCCGTCACACAGCCAATCCGGCCAGGAGGCACAGTACGAGGCGAACCAATAGCTGACAGAGGGAGGAACTCAGTGGGTCTCAGGGGAAGCGCAAAAAGCCCCGCATTAATAGAACAGGGAATTTGTTTGATGGCTGTATTTTCCACCAGCTCAGGGGGGTCGCAATGGGTAGTCCCTGTGCCCCGACTTTTGCGAACCTTTACCTGGGCTGGTGGGAAAGAGAGGTGGTGTTCTGTGAGGACATGGAGCGATTCACGGATGTGGTCCCCCTCTGGATCAGATACATCGACTATGCGCTGATCCTGTGGGGGGGCGACAGTGAGCTGTTCCTTGAATTCGTTGCGGTCCTCAATACTAATACCCTGGGACTGTTCTTCACCTCAGAAATTGATATGAACAGTATTTCCTTCCTGGATCTGTCCATTTCATTGTCTGCTGATGGGCATATTAGTACCAACGTTTTTAGAAAGCCCACGGCCACGAATAATCTTTTGAAATGGGAGAGCGCGCACCCTTTGGCCCTCAGGAGAGGAATTCCTAAGGGCCAATATTTGAGGGTGAGGAGGAACTGTTCCCATCTTGGTGACTTTAGGGTGGCTGCTAAAGATCTCCAGCAGAGGTTTCGGATGTCGTGGTTATCCTCAGCAGTGTCTAAAACAGGCTTATCAGCACTCAATGAGCACCAACAGGGACCTGTTGTTGTCTCCGAAAAAGAGAGACACTGGTGAGAACATCGTGAGGATTATCGGGACGTTTGACAGTGCCCATGATAGGGTGCGTCATGTTCTTGCTGAGCACTGGGACATACTTAAATCTGATCCAGACATTGGGTGTTTGATTCCAGCCAACCCCTCAGTCACATATCGGCGCAACAACAATTTACGTGATATGTTGACGCATAGCCTATACACTAGCCCCCGTCCGCAATCATGGCTACGAAACCCACTTGCAGGCACATTTCCTTGTGGATCCTGTAAATTTTGTGGGTTCATTAAAAAATCCAAAAGCTTTACCAACAGTACTGCGGACAAAACGTTCTTCATTAAGTCCTTTCCATAATTGCAAGTCGGTTGGTGTTGTGTACTTAATGACATGTGTATGCAACATCAAATACGTGGGCAAAACCATCAGAGAGCTAAGAAGACGGATTGGGGAGCACATCCTGGACATCACGAATCTCAAAGATATGCCAATTGCACACCATGTTCTTGACCATCACAGAGGGGATACATCATCGGTCAAGTTTCAAGTGATCACTTTATCACCTAGGGGTGGTGACTGTGATCGCATGTTGTTACAAAAAGAGGCGAGATGGATTTTTTCTCTGAACACCATTAAACCATCCGGTCTCAATGATGCGATCTCATTTGTCCCCTTTATATAATGACAAGGCTGGTTTTTGTGACATTGTGCAATGTATTGTAAGAAATAGATTCATATGGGTCCTTGTGTATATATGAGCTTATGCGTCTGCTCGTTCAAATACATCTCTCTGTGGTGATCCTCTTCCACTGTATACCTATAGTAAGGTGTCCATGCTGCGGTAACTGTATTTAAAGCCGCCTTGTTAATTCCCTGTTCTATTAATGCGGCGCTTTTTGCGCTTCCCCTGAGACCCACTGAGTTCCTCCCTCTGTCAGCTATTGGTTCGCCTCGTACCGTGCCTCCTGGCCGGATTGGCTGTGTGACGGAGGTGTGTCTAGCAGGGCGGGGTTTCACCCTGTAAAGTTCGGCGTTCTGTGGGCCGCTTTGCGGCCATCACAGTGCCGATTCACATGCATACTAGCACGCAGCACCTCAACCTAGAGGCTGCTAGCTCAGGCAGGATAGCAACTTGTTTGTTACAGCTCCGTACCTCACACTAGAGGAATACGGCGCTAGGCAGGTATTTCTATTGCTGTCTGTCCGTCCACTACCTCGGTCAAGAAAATATAACTGAGGCTTTGGGCTCTATTCTAAGTTTGGTGCACATAGCTCCTGACGAAATGCATCCTCAATGCATGGAAACGCGTTGAGCTGTTACCACTTAGGGGTATGTCAGGGCAATCCTTGCTCCGTAAATCCACTTTGGAGTGATGGTGTTTGCTCTGCCATAGTCCTGCACCTGCAATTATCAGTGCAGTGAGAGTCTGCGCGCCGGCTCTCGCTGTTTGGAGTGGTGTTTGGTGTATCCCCCATACCATACATCCCCTAGATATAGTCTTTACCCTGGGTCATACATCTTGAACCCTGTGGTGCTTTGAGCCCTATATGTGTTAGTGAGTTGTGAGACTGTTCTGGTATTCCAGATGGTGGCGCTGTTTGGCAGATATCATTATTTTCTCACACACTTAGTTATAGTCAGTGTTGATCACCACACTGACGGGTGATATCCTCTTCTTTTAATCATACATTTAATAAAGACATTATTATTTTGTTTTAGCGCCTATCCTCACATTATTTGCTTATCTTCAATGAATAGACATATCCTATATGTTATTATGTTAAGATATAGGAAGTAAAGTATAATCATATAAATGCGTTATATATAAGCATTTTCCTGGTATCTATTATAGAAATAGCTGAATTTCTTGTATAGTCTGAATGTGTATGTTACTATGTCAGTATGGGGAGTTAATTATTTCAGTCTCAGGTGTTACTTCAGGAGAATTGTAGATAGAGATCTTGAACAAATAGTGTATCTTCAATCAAAGACAATAGACCAAAGTATTACCAGAAAGTGGTCTATCCCATTGAATAGAAAAGGAACTTTATAGTATTTGTCTTAATTAGATAGGTTTAATCCTGAATTTGGAAATAGAATGGATGTTTGGTGGAATTGTATACTACGGTGTCTGTGTGAATAGAGTAGGACTTTGGATTGTGTGAATAGACTGGACGTTAAAGTGTATATATGATTGCTTGGTGAAAGTCAACATTCTATTGTTTCCCTGTTATACATTCCAAATCCTGTTTTGAAAAACAGTTAAAAGCCAAATTAATTCCCAAAATTTATATGTGGACCTCTGGTGCCATCTGGTGGTAGAATGGAATTAAGGAATGTATTGTGAAATCACTAGGGGAGGTCCTATTAGTTATAAAGTGATGTCACTAAGTAAATTATAGAACCAAGCCAGTCCCATTTTAGATGGGATAAAAAGATGGTATGGACTGACAGAGGAATCATCTTCTTGAATCAGCTTGGGATGGTCATCTTGAAGAAAACATCTTGAAACATCTTGAGACCTGAAGACATCTTGATCCATAAGATCCAGCCACTTGACCACCTTTTCAGCCATTGGAGGCAGCCATCTTAGAACCATTGAAACTGATTTCTGCTAGCTGACATTTTGGTATAGTATAACCTTACCAATATTTTATAGGATAATTAATTCATATAATATATATATATATCTTCAATTAACCATACTTTGTGTATAGTATCTGTTTTGGAATAAGATTGGGGTGTAACTGCAGCATCATCCTAAAACTTGATCCGATTCAGGGAGATTTATATGTACTGTTGGAAACACGGTATAATCTCCAAAGAACTGAATTCAGTTCTAGGCCGGTATGGTTAATTATGTATATATATATTTGTATCAATAAAAGAGGAAATCTGAAATAGACCAGATTTGGATTTAATCAGACATTTGTCGGCTCAGAGAAATCAGGTATCAAATTGATTTAAAAATATAATTTAAGGGAATTGTCATAATAAGGCATAGTAGAGTGCAAGATCACTGCTAAATAACAAACAAGTAATTAAAAAAACTATTTCTTCACCACTTTTGCTGTGTGTTTTGGGTCATTGTCATGCTGAGATGTCCACTGGTGCCCAAGGCCAAGTTTCTCTGCAGACTGCCTGATGTTGTCGTTGAGAATCCTCTTGTATTGCTCTTTTTTCATGGTGCCGTTTACTGTAATTTGGTTCCCTGGTCCATTGGCTGACAAAACACCCCCAAAGCGTTAGTTTCCCACCACCATGTTTGACAGTGGGGATGGTATTCTTTGGGTGGAAGGCTTCTCCTTTTTTATGCCAAATGAAGGAAACATTGTGACCAAACAATTAAATTTCTGTTTCATCTGACCACAACACAGAAGACTAGAAGTCTTCTTCTTTGTCCAGATGAGCTTTTGAAAAGGCCAAGTGTGCTTTTGTGTGCCTGTTCTGCATCCGTGGAACCCAGCAGTGTGTAGTGTCCGTTGGATTGTCTGCCTTGAGACATTGCCACGAGCAGAGCCCAGATTCACCAGGATGGCCTTGGTGGTGATCCTGGCCAGCACAGGCTTCCGACTACGTCCTCTGAGATTTTGCACAGTGCGGAATATCTTGTATTTTTTGCTCAAATGTAAATAAAAGCTGACAAATGTTTTTTTTTTTCCCACAATAATGCCTCTTGTACATCATCTTATTATCTTTTGGGAGACACCTGTAATTTCCCGTAAAAAAATTACTTGCTGGTTGAATAAAATAAACTTTGTCAAAATTTGCCAGGGGTATGAATAATTATCGGCAGCACTGTATGTATATATATATATATATATATATACACACTCTAGAATCTTTTGACTTTCTTAAAATTTTGCAAATCATTGATTGAATTTCAATTGTCATCAATTTTCTTATATATATTAGTTTGCACCGTATTATTTTTTTTTATACATATATATTTTGATTTACGACCTCCTTCTTTTTGTCATCTAACTTAGCGCAGATCACAAGCTCGTTTTAGCTTGGTATTTATGATAATAGATCAGAATCTCCTTCATTACAATGTATTTACATAAATAATATAGACTGTTAATCGGAGACAGCACAAATATTCCGAAAACCCCACCCCCCAAATCACACATACAAATATAAACGTATATGTGCAAATAAAAAACACCTTTTGAATAGGTTTACAAATTGTATATATATTCTTTTCATACTAGGCCACTCCTCTAACTCTGTTCAAAGCATAACTATACACACCCAGTACCCTTAATACCCCCACATAGTAATTATTCCCCCTTTGTGCCAGTACATATTAGTTATGTCCAGACATTTGCTCCCTCACAGTAGTAATGGTCAGATATGTGCCCCCTTCACAGGAAGTTAAAGGGAACCTGTCACCTAAAAAACACCTCCCAAACCTACAGCATTACCTTAAAGTAGCCAGCAGTATGTTCCTACAGATCCTTTTCTTCCTCCGGCCAGATGCACCAAAATTTTGAAAAACGAACTTTAATCTCCTGCACACGCTATGTAACAGCAGATTTTTAAGTCAAGGGGGCAGCGGCCTCCTTGCTTCAAGTCAGGATAATCACGCCCCTTTCCCTGCACCTTCACCTCTGATTGACAGCCGCGCACGTGAACGTCTGACGAGCACTCACACTCGGCCGGCTAGCTGAACAGCCGAAAGCTATCGGCTTTCAATCAAAAGCGAAGGGGCATGGAAAGGGGGCATGGTTATATTGACTTGAAGCGAGGAGGCCACTGCCCCCTTGATTTAAAACTCTGCTGTTACATAGCGCATAAAGGGGATTAAAGTTTGTTTTTTCAAGATTTTGGTGCATCTGGCTGGAGGAAGAAAAGGATCTTTAGGAACATACTGCTGGCTACTTTAAGGTAATGCTGGTGGTTTGGGAAGCAATTTTTAGGCGACAGGTTCCCTTTAAAAAAATATACTCACCTAGTTCCTCATGATCACAGTTCAGCCGCTGGCGCTCCATAGCAGTAGCAGGATGTAGTGTCACACATTGCTCTGCTGGTCTGTGTAGGAGGAGGAGCACAGCAGATTCTCGGCCGCACCGCTCCTCCTCCTACACAGACCAGCAGTGTGATGTGTGACACTACATCCTGCTACTGCTTTGGAGCCAGGTCCATATTTAGATTTGATGCTGCCCTAGGCACCTTAGTGCCAGATTTCTCCCCCCAATGAAGCCCATAGCTGTTAGTAAAATGCTCCCTAGGCCTTCAGCTATCCCTCAGGACTCCCTCATACACTTGGACAATTAAAGGACTGACCTGTTACGTGTGAGATTGGCAGTTGAAGGCATCTGTGTTGGTACCATGTTCTTATGTACCTGCATTGCTGAGAAAAATGATGTTTTATTATATACAAACGGGGGCATTACCATTAGACCTACAGGCTCCGCTCCCTCTGCCACTGCCGCACCCTCTGCACTTTAACATGGCCCGGTGGGATGACATATTCACTGCCAGGCCCTGTCAAAGTAAACAGGGAGTGGCAGTTGCAGACAGCAGAGCCTCTAGGTGTAATGGTAACACCCCCGTTGCTCCAAGAGGATCATTTGCATATATTCAAATATTAATTTTTTAAATCAATAATGCAGGCATATATGAACATGGGCCCAACACAGACCAGCACTGATGGGTGGCTTTAGCGATGCCCTAGCCATTTTATAGGCTAGGGCAGCGCTAAAGCATGTCCATTAGTGCCAGTGACATCACAGGAGGAAGCCACCCCCAAATACTGTTGGAAACACGGTATAATCTCCAAAGAACTGAATTCAGTTCTAGGCCGGTATGGTTAATTATGTATATATATATTTGTATCAATAAAAGAGGAAATCTGAAATAGACCAGATTTGGATTTAATCAGACATTTGTCGGCTCAGAGAAATCAGGTATCAAATTGATTTAAAAATATAATTTAAGGGAATTGTCATAATAAGGCATAGTAGAGTGCAAGATCACTGCTAAATAACAAACAAGTAATTAAAAAAACTATTTCTTCACCACTTTTGCTGTGTGTTTTGGGTCATTGTCATGCTGAGATGTCCACTGGTGCCCAAGGCCAAGTTTCTCTGCAGACTGCCTGATGTTGTCGTTGAGAATCCTCTTGTATTGCTCTTTTTTCATGGTGCCGTTTACTGTAATTTGGTTCCCTGGTCCATTGGCTGACAAAACACCCCCAAAGCGTTAGTTTCCCACCACCATGTTTGACAGTGGGGATGGTATTCTTTGGGTGGAAGGCTTCTCCTTTTTTATGCCAAATGAAGGAAACATTGTGACCAAACAATTAAATTTCTGTTTCATCTGACCACAACACAGAAGACTAGAAGTCTTCTTCTTTGTCCAGATGAGCTTTTGAAAAGGCCAAGTGTGCTTTTGTGTGCCTGTTCTGCATCCGTGGAACCCAGCAGTGTGTAGTGTCCGTTGGATTGTCTGCCTTGAGACATTGCCACGAGCAGAGCCCAGATTCACCAGGATGGCCTTAGTGGTGATCCTGGCCAGCACAGGCTTCCGACTACGTCCTCTGAGATTTTGCACAGTGCGGAACATCTTGTATTTTTTGCTCAAATGTAAATAAAAGCTGACAAATGTTTTTTTTTTTTCCCACAATAATGCCTCTTGTACATCATCTTATTATCTTTTGGGAGACACCTGTAATTTCCCGTAAAAAAATTACTTGCTGGTTGAATAAAATAAACTTTGTCAAAATTTGCCAGGGGTATGAATAATTATCGGCAGCACTGTATGTATATATATATATATATATATATATATATACACACTCTAGAATCTTTTGACTTTCTTAAAATTTTGCAAATCATTGATTGAATTTCAATTGTCATCAATTTTCTTATATATATTAGTTTGCACCGTATTATTTTTTTTTATACATATATATTTTGATTTACGACCTCCTTCTTTTTGTCATCTAACTTAGCGCAGATCACAAGCTCGTTTTAGCTTGGTATTTATGATAATAGATCAGAATCTCCTTCATTACAATGTATTTACATAAATAATATAGACTGTTAATCGGAGACAGCACAAATATTCCGAAAACCCCACCCCCCAAATCACACATACAAATATAAACGTATATGTGCAAATAAAAAACACCTTTTGAATAGGTTTACAAATTGTATATATATTCTTTTCATACTAGGCCACTCCTCTAACTCTGTTCAAAGCATAACTATACACACCCAGTACCCTTAATACCCCCACATAGTAATTATTCCCCCTTTGTGCCAGTACATATTAGTTATGTCCAGACATTTGCTCCCTCACAGTAGTAATGGTCAGATATGTGCCCCCTTCACAGGAAGTTAAAGGGAACCTGTCACCTAAAAAACACCTCCCAAACCTACAGCATTACCTTAAAGTAGCCAGCAGTATGTTCCTACAGATCCTTTTCTTCCTCCGGCCAGATGCACCAAAATTTTGAAAAACGAACTTTAATCTCCTGCACACGCTATGTAACAGCAGATTTTTAAGTCAAGGGGGCAGCGGCCTCCTTGCTTCAAGTCAGGATAATCACGCCCCTTTCCCTGCACCTTCACCTCTGATTGACAGCCGCGCACGTGAACGTCTGACGAGCACTCACACTCGGCCGGCTAGCTGAACAGCCGAAAGCTATCGGCTTTCAATCAAAAGCGAAGGGGCATGGAAAGGGGGCATGGTTATATTGACTTGAAGCGAGGAGGCCACTGCCCCCTTGATTTAAAACTCTGCTGTTACATAGCGCATAAAGGGGATTAAAGTTTGTTTTTTCAAGATTTTGGTGCATCTGGCTGGAGGAAGAAAAGGATCTTTAGGAACATACTGCTGGCTACTTTAAGGTAATGCTGGTGGTTTGGGAAGCAATTTTTAGGCGACAGGTTCCCTTTAAAAAAATATACTCACCTAGTTCCTCATGATCACAGTTCAGCCGCTGGCGCTCCATAGCAGTAGCAGGATGTAGTGTCACACATTGCTCTGCTGGTCTGTGTAGGAGGAGGAGCACAGCAGATTCTCGGCCGCACCGCTCCTCCTCCTACACAGACCAGCAGTGTGATGTGTGACACTACATCCTGCTACTGCTTTGGAGCCAGGTCCATATTTAGATTTGATGCTGCCCTAGGCACCTTAGTGCCAGATTTCTCCCCCCAATGAAGCCCATAGCTGTTAGTAAAATGCTCCCTAGGCCTTCAGCTATCCCTCAGGACTCCCTCATACACTTGGACAATTAAAGGACTGACCTGTTACGTGTGAGATTGGCAGTTGAAGGCATCTGTGTTGGTACCATGTTCTTATGTACCTGCATTGCTGAGAAAAATGATGTTTTATTATATACAAACGGGGGCATTACCATTAGACCTACAGGCTCCGCTCCCTCTGCCACTGCCGCACCCTCTGCACTTTAACATGGCCCGGTGGGATGACATATTCACTGCCAGGCCCTGTCAAAGTAAACAGGGAGTGGCAGTTGCAGACAGCAGAGCCTCTAGGTGTAATGGTAACACCCCCGTTGCTCCAAGAGGATCATTTGCATATATTCAAATATTAATTTTTTAAATCAATAATGCAGGCATATATGAACATGGGCCCAACACAGACCAGCACTGATGGGTGGCTTTAGCGATGCCCTAGCCATTTTATAGGCTAGGGCAGCGCTAAAGCATGTCCATTAGTGCCAGTGACATCACAGGAGGAAGCCACCCCCAAATAGTATCCCCAGTGGTAATAAGGCTCCCTACAGTGCCCTCATTACTAATAAGGCCTCCCTATAGGGCACCTCTTATAATCTATAAGGCACTTCTATAGAGCCCTCAGTAGTAGTAAGGCCCTCCACCACTGCCCACAGTATTTATAATGTTCCCTGCAGTGCCCCCCTGTAATTATACCAAGCTTTTCAAGACTAATCATTCTACTGCTACTGCTGGTCTATGGAGTTGATTGCTGGACTGAATGCACTTGCTAGCTAAAGCTGTGGCAAAAATGTCACAACTGACTAACTTAAAGGGGTAGTTATGGTCACATACTCGTATATGGACTCCCTAGGATGCAATCTGTTTGATGCAGGCAAGACTCAGGTATGGAGTTTAAGCAATCACCTATTTTTTGCAGGTAACTGTCCTCAGAGTAGTTATAGTTTGGGTGGCTGTCTGGGGTCCAAAGCTCCTTAATGGCCCATTCTCCACCCAAACTGCCTACCATCTTAAAAGATTTGTACGGGATAAAAGAATCCTGAAATGCAGCCACACTAATGCTACAGCAAGTCTTGGTGCTAAAGTGACAGTCTGCCGTCAGAAGAAGGGAAAGGGAAGGGGTCATGACTCACTTTTAGGGTTGCCACCTTTTCTTCAAGCCAAACCCGAACACGGGTGGAACGCATCGGGACCAGAAGTTGCGTTCCACAGGCCGGAAGTGGGTCCAGCTGTGGAGCACAAGCTGTATCTGAGGAACGGGCCAAGCAGACAGGATATCAGAGAGGACAGTAGGGTAAAAGAAAACACAAGGCAGAACAATAGTAAAAGAAAACATTTAAAGGAGGGAGGGAGTGTCTGAAGACAGCGCCGCCCTGTGCTAGCATCACAGCTGATCGCCCTTCAGTGACAGCTGATCGTCCCCGCTGCTGACACCTCATCGGCCGCCGCTAACTGACACCCGACGCTGCCGCTCACCGCAAGCTGTCAGGTGTGCAAGTGTGCAGTTTGAATCCTGTGCCCGGGTCTGAGAAAGGCTTGTACCCGGGCACAGTATTACAAACCCGGACTGTCCAGGTCATTCCCGTATGGGTGGCAACCCTACTCATTATACTCATGTGGTGGTATTCACAGCGGCTCTTCAAATCAAGAAACAGCATCTACTCAAACTGACCTGCATTTAACTGTGAACCACCTCTTTCTTCAATCGCATTTGGTATCAAATACTATTAAAGAGTAGCCCAAGTTGTGGTGCTTTTGTAAGCCGTGTACCGGGGTGGGCTCCCCAGAATACAGCGAAGTCACAGACAAGGAAAGCGACACTGACACCAGCTTAATATGCAAGAACTGAAAATTTTACTTAGACAACAAGTAATAACATAAGCATCACCAAAGCAATACAAACATGCATAGAAACGCTATATCCCGGACCCACAGTCAATGTCCCTGCCTACTAGACAGGCCTAGCCGATGGCGGACACAGCAGAGCATGCAAGATACACAGATACACAGACAACCAAATACACAAGTGTCTAGGCTAGATGCTGGGGACAGGTCACCTCCTAGCACATCCCTGACTTCTCTCCCTATGGTGCTAAGCCCACATTCAGACCTTGATGGTAGGTATGAAGTGTCCTCGTGCCTGAACTGCAAACACCCTAGAATCCCTGAGATGGTGAAAGGGGAGAAGGGGCAGAAGACACACAAATAGCCTAGACCGCAAACAACACAAACAGAGACGAAACGTATCTGAGCTAGAACAGACAATCCTTCCTTCCTGAATCCAAGACCAGAATGAATTGTATAACCCGCACAGCCCTCTGGGATTGAAGGCAATTTAAGCCAATGACCCCACCCAGAGCACCTGAAGGAAGGCGGATCCAGCATGATTCCAAAACAAACAAAAGGTTAGACACATGCTGCCAATCTAACAGACCTCCGCACAACGTCCGAGCAGGGCATGAAAGTACCCCCCCCTTCTACGGGTGACCTCTGGGCACCCCGGACCAACCTTTTCCGGGTGGGCTCTGTGAAAAGCCCTAACCAGTCGGCTGGCGTTGATCTCCAGTGCCGGAACCCACATCCTCTCCTCGGGGCCGTATCCCCTCCATTGTACCAGGTACTGAAGGGAACCCCAAAGAACTCTAGAATCAAGAATCCTGGAGATCCCGAACTCTAAATTCCTATCAACCAGAACAGGAGGAGGGGGCAATGGCGATGGTTCCACTGGTCTCACATATTTTTTCAATAAAGATCTATGGAACACATCACGGATCCTCCAAGTCTGCGGAAGATCCAGTCAAAACGCTACTGGATTGATCAGCGCAGATATTTTGTACGGGGCGATAAATCTTGGACCCAGTTTCCAAGATGGCACTCTCAATTTAAATGTTTTTAGTGGACAACCACACCAGATCACCCACACACAGGTCCGGACCAGTCACACGTCTCCTGTCAGCCATTCGCTTATATGTCTCACCCATCGTCTCAAAATTAACTTGTATCCTCCACCATATAGAGGATAAGGTAGAAGAAAACCTTTCCTCCTCTGGCATCCCAGAGGAACTAGTCCCAGAAAAGGTACCAAACTGAGGATGAAAACCATATGCGCCAAAAAATGGCGACTTACCCGTGGATTCCTGTCTATGGTTATTCAAAGCAAACTCCGCTAAGGGCAGGAATGAGGACCAGTCCTCCTGATTCTCCGCCACAAAGCACCTCAAGTAGGTCTCCAGGTTCTGATTAGTACGCTCCATCTGTCCATTCGACTGCGGATGGAAAGCCGAAGAGAACGAAAGTTAAATGCCAAGCAGAACTCCCTCTAGAACCTGGAGACAAACTGCGTGCCCCTATCAGAAACCACATCCGAAGGAATACCATGCAATCTCACGATATTGTCAACAAAAATTTGCGCAAGAGTCTTGGCATTAGGCAGACTAGTTAACGATATAAAATGAGTCATCTTGCTAAAACGATCAACTACCACAAAAATTAATGTTTTCCCCGAGGAACTCGGCAGATTCATAATAAAGTCCATGGACAAGTGCGTCCAAGGACGAGACGGAATAGATAAAGGAAGGAGTGAACCAGCCGGCCGAGTATGAGCAACCTTAGATCGTGCACAGGTCTCACACGCTGCCACGTAATCCTCAATGCTCCTACGTAACCCGGGCCACCAGAACCTCTGAGACACAAGGTCACAGGTGGACTTACCACCAGGATGTCCGACAAAGACAGTATCGTGATGTTCCTTGAAAACCTTGTATCACAGTTCTTCGGGAACAAACAACCTCCCTGGGGGACAGGAACCAGGAGTCCCCTCCTGGGCTCCCAACACCTCCATCTCCAATTCAGGATACAGAGTGGAAACCACAACCCCGTCAGCCAAAAATCAGAGCAGGATCCTCTGAATCACCTCCCCCAGGAAAACTGCGAGACAACGCATCTGCCTTGATGTTTTTGACCCCCAGACGAAAAGTAACAACAAAATTGAACCTTGTAAAAAACAGTGACCATCTGGCCTGTCTAGGGTTCAGACGCTTGGCAGATTGCAGGTAAGCCAAATTCTTATGATCCGTATAAACAGTAACGGAGTGAGAAGCCCCCTCCAACCAGTGACACCATTCCTCAAAGGCCAACTTTATAGCCAGCAACTCTCTATCTTCCACATCATAGTTTCTCTCGGCGACCGAGAGCTTCTTGGAAAAGAAAGCACACGGGACCCATTTGCCAGGAAAAGAACCCTGCAACAGTACCGCTCCCACCCCCACTTCTGATGCATCCACCTCCATCACGAATGGTTGAGACACATCGGGCTGCACCAGTATGGGAGCAGACGCAAAACACTCCTTAATAGTCGAAAAGGCCTGCAATGCCTCCTCCGACCAAAAAGAGACGTCAGTGCCCTTCTTTGTCATATCAGTCAGAGGTTTAACAATGGTGAAATAGTTTAGAATACATTTTCTATAATAGTTAGTAAACCCCAAAAACCGCATCAAAGCTTTCTGATTCTCTGGTCGGTCCCATTCCAGAACCGCCCGGACTTTTTCGGGGTCCCTACGAAAACCAGAGTCGGAAAGCAGATATCCCAAAAACGGAAGCTCCTCCACAGAAAACACACATTTTTACAATTTGGCATATAACTTATTCTCCTGAAGGATCGTCAAAACCTGTCTCACATGATCCTGATGGGTCTTCAGATCAGGAGAGTAAATTAAAATGTCATCTAAGTAAACTACCACGAACCTCCCCACCAAGTGATTAAAAAAAGTCATTGACGAATCGCTGAAATACCGCTGGCGCGTTCGTCAACCCAAAAGGCATAACCAGATTCTCAAAATGACCCTTGTGCGTATTGAAGGCCATCTTCCACTCATCCCCTTCCTTGATTCTGATCAGATTGTAGGCCCCTCTCAAATCCAACTTGGAGAACACCCTGGCACCAACAATCTGATCAAAAAGGTCGGAGATCAAAGGAAGGGGATACGGATCCCGGACCGTAATACGGTTCAATTCCCGAAAATCCAAGCACAGTCTCAGTGATCCATCCTTTTTCTTGACAAATAAAAAACCTACTGCCATGGAGACTTAGATGGCCTAATATGACCTTTTGCCAAACTCTCGGCGATATACTTTCGCATGACCTCTCTTTCAGGTTGGGAAAGATTGTAAAGGCAAGACTTTGGCAACTTAGCTCCTGGGATGAGATTAACTGGACAATCATAGTCACGATGAGGGGGCAATTCCTGGGTCCCTCCCTCTGAAAAGACATCCGCAAAGTCTGAGAGATATTGAGGTAGAACCGCAGTGGACACCCCAGAGATAGATGTGTCAAGACAATTCTCCGAACAAAATTCTCCCCAACCAATAATTTGTCTTGCTTGCCAATCAATAATTGGATTATGTTTTGGCAACCACGGTAAACCTAGGACTATAGGAGCAGGCAAATCCCTCATGACAAAACAAGATATAAACTCTACATGTGAATCACCCACCCTCAACTGAATACCATGTGCAATATGAGTGAGACTCCTTTGAGAAAGAGGTGAAGACTCTATTGCAAACACCGGAATCTCCCTTTCTAAAGTGCATGTACTTAGACCCAGATTTTGAAGAAAAAGAAAGTCAATGAGGTTTAACCCAGCACCACAGTCAATGAATACCTCCACAGAAAATGTTCTTAAGTCTAGCGCCACCATAGCTGGAAGGAGAAAACAAGAATTACAGGGATCTTGCATACCTGCTTGTTCCACTACTCCATTCACGCTACCAAGAGTCAGGACGTTTTCTTTTTCTTTCATATCATCATGCGGTTTATCAAAAGGACAAGCAAAAACAAAATGGTCACTTTTTCCACAGTAGTAACAGTAGTTTATGTAATCTCCTAAAGTTTTTCCTATCAGAATGAAAAGATATTTGACCCAACTGCATGGGTTCCTCCCCTACCCCAGAGTTATAAGTAATATCACCCTGGGCAGCAGGTGAGACGAAACCACACGCAGAAGGGATCCCTTGCGCGGAGGGACCCTTACACCTCTCTCTGATACGTCTATCCAACCGTATAGACAACGACATGGCATTCTCTAGAGTATCCGGGTACTCATGAAAAGCCAGGGCATCTTTCAACCTCTCAGATAACCCCTGACAAAACTGACTACGTAACGCAGGGTCGTTCCAACTTGACTCAGTAGCCCATCTCCTAAACTCTACGCAGTAAACCTCTGCAGTATGTTCACCCTGTAATAAGTTACGCAATTTAGATTCTGCCATCGAGACCCGATCTGAGTCATCGTAAATCAATCCTAGGGCTTTGAAAAATTCCTCCACCGACTGGAGGGCCAGAGAACCGGGCGGCAGAGAAAAAGCCCAGGATTGCGCATCCCCTTTAACCACTTCAGCCCCGCTAGGTGAAACCCCCTTCATGACCAGGCCACTTTTTACACTTCGGCACTACACTCCTTTCACCGTTTATCGCTCGGTCATGCAACTTACCACCCAAATGAATTTTACCTCCTTTTCTTCTCACTAATAGAGCTTTCATTTGGTGGTATTTTATTGCTGCTGACATTTTTACTTTTTTTGTTATTAATCAAAATGTAACGATTTTTTTGCAAAAAAATGACATTTTTCACTTTCAGCTGTGAAATTTTGCAAAAAAAACGACATCCATATATACATTTTTCACAAAATTTATAGTTCTACATGTCTTTGATAAAAAAAAATGTTTGGGCAAAAAAAAATTGGTTTGGGTAAAAGTTATAGCATTTACAAACTATGGTACAAAAATGTGAATTTCCGCTTTTTGAAACGGCTCTGATTTTCTGAGCACCTGTCATGTTTCCTGAGGTTCTACAATGCCCAGACAGTAGAAAACCCCCACAAATGACCCCATTTCGGAAAGTAGACACCCTAAGGTATTCGCTGATGGGCATAGTGAGTTCATAGAACTTTTTATTTTTTGTCACAAGTTAGCGGAAAATGATGATGATTTTTTATTTTTTATTTTTCTTACAAAGTCTCATATTGCACTAACTTGCGACAAAAAATAAAAAATTTGAGGAACTCACCATGCCCCTCACAGAATACCTTGGGGTGTCTTCTTTCCAAAATGGGGTCACTTGTGGGGTAGTTATACTGCCCTGGCAATTTAGGGGCCCAAATGTGTGAGAAGAACTTTGCAATCAAAATGTGTAAGAAATGACCGGTGAAATCCGAAAGGTGCACTTTGGAATATGCGCCCCTTTGCCCACCTTGGCAGCAAAAAAGTGTCACACATGTGGTATCGCCATACTCAGGAGAAGTTGGGGAATGTGTTTTGGGGTGTCATTTTACATATACCCATGCTGGGTGAGAGAAATATCTTGGCAAAAGACAACTTTTCCCATTTTTTTATACAAAGTTGGCATTTGACCAAGATATTTTTCTCACCCAGCATGGGTATATGTAAAATGACACCCCAAAACACATTCCCCAACTTCTCCTGAGTACGGCGATACCACATGTGTGACACTTTATTGCAGCCTAGGTGGGCAAAGGGGCACATATTCCAAAGTGCACCTTTCGGGTTTCACCGGTCATTTTTTACACATTTTGATTGCAAGGTACTTCTCACACATTTGGGACCCTAAATTGCCAGGGCAGTATAACTACGCCACAAGTGACCCCATTTTGGAAAGAAGACACCCCAAGGTATTCCGTGAGGGGCACTGCGAGTTCCTAGAATTTTTTATTTTTTGTCACAAGTTAGCGGAAAATGATGATTTTTTTTTTCTCTTTTTTCCTTACAAAGTCTCATATTCCACTAACTTGCGACAAAAAATAAAAAATTCTAGGAACTCGCCATGCCCCTCACGGAATACCTTGGGGTGTCTTCTTTCCAAAATGGGGTCACTTGTGGCGTAGTTATACTGCCCTGGCAATTTAGGGGCCCATATGTGTGAGAAGTACTTTGCAATCAAAATCTGTAAAAAATGACCGGTGAAATCCGAAAGGTGCACTTTGGAATATGCGCCCCTTTGCCCACCTTGGCATCAAAAAAGTGTCACACATCTGGTATCGCCGTACTCAGGAGAAGTTGGGGAATGTGTTTTGGGGTGTCATTTTACATATACCCATGCTGGGTGTGAGAGAAATATCTTGGCAAACGACAACTTTTCCCATTTTTTTATACAAAGTTGGCATTTGACCAAGATATTTTTCTCACCCAGCATGGGTATATGTAAAATGACACCCCAAAACACATTCCCCAACTTCTCCTGAGTACGGCGATACCAGATGTGTCACACTTTTTTGCTGCCAAGGTGGGCAAAGGGGCACATATTCCAAAGTGCACCTTTCGGATTTTGCAGGCCATTTTTTACACATTTTGATTGCAAAGTTCTTCTCACACATATGGGCCCCTAAATTGCCAGGGCAGTATAACTACACCACAAGTGACCCCATTTTGGAAAGAAGACACCCTAAGGTATTCCGTGAGGGGCACTGCGAGTTCCTAGAATTATTTTTTTTTGTCACAAGTTAGCGGAAAATGATGATGTTTTTTTTTTTTTTTCTTACAAAGTCTCATATTCCACTAACTTGCGACAAAAAATAAAAAATTCTAGGAACTCGCCATGCCCCTCACAGAATACCTTGGGGTGTCTTCTTTCCAAAATGGGGTCAATTGTGGGGTAGTTATACTGCCCTGGCAATTTAGGGGCCCATATGTGTGAGAAGTACTTTGCAATCAAAATGTGTAAAAAATGGCCTGCAAAATCCGAAAGGTGCACTTTGGAATATGTGCCCCTTTGCCCACCTTGGCATCAAAAAAGTGTCACACATCTGGTATCGCCGTACTCAGGAGAAGTTGGGGAATGTGTTTTGGGGTGCCATTTTACATATACCCATGCTGGGTGAGAGAAATATGTTGGCAAAAGACAACTTTTCCCATTTTTTTATACAAAGTTGGCATTTGACCAAGATATTTATCTCACCCAGCATGGGTATATGTAAAATGACACCCCAAAACACATTCCCCAACTTCTTCTGAGTACGGCGATACCAGATGTGTCACACTTTTATGCAGCCTAGATGCGCAAAGGTGCCCAAATTCCTTTTAGGAGGGCATTTTTAGACATTTGGATCCCAGACTTCTTCTCACGCTTTAGGGCCCCTAAAAAGCCAGGGCAGTATAAATACCCCACATGTGACCCCACTTTGGAAAGAAGACACCCCAAGGTATCCAATGAGAGGCCTGGCAAGTTCATAGAATTTTTTTTCTTTTCGCATAAGTTAGCGGACATTGATTTTTTTTTGTTTTTTCTCACAAAGTCTCACTTTCCGCTAACTTAGGACAAAAATTTAAATCTTTCATGGACTCAATATGCCCCTCAGCAAATACCTTGGGGTGTCTTCTTTCCAAAATGTGGTCAGTTGTGGGGTGTTTGTACTGCCCTGGCATTTGAGGGTCTCCACAATCATTACATGTATGGCCAGCATTAGGAGTTTCTGCTATTCTCCTTATATTGAGCATACAGGTAATGAGATTTTTTTTCCGTTCAGCCTCTGGGCTGAAAGAAAAAAATGAACGGCACAGATTTCTTCATTCGCATCGATCAATGTGGATGAAAAAATCTCTGCCAAAAAAAAAAATGGAGGGGAAAGGCGTCTGCCAGGACATAGGAGCTCCGCCCTACATCCATACCCACTTAGCTTGTATGCCCTGGCAAACCAGATTTCTCCATTCGCATCAATCGATGTGGATGAATAAATCATTGCCGGGATTTTTTTTTTTATATATATATATATATACAAAGTGTTTGCCAAAGCATAGGAACGCCGCCTCTTCCTCAGCTCGTATGCCTCGGCAAACGTATCTGTCACTGCAGAGGAGAAAATCCCGTCTTGCAGCGCCGCATACACCGACTTGCGTGTAATCTGACAGCAGCGCAATGCTTCTGTCAGAATGCACATCGGTGCTGCAGCTAGTAGATCGGTTGGTCCACCTGGAAGGTAAAAAAAGAAAAAAAAAAAAAAAAGAAAAAACCAGGCCACAACGCTATAATTTTATTAACTTTGGAACAGAACATGTAACTTTAACTTTTGGAACTAAACATTAACCTGTTTGCTTACCTGTTTTTTTTTTTTGTTTTTTTACCTTTATAGAACAAACCTCTCCTTCCCCATGGGTCAATGTGCAAAGCGCAAATCGCCCAAAGATGTGGCGAAGTGCGTTATGCACTTTGTCCCATGTGAAAGGAGACGTTTGCAGCAGCAGTGAGTGAATGGGCCCTAATAGCCCTGTGTGCCTGTCCTGGTGAGATGATCCCTATGCTAATAGTGTACCTGTGAGTGGTACTTCCGGAAACACTCTCCAAAGCATAGGGCAGGGTGGTCCGGACAGTCAGGACAGAAATAGCGGGTGTCACGCCTTATTCCACTCCTGCTACAGACACGACATCTTTTTCGGGGTGACTGTTGGGTTGAGGTACCAGGAACGACATTGGGGAAATGTCGCTCGTGTAGACGGCTAACTACACTGGTGGTTGGGGCCACGGAACCTCCTGGATACAGGAGGTTCTCGATGATCTCTTCCTGAAATTTGAGGAAGGATCCAGTTCTCCCAGCCTTACTGTAGAGAACAAAACTATTGTACAGAGCCAATTGAATTAAATATACAGACACCTTCTTATACCAGCGTCTGGTGCGTCGGGAAACTAAATACGGAGACAACATCTGGTCATTGAAGTCCACCCCTCCCATGTGGAGGTTATAGTCGTGGACTGAGAGGGGCTTTTCAATGACACGGGTTGCTCGCTCAATTTGTATTGTCGTGTCTGCGTGAATGGAGGAGAGCATGTAAACGTCACGCTTGTCTCTCCATTTCACCGCGAGCAGTTCTTCGTTACACAGTGCGGCCCTCTGCCCCCTTGCAAGATGGGTAGTAACGAGCCGTTGGGGGAAGCCCGCGCGACTAGTTCGCGCGGTACCACAGGCGCCAATCCGTTCTAGAAACAAATGCCTAAAGAGGGCCACACTTGTGTAAAAATTGTCCACATAAAGATGGTACCCCTTGCCGAATAAGGGTGACACCAAGTCCCAAACTGTCTTCCCACTGCTCCCCAGGTAGTCAGGGCAACCGACCGGCTCCAGGGTCTGATCTTTTCCCTCATAGACCCGAAATTTGTGGGTATAGCCTGTGGCCCTTTCACAGAGCTTATACAATTTGACCCCATACCGGGCGCGCTTGCTTGGGATGTATTGTTTGAAGCCAAGGCGCCCGGTAAAATGTATCAGGGACTCGTCTATGCAGATGTTTTGCTCTGGGGTATAAATATCTGCAAATTTCTGGTTGAAATGGTCTATGAGGGGCCGAATTTTGTGGAGCCGGTCAAAAGCAGGGTGGCCCCTGGGACGGGAGGCGGTGTTGTCACTAAAGTGCAGGAACCGCAGGATGGCCTCAAAACGTGCCCTGGACATGGCAGCAGAGAACATGGGCATGTGATGAATCGGGTTCGTGGACCAATATGACCGCAATTCATGCTTTTTTGTCAGGCCCATGTTGAGGAGGAGGCCCAGAAAAGTTTTAAGTTCGGAAACTTGGACTGGTTTCCACCGGAAAGGCTGGGCATAAAAGCTTCCCGGGTTAGCGGTGATAAATTGTGTGGCATACCTGTTTGTTTCGGCCACAACTATGTCTAAAAGCTCCGCAGTCAAGAACAGCTCAAAAAATCCCAGGGCCGAACCGAACTGAGCCGTCTCAACCCGGACTCCAGACTGGGCAGTGAAAGGGAAAACTACAGGTGCGGCTGAAGTTGGGGACTGCCAATCAGGGTTTGCCAGCACCTCTGGGATTCTAGGGGCTCTACGGGCACGTCTTTGCGGTGGCTGCGACGGGGTCACTACTGTACGTGCCACCGTACCAGCTTCAACTGCCCTTCTGGTGCTCGCTACTTCACCAGGTTGTATGGCAGTGCTGGTACTAGGTCCAGGGAGGGCTGGGCTGCTGGTGTATGCCTCACCACGTAATCCGACAGCACCAGCCCCACTCTGCTGCTCTTGAAGCGGATCCTGCGCAACCTGCGGTCTAGCGACACGGGGCCGGGTACGCCTGGTGGTATCAGGGACCTCAGCCTCCTCGTCCGAACTTTGGGTCAGAGAGCCACTGCTTTCTACAGGTTCGTATTCTGACCCGCTGGATTCATCAGATGAGGGTTCCCACTCCTCATCCGACTGGGTCAGAAGCCTGTAGGCCTCTTCAGAGGAATACCCCCTGTTAGACATGTGGGCAACTAAATTTAGGGGTATTCCCTGAGACTACCCAAGAAAAAAAAAGCAAGCCTGTCTTACAAAGGGGAGGCTAGCGAAGTACCGGAGGCCGCTGCGGTTGATAAAAAAAATCAGTTTTGATATTTTTTATCGCCGCAGTGCGTGTAAAGTGAATGTGCAGTGATCAAAAAAAAATTTTTTTTTTTGTCACTGCGGTGGGGCGGGTGTGGGTGAACGCACGTGTGGGCGACCGATCAGGCCTGATCGGGCAAACACTGCGTTTTGGGTGGAGGGCGAACTAAAGTGACACTAATACAATTATAGATCTGACCGTGATCAGTTTTGATCACTTCCAGATACTATAAAAGTACAAATGCTGATTAGCGATACGCTAATCAGCGAATAACGGACTGCGGTGCGGTGGGCTGGGCGCTAACTGATCGCTAACTACCTAACCAAGGGACCTAAACTATACCTAAAACCTAACGGTCAATAACAGTGAAAAAAAAAGTGACAGTTTGCACTGATCACTTTTTTCTTTTCACTTGTGATTGACAGGGGTGATCAAAGGGGTGATCAAAGGGTTAATTGGGGTTCAGGGGGGTGACCAGGGGCTATAGTGTAGTGTTGGTGTACTCACTGTGAAGCCTGTTCCTCTGCTGGATCCAACCGACGAAAAGAACCAGCAGAGGAGCAGGCAGCCATATAACAGATCATATTTACAAATATGATCTGCTAATTGGCACTTTGATTGGATTTTTTAAAAATCAGCAACCTGCCAGCCACGTATATGCGTGACTGTGCGCAGCGCTGCCACCTCCGGAACGCACATGTGCGTTAGGCGGTCCGGAGGTGATTAAGCAGAGACATGATGATACCAACCCACTCTGACACTGTGTGACCAAACTACGCAGACCCGCAACCTCTAGGGATAAACCCTGCATGCGGTCAACCAGCGGAGTAATGGCAGTCACAGTATGGCGGGTTATAATGTCACGGCGGACAGTAACTCAGATACACAGACAACCAAATACACAAGTGTCTAGGCTAGATGCTGGGGACAGGTCACCTCCTAGCACATCCCTGACTTACTCTCCCTATGCTGCTAAGCCCACATTCAGACCTTGATGGTAGGTATGAAGTGTCCTCGTGCCTGGACTGCAAAGACCCTAGAATCCCTGAGATGGTGAAAGGGGAGAAGGGGCAGAAGACACACAATTAGCCTAGACCGCAAACAACACAAACAGAGACGAAACTTATCTGAGCTGGAACAGACAATCCTTCCTTCCTGAATCCATGACCAGAATGAATTGTATAACCCGCACAGCCCTCTGGGATTGAAGGCAATTTAAGCCAATGACCCCACCCAGAGAACCTGAAGGAAGGCGGATCCAGCATGATTCCAAAACAAACAAAAGGTTAGACACGTGCTGCCAATCTGACAGACCTCTGCACAACGTCCGAACAGGGCATGACAACACCCCTAGCCGGTGGCAAATGCACCAGAGCCTGCAAGTCAATAACTACGTTGCAGTCCAGTACAGCCTAGCAAAATGATATAATCCTAACTAGCTAACTAATGACCTGCGTCCGTTCTGGGCCCAAGGATACAGCCTAGAGATGGCCACCAACTTCTCAGCAACCGTGCGGCCTTGCTTGATGATGAGGACTTCTGTCCACTCACTGAACTGGTCTTCCTGGGGCAACCTCTCTTTCAAAAGAGCTGAATACAGAAAGGATATAGCAGCTACTCTCCTTCTTCTGAGTGTCCATTAACTGCCGGACATCTGCAAGCCAGGATGGAATCGGATTCAGTCCCTCACAGCACAATCCTTCCACCATGCCAGATCAACACTTCCTGGTTCACTCACAGGCAGCAGCATGAGTCATCATCTGTTTGGCATATTCAAATCTCAGAGTATGCTGGCTGTAGCTGCAAAACAGTGGCCTCTAGTGCACGGAATGCCAAATGACAGTTTAAGTACAGACATTATGCAGAAATAGCAGTTTCTCAATCTCACATACTACCCCACTAGAAGTTATCGCCCTCGGCAACTCTCCCCATACAAACTCATCCTGAGCATAGCGCTGTGGAGGCACACCAGCATTGGGCCTCGCTGACCTTCTCAGATTGGGGGTTTCAGAAATACTGGGGACATCAGGCATATTTGACCAGAGAGGAGCTGTTGATTGCTCAGCATTGCATCTGGGTGGCAAACCTGCCACGGCCGGAACCTCTGTGGACACTTGAGCAGGGACGGCCCACCATTCCTCCTCTTCTTTGTCTGAGGGACTTTCCTCCATACCCTGAGCGTGAGGAGGCACCCCCTCTATGCACACCGGCTCATCAAAATTGCAACGTCAACATATTACGGTCTACCCTTCTCTTCACCGTGTATGGAACTGCCTCCCACCGTCCATCCAACTTCCCCGACGGCCGTTTGGCTTTGACCATCACCCGATCACCAGGGACATACCCACCTTTTTGCACTGGTTTTGGGTTAGGGTGTACCACCTGTCCCAGGCGCTCCTCCACAACCATGTGTACCGCTCTCAGCCGGCGGCGGTGCTCCTGCACCCATGCGGTGGTACTTCTCGGTGGGGGTTCCATCGGGTTAGGCATTTGGAGATCTTCAATCTCCCGTCCGGTTCGTCCAAACATGAGCATATGTGGAGAGTATCTGGTGGTACTGTGTACTCTGTTATTATAGGCCCACATCAACTCAGGTAGGTATGCAGACCACTGGGCTTTTTGACTGTCTTCCAGAGTCCGCAGCATCTGAAGCAAGGTGTGATTGAAGCGTTTGCACGCCCTGTTTCCTTGTGGATGATATGGAGTGGTTCGGGAGCATTCAATCTCATACAGTTGGTACAGTTCATTCATTAGAGTACCCTGAAAGCATGCTCCCTGGTCAGAATGTATCCTCTGTGGACACCCAAACACCTGTATAAAGTGTTTACAGACAGCTTCGGCAGCCAACTCTTCGGTTTGGTCTCTGGTGGGCACAGCCACCGCATACTTGGTAAAGTGATCTGTCATAACTTGACAGTACGAGTGTCCCGAGATCGAATATCCGATCTGTACATAATCGATCATCAAAAGTTCTAGGGGCACTGAGGTGCAGATGGTCTGCACAGGAGCCCGCTGTTCAGTACTTTTACTCAACTCACAGGATCGACACTTAAGACATGCCGCGGCCACCATGTCGGCCAGATCTGGACAGTACACCAGCCGTTGAAGCCACTTGAACGTTTTGTCGCTCCCGAAATGAGCTCCCTTTTCATGAGCTTCTCTGGCGGCCTCCGGTCCCAACGACATGGGAATGACAATCTGTTGCCGGTACTGCAGCTCTGACTGTAAGTATATGATCCGGCACAGGAGGCCCTGAGTAATTGTCAGCTTGTCCCACTGCCTTAACAACTTCTGACGTTCTTCTGGCCGAGGCCAGATCTTGCTCCGAAACCATTCTTTCACCTTCCACAAATCCCGGCAGCTATCCTGGACTCTCTCCCAATCAGTCAACGTTTTCCCCAGCACCAGCGTCATTCCAGATGCCACCCCACTTGAATGTGCCACATCCGTGAACAGAAGTAAGCGACCAAGATCAGGAGTTTCAGTATCCTCTAACTCTTCATCGGCTCTCTGAGTCGACTCTCCTACTGGAACTCGAGAGAGTGCATAGGAGTTGCCGTTCTCCCTACCGGACCAGAAATTGATGCGGTATTGGTACTTAGAGAGGTGGGCCAACCATCTTTTCTCGAGTGCACCGAGCTTGGCATTCTCCAGGTGTGCCAACGGGTTGTTGTCCGTCATCACGGTCACTTCTGCACCAGTCAGGTATTCTGCATACCTTTCGGTCATGGCCCACACCAGTGCCAGTAGTTCCAGTTTAAAGGAGCTATAGTTATCAGGGTTGCTTTCTGATTCTCTTAGGGACCGGCTCCCATAGGTGATGACTCTCTCTCGTCCATCCTGGACTTGGGATAAGACGGACCCCAGACCATGAAGGCTTCCATCAGTATACAGCAGGAATGGGGTATCAAACCGCGTGCAAGCCAGGATCGGGGCATTGGTCAGCGCCTCTTTCATCGCTTCAAAGGCCTCTTGTTGCCGGGGACCCAAGTTGACAGGGCATTTCTTTGGGCCCCCAGCTGTGCCTCTTAGCAACTTGTTTAACGGGCCCACCAGATGAGCGAATTTGGGTATAAACCTCCTGTAGTAGCCAGCCAGTCCCACGAACGCCCGTACCTCCAGTAGCGTACTTGGCCGGGGCCACTTCTGAACGGCCTCCACCTTGCTGAGGGACGGTTTTACCCCCTCCTGGGTGACCACATGTCCTAAGTACTCTATCTGCTGTCGGGACAGCTGGCATTTCTTTGGCTTGATCTTGAGCCTATGGTCTCGAAGCCGTCCCAAGACTTGCCGCAGCTTTTGGAGGTGATCTTCAAAGGAGGCCCCAAACACTACTATGTCATCCAGGTATATCAACACTGATTCAAAGTTGAGGTCCCCCAGATAGAGATGTCGCAAACATAAAATTTTCCGTTCGCGAGCAGCCACAATAGTGATGGAAAAGTTGTTTCAAGGGGACTAACACCTGGACTGTGGCATGCCGGAGGGGGATCCATGGCAAAACTCCCATGGAAAATTACATAGTTGACGCAGAGTTGGATTTTAATCCATAAAGGGCATAAATCACCTAACAATACCATTTTTTTTTTAACAACGTGGTTTAAAACATCCAGTGTGTGTATACGATCAGGTATGATGTTGTATCGATCAGGTAGTGTAAGGGTTACGCCCGCTTCACAGACATTGACAGACCAAACTCCCCTTTTAATGCACCACAAACCACCGCAAACAGTCCATTTGCCCAACCGCAAACTTCCCATTTGCACAAGGTTGGATACCAAGCTAGCCATGTCCCATTGATGTCATTGAAGGTTTCTTCCTCCACCCAGCCACGTACAACACCAAGGGTCCCGGAAAGGTGTATTGAATTGATTTTTCGAATTGGGAGATGGTAAAAAAAACGCTGGCTCCTTTGTTTGAATCCACGGTCACTGCGTCTGCGCCGTGCAATTTACTGTCACACCCGATATGAGTGCTATTTTTTGTAGTACTATTCTCATCAGTTTAATCCCTGTTACCTCCCATATCAGGGTGGGCTTGCCTTTTGTGCAAAAAAATTTAGGCCGGGTATCTTCGACTGCCTTCACAGTGACAGACCAAACTCTGATACACCAAACTGAATTGATTTTAGGAACCGGGAGATGGAAAAAGCAGCTTGGTCGGTCCTCTTACTCCCAAGTTGCGGCACTGCGCGTGCATGGAGCAATGTGCTGTGACACCCTATATGAGTGGTGTCTTAACTAGTCCTATTCCTATCAGTTTAATCCCTGTTATGTCCCCTATCCGGGGACGTGTGTCGAATTGATTAACCATTGTCGAATTAACGAACCATTACGACATCCTGGAATAATTTAGTTCTGAGCTTTGTACTTGATTTGTATTGGAATTGTTGGGGATTTTTTAAATTGTCTGCATTATTTCTAATAAACTATTAAGAGACTTTATTATGATTTTTTCATTTTATGTATTAAAAACCCCCCCATAAAAATTTAAGTTTTTTCTATGAAAAAACATCCAGCCGTCCCGATCGCTTTTGGTCTGATCATAATGAAGCAACGGCCTTATCATCTGGGGTGTGGCAACATTGCCAACACACTCATAGAGGTGATGATCGCTTAATTGTGATACGCAAGCCCCTTCACCACAACAAGGTAACGATCACGAAAGGGGAATTGACACTTGTATGTGCCTTTTTTTTGTTTTGTTTTTGCAACCACAGTACAGCACCAGAGGCCAGAAAAATTAGGCATGTACACATGCCTGAAAAACAATGTTATTGTTGCAGCCGCTGTTGTAGCAGCGGCCTGAAAAATTGATGTTTTTAAGGCAGAAAGGTGACTAAAACATTGCGGCTTGAACCCTAGTTGGTGGCGGAGAATTCACGAAAGTCATCCGGTATGCAGACATTAAATACAGCAGAGTATGGACCATTTTGAGGCCAAGGCATGTCATCAGGCCTTTTGTTAGTTAAACGTATCCCCTACTGTCAGTCCCTTCGGGACCCATGCCTCATTCATCTTAATGAAGGTGAGGTAATCAACACTTTTTTGACCGAGACGACTTCTTTTGTCAGTGACAATGCCTCCTGCTTCACTGAAGGTCCTTTCTGACAGGACACTTAAAGCGGGGCAGGCCAGAAGTTCCATTCGCAAACTGGGATAGCTCAGGCCACAGGTCAAGCCTGCACACCATGTAGTCAAGGGGTACATCGCTCCTCAGAGTGTCGATATCTGCAGTTAAGGCGAGGTAGTCTGCCACCTGTCGGTCGAGTCATTCTCTAAGGCTGGATCCCGAAGGGCTGTGGCGATGTGTAGGACTGAAAAAGCTCTGCATGTCCTCTATCAACAACACATCTGTAAAGCGTCCTGTCCTTGCCACCGTGGTCGTGGTAGGAAGAGGATTACTTTGACCTCTTCCCCAGTTAGATTTCCGTTGTGCTGTGACATCCCCCTTATAAGCTGTGTGAAGCATATTTTTTAGTTTGGTTTTGAACTGACTGCTGCATCCTTTCTAAATTCCGGTAATTTGGTAACATTTCCGCCACTTTCTGCTTATACCGGGGGTCTAGTAGCGTGGCCACCCAGTACAGGTCGTTCTCCTTCATCCTTTTTATGCGAGGGTCCCTGAACAGACATGACAGCATGAAAGACCCCATTTGCACAAGGTTGGATGCCGAGCTACTCATTTCCCGTATTTCCTCCTCCTCACTGATGTAATTGACGGTCTGTTCTTCCCCCCCAGCCACGTACAAGACCACGGGTCCCAGATAGGTGACAACAACGAGCACCCTAGGATGCCTGCTGTGGTTGGTCTTCCTCCTCCTCAAAGCCACATTCCTCCTCTGACTCCTCTTCCTCATACTCCTCTTGCAGCGTTGCCGCAGGTCCGGCAAGCAATGATGACAAAGCTGTTTCTGGTGGTGATGGTGACCACAACTCTTCCTCTTCCTCTTCCCGCTCATCTAAAGCCTGATCCAGCACTCTTCGCAGGGCACGCTCCAGGAAGAAAACAAATTGGATGAGGTCACTGATGGTGCCTTCGGTGCGACTGACTAGGTTTGTCACCTCCTCAAAAGGACGCATGAGCCTACAGGCATTGCGCATGAGCGTCCAGTAACGTGGCAAAAAAATTCCCAGCTCCGCAGAGGCTGTCCTAGCACCCGGTCATACAAATACTCGTTGACTGCTTTTTCTTGTTGGAGCAGGCGGTCGAACATTAGGAGTGTTGAATTCCAACGTGTCGGGCTGTCGCAAATCAAGCGCCTCACTGGCATGTTGTTTCGCCACTAATTATCTGAAAAGTGCGCCATGGCCGTGTAGGAACGCCTGAAATGGCCACACACCTTCCTGGCCTGCTTGAGGACGTCCTGTAAGCCTGGGTACTTAGATATAAAGCATTGTACGATGAGATTCTACACATGTGCCATGCACGGCACATGTGACAACATGCCCAAATTCAATGCCGCCAACAAATTGCTTCCATTGTCACACACCACTTTGCCGATCTCCAGTTAGTGCGGTGTCAGCCACTGATCCACCTGTGCGTTCAGGGCAGACAGGAGTGCTGGTCCGGTGTGGCTCTCTGCTTTCAGGCAAGTCAACCCCAAGACAGCATGACACTGTCGTATCCGGGATGTGGAATAGCCCCTGGGGAGCTGGGAGGGTTCAGTTGATGTGCAGCCAGACGCTACAGCAGAAGAGGACTCAGCCGAGGAGGTTATGGAAGAGGATGGAGTAGGAGGAGTAGAGGAGGTGGCAGTAGGCCTGCCTGCAAGTCGTGGCGGTGTCACCAACTCCGCTGCAGAGCCACGCATGCCATGTTTGGCAGCCGTCAGCAGGTTGACTCAATGCGCAGTGTAGGTGATATACCTGCCCTGACCATACTTTGCAGACCAGGTATCAGTGGTCAGATGGACCCTTGCCACAACACTGTATGCCAGAGATGCCATGACTTCCTTTTTAATCACCGAGTAGAGGTTTGGGATTGCCTTATTAGAAAAAAAAAATTGTCCGGATACCTTCCACTGTGGTGTCCCAATAGTGACAAATTTTTTGAAGGCCTCAGACTCCACCAGCTGGTATGGCAAAAGCTGGTGGGCTAAGAGTTCCGTCAAGCCAGCTGTCAGATGCCGGGCAAGGGGGTGAC
Source organism: Bufo gargarizans (assembly GCF_014858855.1). Lineage (NCBI taxonomy): Eukaryota > Metazoa > Chordata > Amphibia > Anura > Bufonidae > Bufo > Bufo gargarizans. Next base: position 266,049,019 of record NC_058085.1, on the reverse strand, counting down.
TCTGTGACATTGGCTTCTTACGCTCAAACATTTCCTTAACAGACACCTGACTGTGGGCAGATGAGATGGAACTGCTCAAGGTGAGAGGCGGAGTGGCGGGTGGTTGAGAGGGGGCAAGGAGGACAGCAGTGGTTGACGTGGCTGAAGATGCTGGACCAGGAGGAGGATGGTGGCTTTGAACTTGTGTGCTGCTTCTACTCGTCATCATGTGTTGATCCCATAGGCGTTTGTGATGTGCGATCATGTGCCTTTGCAAAGCAGTTGTACCTAGGTGGGTGTTGGATTTCCCACGACTCAGTTTCTTTTGGCACAGGTTGCAAATGGCATCGCTGTTGTCAGAGGCAGACACACAAAAAAAAAGGCCACACTGCTGAGCTTTGCAATGACGCATTCTGGTGGTGGCAACAGCATGCGTTGATTGCTGTGCTGTCGGGCTGACCCCGGGTGCCGATACATGCTGTCTGACTGTGCCACTAGCTCCTTGTGATGACCTCCCCCTGCTTCCAACTCGTCTCCTCCTTCTCTCTGTATCCCCTTCTGAACTTTCCCCCCTCTTCTTCTTCTCTTCGAGCAGGCACCCACGTGGCATCTATGGACACATCGCCATCATCAACCGCTTCACTTGTATCTGACACCTCAGCAAAGGAAGCAGCAGCGGGTACAACATCATCATCATCATGACACTGTACGTCCATGTGTGTAATGCTGCCTGACTGAGACATATCCCTGTTATCTACATCCCCTGGCAATAATGGTTGCGCATCACTAATTTCATCCAACTGATGTGTAAATAACTCCTCTGAGGGATCAAGTGAAGCGGATGTGGTGGCTGTGGTGGTAGTGGTGGTGGTGGCGGCGGGCGGGAGAGTGGTGACCAAAGCTGAGCTGGAGGAGGATGGTGCGTCAAGGTTCTTAGCGGAAGCTGTTTGATTGGGTGTCCTGTGTAAGAGAAGTCAACAATTTTCTCAGAATTTTTTGTGTTCAGGGTACGTGGCCTCTGAACACTGGCCATTATTCCAGGGCTAGTGGAAATTACAGCACCACGCGGCGTGGCCTGCCTCTGCCTGTCATTTTTTATTAGATAAGTGTTACTATGCGTGCAAGGTACTGTGCCACTCTATATAAGTGGTGGGCAGTGGGCACAGTACAGTCTGTGTGGGCCTGGCTGACACACACAGGCTTGCAAATGTGATTAGATCACAGTTAAATTTAAAATAGATTTTTTTTTTCTGAAAGGTATTTGGGTGAATGACACCCTGTAACGGTATAAGTGCAGGCCGAACCAGCCACTAGCCAGTGGACACAATACAGTATGTGTGGGGGCCTGACACACACAGGCTTGCAAATGTGATAAGATCACAGTTAAATTTTAAATATATTTTTTTTTTATCTGCAAGGTATTTTCTGTCACACCCTGTATGAATGGTGTGCACTGTGCACACAGTGCTGTTTATGACTGAGCCTGCAGCCTCTCACACACGGGAAGCCAGGCAACTATAATATATATATGGGGAAAAAAAGCAGACTGATGTACCAGCCCTGAAAAGGGCTTTTTGGGGTGCTGTCTGGATGCTGTCCTTACAGCAGATTAGTCTGTGGACACAGAACAATGCCCTAGCTAACGCTTTCCCTATTGAATCAGCAGCAGCTACACTCTCCCTCCTCTCTCTGTGAAAGCAGATTCCGAATGAATCTAAAATGGATGCTGTCCTGGAGGGTCTGGGAGGGAGGGTCTGCTGCTGATTGGCTGGAATGTGTCTGCTGACTGTGGTAGAGGGTCAAAGTTTACTCAATGATGATCTATAGGGGCGGACCCAACATCGCATATGTTCGCCCGCAGCGGCAAACAAGCTATGTTCCCCGGGAACTATTCGCCGGCGAATAGTTCGGGACATCACTACCCCTAGACAGTGTTCCATCAATCGCTGGAATGTCCCCGGAGCATTGGAGAGGCCGAAGGGCATCCGGTTGAACTCGTAGAGTCCCATAGGTAGAATGAAGGCCATCTTGGATGCATCTCTCTATTATCGGCAGCCGTCAGCCTGATGACACTCCCATCTTTGGGCTCCATCATATGCCCGAAGTGCCTCTCGAAGAACTCCAAAGGCATTAGAGTGCACTCTGACCCTGTATCAACTAGGCAGCAAACCTTTCGGCCTTCCAGCTAGGCTTCTAATACGGGGCTGCTGGCATACAGAACATGTTCTTCACACAGAGGGATTAACTTATGGTGCACCGCCGCAGGACGCCCAGCTACTGCAGCGGTTGAAAGTTTAACGTCGGCTCTGACGTTACCTGTTCTGGGCACCCTCTGGCCATATGGCTGTACTTTCGGCAAACCCAACAAAGGGGCCCTCTTCTGCCCGGCCCCCTCACCGGGGTGGTTCTGGGTGGAGTGACACGAGGTGCGGGGACCGTTTACGGAGGGCGGGATGGTTCTACCTTCATCTGGTACACTTCCAGCCGAAGCTCTTTCAATTCCGCCTGCAGGGCCTGGACCACATCCTTTAAGGACTCCGATTCTTTAGATCCCGGCCGGCCCCTTGTAACATGCGCGCTATTCACCACTCTCGCTCCCGTAGGTATGGGCTCTTCCTCCCTCTCTACGGCAGCTAAATAAATGCTGTACAATGTCATATTGGACATTGTTCGGGTCATCTCTTGTAATTTATCTTGTAGGAATTTATTGGAGAGCCCCACTATGAACTGATCTTGTAGAAGCCGGTCCACCTCCCGGAAGACGCCCATAGCCTCAGGGTCTCGTCGTTGTATCTCATTCAGTGTCTCCTGTAGAGCATTGGAATATTGCATCAGGTTCTCACCCTCTCGCTGGGGTCGGTTAAAGAAGTGACTCCGTAACCGTACCACTTTGGCCCGCCCACCTTGGGCTCTCTCTAGCAGGGAGAATATTTTCTCTAGGGTATCTCTCTCAGAGTCAGGCCTTACAATCACTATCCGCCTGATGTTGCCCTCTAGGGCTCCCAATGCAACCTCGGCCCGCAGTTCGGGGGTCAGGTTACACATTTTAACCACACTTTGCACCCTTTCAGTCAAGTCCTGCAATGTCATATTGCTACCGTCATACTTTGGCAGATGACGCAGAAGTGCCCCTACAGGGATGTATCCTACTGGGGTAGCCATATTGTTGGGGGCAAGCTGGACTTGCGCCTGTGCACCATGGGCTGGGTCCTGATCCGGCACCACTGGCGCCGGGGGACGATCTCCTGCCGCTTTCTCGTCCATAACGGTCGCTATAGCCTGCCTAGTACGCCAAGTTGTAAGCCATGTACCGGGGTGGGCTTCCCAGAATACAGCGAAGTCACAGGAAAGCGACACTGACACCAGCTTAATATGCAAGAACATAAAACTTTAGTTAGACAACAAGTAATAACATAAGCATCACCAAAGCAATACAAACATGCATAGAAACGCTATATCCCAGACCCACAGTCAATGACCCTGCCTACTAGCCAGGCCTAGCTGATGGCGGACATAGCAGAGCCTGCAAGTCGAGCTGTGCCGCTACAGAGGTCACCCCTAGCCAGTGGCAACGCAGCAGAGCCTGCAAGTCAATAACTGCGCTGCAGTCCAGTACAGCCTAGCAAAACGATATAATCCTAACTAGCTAACTAATGCTAGGCCTAGGCTAGTCTCTGTAACTTCAGGCACCACACAATATATTAAAATCAGTAACCAGGTGTACTGACCTGCGTCCGTTCTGGGCCCAAGGATGCAGCCTACCAGATATGGCCACCAACTTCTCAGTAACCGTGCAGCCTTGCTTGATGATGAGGCCTTCTGTCCACACACTGAACTGGTCTTCCTGGGGCAACCTCTCTTTTAAAAGAGCTGAATACAGAAAGGATATAGCAGCTACTCTCCTTCTTCTGAGTGTCCATTAACTGCCGGACATCTGCAAGCCAGGATGGAATCGGATTCAGTCCCTCACAGCACAATCCTTCCACCATGCCAGATCAACACTTCCTGGTTCACTCACAGGCAGCAGCATGAGTCATCATCTGTTTTGCATATTCAAATCTCAGAGTGTGCTGGCTGTAGCTGCAAAACAGTGGCCTCTAGTGCCCAGAATGCCAAATGACAGTTTAAGTACAGACATTATGCAGAGATAGCTGTTTCACAATCTCACACTTTAATGTGAATGAGATGATGTGGGGTGTAAGAAAGGGAAGAAGCTACAGGATGTACATACTCACAGACATAGCCTTACATTGTACAGTATAGTGTGTCAGTGTCAGCAACCCCTGCAGAGATAGTGTTCCAGTGCCAAATTATTATTTTCTAGCTTTTTTTTTTCCATAGAAATAAAATTAATCACTCCTCATTTCTCCTCTGTCACCTCAGGGCGTATGGTCTACTATTGGTCTACCATGGTATTGTCAGGAACAGAATCAAGAATCATCACCAGGAAAACTGGTGATGACACTGGAAAATATCAGGAGTCAGCCAAAAGTCAAGAACAGGAGAAGTATTAGAAGTCCCTAGAGTAGTATACCAAAGCTTGGGTAGTTGCATACTTATTTTAGTTGGAAAATTCATAAGGGGATTAAGGTTCCACAGAAAAAACTCCAGCTTCCCAGTATTTGTCTCACGTCCTTAGCCGGCAGGAGTATGCTTTACGTCTGGTTGCTAGGGGGAAAGGGCAGGTCTCCCTGTGAAGGAGCGCTGGCTAAACCGAGCCAGCACTCGTATGTTAGGCGCTGTTCTCATTGGTCATGTGACATCAGGCGCCTCATGTAACATAGTAACATAGTTTATAAGGCCGAAAAAACACATCTGTCCATCCAGTTCAGCCTGTTATCCTGCAAGTTGAGCTAGAGGAAGGCAAAAAAAAAACTGTGTGGTAGAAGCCAATTTACCCCACTTAAGGGGAAAAAATTCCTGACTCCAATCAGGCAATCAGAACAACTCCCTGGATCAACGACCCATCTCTAGTAGCTATAGCCTGTAATATCATTACACTCCAGAAATACATCCAGGCCCCTCTTGAACTCTTTTAGTGAACTCACCACCTCCTCAGACAGAGTTCCATGGTCTCACTGCTCTTACCGTAAAGAATCCTTTTCTATGTTTGTGTACAAACCTTCTTTCCTCCAGACGCAGAGGATGTCCCCTCATCACAGTCACAGTCCTGGGGATAAATAGATGATGGGAGAGATCTCTGTACTGACCCCTGATATATTTATACACAGTAATTAGATCTCCCCTCAGTTGTCTTTTTTCTAAATTCTAATTTCGATAATCTTTCAGGTTACTGTATTCCATCCATGTCCGTTATTACTTTAGTTGCCCCCCTCTGAACCCTCTCCAGCTCTGCTATGTCTGCCTTGCTCACAGGAGCCCAGAACTGTATACAGTACTCCATGTGTGGTCTGACTAATGATTTGTAGAGTAGTAGGACTATGTTCTCATCACGGGCATCTATGCCCTTTTGATGCAACCCATTATCTTAATTGGCCTTGGCAGCAGCTGTCCTGACACTGGTTTCTATAGCTTAGTTTGCTGTTCACTAAAATTCCTAGGTCCTTTTCCATGTCAGTGTTACCCAGTGTTTTACCATTTAGTATGTACTGGTGACTTGCATTATTCCTTCCCATGTGCATAACCTTACATTTGTCAGTGTTAAACCTCATCTGCCACTTATCTGCCCAAGCCTCCAATCTATCCAGATCCATCTGTAGCAGTATACTGTCCTCTTCTGTGTTAATTACTTTACACAGTTTAGTGTCATCTGCAAAAATTTATATTTTACTGTGCAAGCCTTCTACAAGATCATTAATAAATATATTGAAGAGAATAGGGCCCAATACTGACCCTGAGGTACCCCACTAGTGACAGTGACCCAATCTGAGTGTGTACCGTTAATAACCACCCTCTGTTTTCTATCACTGAGCCAGTTACTTACCCACATACAGACATTTTCTCCCAGTCCAAGCATTCTCATTTATATAGCTAACATTTTATGAGGTACAGTGTCAAATGCTTTGGAGAAGTCCAGATATACGACATCCATTGATTCGCCGCTGTCAAGTCTAGAACTTACCTCCTCATAGAAACTTATTAAATTAGTTTGACATGACCAATCCCTCATGAAGCCATGCTGATATGGCGTTATTTGCTTATTTTCATTGAGGTACTCTAAGATAGCATCTTTTAGAAAACCTTCAAACTGTTTACCCACGACAGATGTTAAACTTACCGGCCTATAGTTTCCGGGCTCTGTTTTTGGACCCTTTTTGAATATTGGCACCACATTTGCTATGTGACAATCCTGTGGAACACTCCCTGTCAATATAGAGTCCTTAAATATCAGAAATAAGGGTCTGGCTATGACATTACTTAATTATGTTAGGATACAGGGGTGTATGCCATCCGGTCCTGGCAATTTGTCTATTTTAATCTTTTTAAGACGCCGCTGTACTTCTTCCTGGGTCAGACAGGGCACTTTTAATGGGGAATTTACTTTTACATTCTGCATATCATCTGACAGTTTATTTTCCTTAGTGAATTCAGTGGAGAAAAAAATATTTAACAGCTTTGCTTTATCATCATCGCTCTCTGCAACTCCCCCCTCATTACTCTGTAAATGGCCGACACCTTCAGATTTATACTTTTTACCGTTTATATAATTGAAGAACATTTTTGGGTTAGTTTTGCTCTCTTTGGCAATTCATCTCTCGGTCTCTAGTTTGGCTGCTTTTATTTGTTTTTTACATATTTTATTTTTTTTCCTTAGTTTTTCAATGCTTCCTCACTACCCTCCTCTTTTAGTGATTTAAATACTTTCTTTTTGTCATTTATTGCTTTCTTTACATTTCTATTTATCCTCATTGTTTTTTTCTTGTTCCTTAATCTTTTATTCATATAAGGTATGTACCTCTCACAATTAGATTTTAGGATGCTTTTAAAAATATCCCATTTTGTGGCTATATTTTTATTTTTGTGGACTTCTTCCCAGTTAGTTAGGCCTATGGCCTCTCTTAGTTGGCTAAAGTTAGCTTTTTTGAAGTTTGGTATTTTTGTTCCTCCCTGAAGAAACACTCTTTTGAATGACAATTGGAAGGTTATTAGTTTATGGTTACTATTTTCCAGGTGTCCCCCGACCTGCACATCTGTTGTTCTGTCAGGTTTATTGGTTAATACTAAGTCCAGTATTGCCGTCCCTCTAGTCGGGTCCTGAGCCAGTTGGGAAAGGTCTTTGTTTATTGCCAAGAATCTGTTTCCTTTATGAGATGTACAGGTTTCAGTTTCCCAGTCTATACCTGGGTAGTTGAAGTCCCCCATAATAACAACCTTATTATGATTTGCTGCCTCGTCTATCTCATTTAGTAGTAGATTTTCTGTGGACTCTGGTATATTAGGTGGCTTATAATAAACTCTTATTAGTATTTTATTATTGTTTTTGCCTCATGTATTTCTACCCACAGTGACTCCAAATGTTCATGTCCCTCACTTATATCTTCTCGGACTGTGAGTTTTAGACAGGACTTTACATAAAGGCAGACCCCTCCCCCTCTCCGGTTTTGGCGATCCTTTCTTAACAGATTGTAACCCTGTATATTAACCGCCCAGTCATAGCTATCATTCAGCCATGTCTCAGTTATTCCCACTATTTCATAGTCCTCCTCACAAATCACTAATTCCAGTTGACCAGTTTTATTAGTCAGGGTTCTGGCATTTGTATACATACAATTAAGAGATTTATGTATATTTTTTACCCTACACCTTTCCTTCTGAACTGTTCTAGTCCCTCCTTCCATTCCTCCCCCAGTCCTACTACCTTTCCCCTGGTCTCTATCTGCTCTATCTTCCCCTCCTATAATGTAATTTCCCTCCCCCCCAGTCCCTAGTTTAAACACTCCTCCAACCTCCTAGCCATCTTCTCCTCCAACACAGCTGCCCCTTCCTATTGAGGTGCAGCCCATCCCTACGATAGAGCCTGTAGCCGACAGAGAAGTCGGCCCAGTTCTCCAGGAACCCAAACCCCTCCTTCCTACACCAGTTCTTGAGCCACTTTTTAACCTCCCTAATCTCCCGCTGCTTTTCTTGTGTGGCTCGTGGTACAGGTAGTATTTTGGAAAACACTACCTTTGAGGTCCTTGCCCTAAGCTTGTGACCTAAATCCCTAAAATAATTTTTAAGGACGCTCCACCTACCTCTAAATTTGTTATTGGTTTCGATATGGACCATGACTGCTGGATCTTCTTCAGCCCCTCCCAGTAATCTGTCAACCCGATCCGCGATGTGTCAAACTCGAGGGCCAGGAAGACAGCACACGGTTCGATGATCCCGGTCTTTGTGACAGATCACCCTATCTGTACCACTAATAATTGAGTCTCCCACTACCAGCACCTGTCTGGCCTGCCCTGCTCTCCTGGTCCCCTGCTTACTGGAGCTGACTGACAGAGGAAGTGTCCGGCTGCAGCAGTGCTCACCCTGAACTGACATCCTCCTGATATGCCAACCTTGCAAACTTGTTGGGGTGTGTCAGGTCAGGGCTAGCCTCCCTGGCCCTCTACTCTGCTTTCTAACTGTTACCCAGCTAAGCTACTTTCCTGAACCTCCTCGCTACCACCTCCCCCACATCTGCCCCATAAAGTGTTTGATCAGTGAGCAGCAAACTCTTTTCCAAATTGTCAACGCTTCTCAGTGTTGAAACTCGCCCGGTTAGATACTCAATGTGCGATTCCAAACAGGCAATTTGAACAAAGATATACACCCTCAAACCGCTGCTCCAGGACTGCATACATTGAGTGGCGCCGAGGGGGTTAAGTGAAGGCGGCATAGACTGGGGAGACGGAGACAAAGGATTAAGGCGGTTCAGCAGCTAGCAGTTTAAGTTGGAAGCTCCAATATACAAGGGGTGGTAGCTCCCCAGATTGGGTGGGCAGATTATTATATTCCAGGGTTTCTTAAGCTTATCCTCCCCCTTCCCCTGATTGGTTATCATAAGTGGTAGGTGCCACACAGGGTTAAATAGGGGTTGCGGCAGGGCTCTGCCTCTTCCTCTACGGCTCCAGCAGGCAGCTCTGCTCAGCAGGTATGGCCACAGAGGATCAGCTTCTTGCAGCGCTTGCTGCACATTTGCAAATGAGGGCCCGGCCTTTTCTTGCCCGCATGTTTGCGGGCTTACAAGCGCCCCAGCCACCTATTCCCCCGCCCGTTGCTTGCAGCACTACCAACGGAGTGGCCGGGTGGTAGGCGGCCCATCAGAAATACCCGCCCGACTCAGTCCCTCTCTTGCCCCTGTACCTCGCCGCACCAGGAGCCAGCGGCAGCAGCAGCACGAGGATCCTCCGGCTTCCAGGGTTCGGAGGACTCCATCGCTTCGGCCTGCACGTCAGCAGGCCACACCCACCACTCACCAGCTTCCGGCGCCACGGGACCAGCAGTTTCAGTTCCCGCCGGCCGTATCTCAGCCCCTCCTCCCTGCTCCCCCTGCACAGATCAATATGGGCAACCATCACAGCGAGCGCTCCTCTGCTGAGGAGAATGCACCCATAGCGCAGGCTTCTGTCCCTACGGTGGAGGGTCATTTAGTGGAAGCGGTAGTTAATACTACTGAGGCTTTATCACCGCTGGTGACGCAGCTCATACCACAGAGCATGCCCCCTTCAGGCCCTCCAATGCAGCTGCCGGCTAGTGGTGTTCCTACCCCCCTGCCACTATTGCAGTCAAACCCCCCTTTGCTCACACTAATTGCATCTGCCAATGTACAGATGACCATGCCGGCTACCGCTCCTGGACAGGAGGCGGCCCCACGCTATCCTTCCCAGCATAGATCACCTGCAGTTTCCCATGACCGCCGAGAAAGGCGCAGGTCGGGTTCTCACCGTTGCCGCCGTCCCCGTCATGCATCCAGAGCCCATAGCCGTAGTAGCCGTTCGACACGGTCTAGATCGGCAAGATGGAGGTCGCCTTCGTCTTCAGAGTTGAGCTCCTGCGGCTCGGATTCCGGCAGGTCACATTCTCGGAGTTTGCGGGCCCCTAGACGTCAGTCAAGGAGGCCTTCCCGCGTGGCGGAGCCTGCCAGCGCGGTTCCAACAACGGTTCCTCAGGCGAGTTTAGTCACTCCTACACATCAGAATCCAGCTACCGGTGAGTACAATTTTACTGGGGCATGGGGCGCAGATACAGTAGCCAAAGGTTTGGTCCCTGCGCTTAGGGCCTTGCTAGCACAATTAGACCCCGGTGCTTCTCTGTCCAGCAAACCCAGACCTAGCGATCATAAGGAATCCATATTTTGCGGCTTAACGCCGTTGGGAGCCCACCTAGATGATGACACCAAAAATAAAATATGGGCTAACCAGTATATTGACATCTGGTCGTTAATTTCGGTGGATCAGCATACGGTGGACAAAGAGAGGCGCCCCAATGCTGAGCGATTTATTGACCGCAGACCAAAGGTTGCGCGTACCATAGGTAATTGGATACAAGCATTTGCGGTTTTAGGTTACATGGACTCTATCTATAGTGCGTTTAAGGCGCATGGCGGTTCCGCATGGTGGCGGTATGACGAAGAGTTCCGCCGAAGGTTAGCTTTACAACCTGATATAGGTTGGGGGGGTAAAAGCAGCTGATTTATGGCTTCGTCTTATGATGTCACAGAGAACGCATCCCTTTCCTCCCGCGGCCACTGCTCCCTCAGCAAATGCTTACGGCGCAGTGGCCGTGCGCAGGCCAGGAGCCTGCTGGTTATATAACGAGGGACATTGTACATTTTTTGCCCTATGAAAGTACAAGCATGAGTGTTTCGTCTGTGGAGGCTCACATGCTGCCATCCGATGCCAGCGCCAGCTGCCAGTACATAAAGCCCACGCTTCTGCCGGAGGGAAAGACCCCGGTGAGCGTTCACGCGATGTCCCCGTGGCTATGTAGTGTCCCACTAGGTAGGGGTGGGCACTACCCAAGGGTGGGAGATAGGGAGCCCCTAGTATAAATGTCCAGGCCCAGACAGGGAGAGTTAGTGCAGAGTCAGGAGTCTGAGAAGACACAGGTTAAGAAGCCTGCTCCTGACATGCAGCTGGATAGCCCTGGCTGCTAGTGATGTCCAGGAGGCTGTTGAGAAGCTCCAGCCTGCCTGAGAACAAGAGAGCCTAAGTTAGCTCTGAAGAGATACCCCAGTTGCAGGATTCAACCTCCTGGGAGAAACCTACAGTTATCCACCTGATAGGAGGAGGCGACCCAGGGTAAGCAAAGTGACCCTGATGGGCAGAGGATTTTAGGAATCATAGCAAGGAGTATAATACCTGAGGAAGAAAGTAACCAAGGATTTAAGCCACCCTTTTAGGCATCCGGGCCTTGGGAGATATAAAGCCAGAGCAGGAGTTCTAGAAAGGACACTGTACATTGATTCTGAGGAAAGGTACAACCTGCTGCTGAGTACTTGTAAAGTTTACCCTCAGCGTATCTTGCATGACTATTGCCTGCCATATTTGTGAATAAGCCCCTTTTGTGGAACTGTAATCTGAAGACTGTGCTACACCTGCTGTACAAAGTTGGACTGTTCAGTAAAGTTACGTTTTGGTTCACTATATACTTGTGTACCTTCATCATTCCAACCATCAACCGGCGTGCCACCGTCCAAAGGCACTGGCGTCACGAATACCACAGGGACCTTGCCCCAGGCACACAAAATACCTGTAACATCCAGGGCACCTCAACTACCATCAGGCCTGGTCCCTATCTACAGAGCGTGCCCCAGAGGAACTGTGTCTACCTCTCCTTCACTGCCACGCGCCTGCCCAGGGTTCTTCAAATATAGTGAGTACCCTCGATTGCCCATAACTGTGACCTCACTTCGTCATACCCTGCAGGTCTGGCGTGTTGCATAAATTGGCGTCACGAACAGGATCCGAATATTCCTGCGCCATAGCAGATTTAAAAACTGTGTGCTGAAAATTGTCTTAAAGTGACATGCCCCAATTGTTTTATTGAAAATTGCTGGGCCAAAGTGAACTGTAAATAATTGCGGTGTGAAAATAGCATTGTGTGGACTGTTTTCTACTTATTTAAGCCACCGCTTGCTGTCAGTGAATAGACAGCTATTTTGCTCAAAGATGGCCGCTTAGCTGGATTGAAATTGTTTGCTGCGTCATCTTCATCTTAAATTGGCGGTAAAAATTGGCGCCTTCTGCTAAAAGTGCGGGAAGGCTGTATGCTGGCGCCACCGCCCTGTCTGGACATTTGCATGTCTGCTGTAATGGACTCCGCCTCCCCCATACTGGAGTACCTGGGGGGCGGCCTCCCAGTGCAATGGGAGGATCTGTCTGAACTTGTTGGCGCCACCCTGTCGCTCTCCAGAGAAGGATCGAGCATGTTGAGGAGTGAGGACTTTCCTGCTGATATGTCCGCGCCTGATTTATTAAACATGAATGTGACTGGTGTTGAGCAAGAGGACGCTCCACCGGCCTACTCTCCGGGACCGGAGAGACCCGCCTGCCCGCCACCGAGGACGCAACCGGAGACCTACTATGGCTCCTGGAGAGACTTCTTCCAGCCCTCGTTCAAGTGGTCAGCTCTAATGGCAGAGATCCGGGAGGCCGCCATAAAGAAAACGACTAAAACCAAAATTTACTACGAGGAACTGGCAAAGACCGTTCACGAGTGCCACACTGATACACAACCCCGCCTGGAAAGGAGAATGGGGTTGGTTGTGGCTTTTGACAAGGACCGAGGCTTCGGTTTTATAAAAGACTACCTGACTGGACGAGACTTATATGTCAACAGGAGGTCCGTCAAGCGGAGCTACCTCCCAGAACGTCTACATAACCTCCGCGAGGGAGAGGAGGTTGAATTTACCCCTGCTGAGGGCTGCGAGGCCCCTACGCCACTGCCGTGTCCCGTCCTAAGAAGAAGACAGAGGACTGGGACCTTGATGAGGACCACCCTGGCTGCGAGCAAGAACCTATGTGCTCTCCAGAACCGGCCCATCATGCCTTCCAGGAACGGGGCTCTTTCATTGGCCCAAATGTATTCTGGCAACCAACAGTGGTGGAGAAGAGGGTTAGCCCATGGCCCTCGCCTGAGTTGCCTCGCAGGGAGAAAACTGTCCGTGAGCTTCAGGATGCAGAGAGATTCAGAGCTACCCTGGAGAATATCCGCAGAGGGAGGAAAGCGGACGCCTCACCTGAGCCTGCAGCGGCTGCGCAGGACGAACATCCCACCTTCCAAGTGCCGACGGCGACAGCGGAGACCAGCGATCCCGACTCCGAAAGCCTGGACGACCAGATCGTGCGGCTGGAGCTGAAACTGCGGGAGCTACGCCAGACTGCCTCCGCCAGGATCCGGACTCCACCTGGCCTACAAGAAAGAAGACGTAAGGACTCGGACGTCTCCGGGTCTAAGGTGAGAGTACCTGTCCCTGCCAGTCGTCCCTCCTTAGTACCGGCACCTGCGGTGGGATCCTCATACGCTGTGCACCGGCGCACAGAGCCAGTCGTTCCAGAACCCACCGGACCGCTTGCAGCAGCGGTACCCAGGCCAGTGCAGCAGCCTACGATTGTTATGCCTGCTCCGGTGAGGTCAGCAACTTTGATAACCCCTAGGCCTATGGGGCCTATACCTATTAGGGGTCCGTTTATGCTACAGTTGCCCCCCAATACTGTGTTGTGGGCACATCCATCTGTTGAACATCAGTACAGGCCCAATATACAAATGGAGCCAGGGAGCACCACTGAAATGCAAAGTGGATATGACTTGCCCCTGTGAATTGGCCTGCTAGGCCCTTGATGTTGGATTTATTTTGCCAAGGGATCCTAAAGAAGACTTAACCCTTTCAGGACAGGAGTCCCTCATTGTTTTGGCCCTCTGTTGCTGCTGCCAGTTACACACGGCTCAGTGGAGGCGGCAAGCCACTGAAATACCACGTGCAGCAAGGCCATCTTGTTTACAGGACCTCCTGCCTGCTTTCTCAGAGTGAAAACCCAGTTGTGCCTGTTTTCATGTTGCACCTTTTAACCCTTTAACCCCCTTTTCAGGTTGATTAAGGGTATTACAGCACTTATTTCTATATGTATGCCATTTGAATAATGTGGACTATTTTATGTGCTGCTATTTTATTATGCAACTGGAATTTAAAGGAATTGGGCCCAGGGATAGACTCAAATGCACATGAGCCTCTGAGATTTTGCTACTATTTTAAAGTATTGTGCCCAGAGATGGACTCCACCTCGTGCGAGCCTCTGTGATTCTTGCTATACTGTCTAAAGGTCCCATATCTTTACTTAGCTGTGGATTAAACAAAAAGAAAAGAACCTGGGTACGGACTCATTTTAAATGCTTTGAGCCTCCAAGAATTGTTATTTAATGTTTTACATTTTTCATGGACAATTTGCACTTATGGACTATCCTGGTATTTATTGTTACGCTGTGCCAGGTCAGCACCCCTGTTCCCATGGTGTTATCCTGAGAGAAGAGAACGACGCCCCTTTTCACCATTACTTGCTCCTAATCCAGTGGAACTGCCTGATGTATGCATATAATGTATATTTTGCAAATGTAGATGTGTTTTCCTGCTTTGCTTTATCTTCCCTATTACAGGTGCAGTATCCAGCTGTGCAGGAACCCTCCATGTTGCGCCGAGGACGGGCAACGTTATAACGTGGGGGTATGTAGTGTCCCACTAGGTAGGGGTGGGCACTACACAAGGGTCAATTGGTGTGCGCGTTACTCCTACTCACAAGGAACAGAAATGTCATATTTAATTCTGCATTTAATGTATGTTTTAATGTGTTGTTACATGCAATGTACCCCTGTATCATGCAGTAGCAGGCCTAGTTGGGTGTAGTTAGACATCCCAGACACTAGAGGGAGATAGGGAGCCCCTAGTATAAATGTCCAGGCCCAGACAGGGAGAGTTAGTGCAGAGTCAGGAGTCTGAGAAGACACAGGTTAAGAAGCCTGCTCCTGACATGCAGCTGGATAGCCCTGGCTGCTAGTGATGTCCAGGAGGCTGTTGAGAAGCTCCAGCCTGCCTGAGAACAAGAGAGCCTAAGTTAGCTCTGAAGAGATACCCCAGTTGCAGGATTCAACCTCCTGGGAGAAACCTACAGTTATCCACCTGATGGAGGTATGGAGGAGGCGACCCAGGGTAAGCAAAGTGACCCTGATGGGCAGAGGATTTTAGGAATCATAGCAAGGAGTATAATACCTGAGGAAGAAAGTAACCAAGGATTTAAGCCATCCTTTTAGGCATCCGGGCCTTGGGAGATATAAAGCCAGAGCAGGAGTTCTAGAAAGGATACTGTACATTGATTCTGAGGAAAGGTACAACCTGCTGCTGAGTACTTGTAAAGTTTACCCTCAGCGTATCTTGCATGACTATTGCCTGCCATATTTGTGAATAAGCCCCTTTTGTGGAACTGTAATCTGAAGACTGTGCTACACCTGCTGTACAAAGTTGGACTGTTCAGTAAAGTTACGTTTTGGTTCACTATATACTTGTGTACCTTCATCATTCCAACCATCAACCGGCGTGCCACCGTCCAAAGGCACTGGCGTCACGAATACCACAGGGACCTTGCCCCAGGCACACAAAATACCTGTAACATCCAGGGCACCTCAACTACCATCAGGCCTGGTCCCTATCTACAGAGCGTGCCCCAGAGGAACTGTGTCTACCTCTCCTTCACTGCCACGCGCCTGCCCAGGGTTCTTCAAATATAGTGAGTACCCTCGATTGCCCATAACTGTGACCTCACTTCGTCATACCCTGCAGGTCTGGTGTGTTGCAGCTAGACCAGTACCCCAATGAGCGGGCGGCCGCTCAACTGCGTTCTGGTTTCACGTCAGGTTTTTTCATTCCATTTTATTTCTCTTCCCTACCCACCCACAATTTCTGATAATTTGAAGTCCACAAAGGATAACCCGGAGCAACTAAGAAGCAAAGTAGGTAAAGAAGTCTCTTTAGGGCGTATAGTAGGACCGTTTAAGTCCCCTCCATTTAAAAACATACATATTTCCCCTTTAGACCTGATACCTAAAAAAAGAGCCAGGTTCATTCAGATTGATACATCATTTGTCCTTTCCAAAGGGCTCATCTGTGAATGATGGTATTTCCAAGGAGGAATCTTCGGTGTCATATGTGTCATTTGATAGGGCAGTAGCTTTAGTTAGTCGCGCCGGAAAGGGCGCATTGTTGGCTAAATCTGACATTGAAGCAGCTTTTCGCTTACTCCCTGTACATCCTGATTGTTATAACCTATTAGGTTGTATGGTGGACGGCGCCTATTACTATGACACGTGTCTACCGATGGGTTGCTCTATATCATGCCATTATTTTGAATTGTTCAGCACCTTTTTGGAATGGGTCATCCGTTTTGAAACGGCCTCACAGGATATTATCCATTATTTAGATGATTTTCTATTTGTTTCCCCTGGCAATTCAAAACAATGTCAATTCCTCCTGGATACATTTCGTTTTTTCATGGCTCGTTTTGGTGTTCCCCTCTCGGAGGATAAAACGGTTGGTCCGGTGACAATCATCATGTTTTTAGGTATTGAAATTGATACCAACCTGATGGTTTTCCGCCTACTGAATGACAAATTGCAGAAATGATCAGCCTTGATATTGGGTTTCATGTCAGTAAAATCGGTGACGCTAAGACAAATGCAGGAGTTATTAGGATTATTAGTATTTGCGTGTCGCATCATGCCGATGGCGCGTGTTTTTTCCCGTAGACTATCTCTGTCCACGTGCGGGGTTAAAAAGCCGTCTCACCACATCCGGTTGTCCAAGCAGCTGAAATTGGATTTGCAGGTCTGGAAATCCTTTTTGACTCAGTATAATGGCCACACTTGTTATCAATCTGTAGAGATTTTATCTCCGGATTTGTCATTATTTACAGACGCTGCTGGGTCCACTGGCTTTGGTGCAATATTAGGCCTGGAGTGGTGCGCCGCACCGTGGCCTGACTCCTGGCGTTCGCGGGGTCTCTGTGCCAACATCACTTTACTGGAATTATTCCCTATTATTGTAGCCGTCAACGTGTGGGGCCCCCTTTTTCGAAACAGGCGGGTCTGTTTTTACACGGACAACACGGCGGTAGTCTGCTGTATTAACTTGTTAACCTCTTCTTCCCTTCCAGTTCTCTCGCTACTCCGTCACCTGGTCCTCCGTTGCTTAGAGTTCAATGTCTGGTTCCGAGCTCGGCATGTGCCAGGCGTCAACAATCCTATAGCTGACGCTCTCTCTCGTTTTCGTTGGAAGGAATTCAGGTTCCTGTTGCCGAGGGCAATCCAAGATGGGATCCCATGCCCGACAACGCTTTGGGAGTTGCCGATCAGCGACTGATGAGTATGGTACAAGCGTCAGTGGCACCAGCCACATGGTCAGCAAATGGTAAGGTGTGGGCAGAATGGAGGGCGGTGGCGGAGGAGTTGGCAAATGTTATATTGCCAGCTGCATGTTTACAGGTGACTGTTGCTTATATTTTGTCCCTGAAAGCCAAGGGAGTTAGTGCTTTGGTTGCGCAGCGAAAATTGTGGGGAGTTTCGTTTTATCTTAAAATGCGAGGTTGGCAGGACGTGACTCAGCATTTCTTGATTAGGCAAGCTATTAGGGGTTGGCGTAAGGAGCATGTCCGCCGCGAATGTCGCCGCCCGGTGTCATTTGCTTTGTTAGCAAGCATTTGTCAATTACTACCTTCCATTTGTTCATCTCCTTATGAGGTGGGTTTATTTAGGGCTGCTTTTTGCTTAGCCTTTTTTGCAGCCCTTCGGATTGGGGAGCTGGTTTCCCCTTCCCTCGCTCGGGCAGGAGGTCTGGCAGCTACGGATGTTTTCATCAGCGACTCGGCCCTAAGGGTCTTCATTAGGCGCTCCAAAACTGAAGTTTTTGCGCGTGGGGCCTAGCTTCCATTGCATAAGATTGGAGGCCCAGTTTGTCCCCATGCCGCTGTAGCCCAGTTCGTGTCTACTCGACCTGAGGGAGCTACCTTCCTGATACATGCTGATGGCACCCCCCTTACTCGTTTTCAGTTTAGATCCATATTTCGCCGTTGCCTCCTTTTTCTGCACTTACCAGTTTCAGAATTTGGCACGCACTCTTTTAGAATTGGTGCAGCCACGGAAGCGGCTCGCGCTGGGTTGCCAGAGGCTGAGGTTCAGAGGATCGGCCGTTGGAAATCTGCCTGCTTTGCTTCATATGTTCGACCTCATTTATTGATTTGATTTTCTTTTAGATGCTGCCCAGATTACGGTTTGCTTCATCAGCCATTCATACATTTTTTGGGCGGGACAGAGAGCGGAAAGTCGTCCGGGAGGTCGATGCCTTGGCTTCCGAAATATTCAAGCACGCTGGCGGGGTGTTCGGGGCTTACGCTGGTCCCAGGTTCTCCCAGAAGCGGTCGAATGTAGTCATCTAGTGCGATCCCCGGTGATATTGGTTATACATGCTGGGGGCAATGACCTGTGTCTGCTAAAGATAGCGGAATTGATCACATTAATAAGGGCTGATCTAGAGAGACTTCCTTCTTTCTTCCAGGAGGCGGTCATTGTATGGTCGGAAATTATTCCCCGGGTTACGTGGAAAGGTGCCAGGGATGCCACGGCCATAGAAAGGGCCAGGCGCACGGTCAATAATCGCATTTCATGTTTTATTCGATCCAGAGCTGGGGTAGTTGTGCGCCATCGCCAGTTGGAAGGCGACAACGGGCGTTTGATGCGGCCCGATGGTGTCCACTTAAATGACATAGGGTTAGATATTTTCTTGTCCGGTTTACAGGATGGAGTTGAGCAGGCCCAGTTCTTGTTGAGTGGGGGTCGGTGCGCCGTGTAGGAATACACGGGCCCCTCCGTGGAGGTCGGTGCTAAAAGCAAAATGGAGAAGAAGGCGGACTTGCCCACAGAGGGAGTCTGTGGGGCATACCGCTTCTGGAGACTCCAAAATTTGTTGATGTTGGTTTGAGTATAAAATAAAAGTTGGTTTGATAAAGAAATGAGTAATAAAGCTGTGACCAACTCTCACCCAACAAAAGAAGGTTGTCATGTCATTATTCCTAGCTGCTAAGTGTTAAAGGGGTCAGTAGTTTCATTCTCCACAGTCTGAGTGGCGCCGACGGCGTTAAGTGAAGGCGGCATAGACTGGGGAGACGGAGACAAAGGGTTAAGGCGGTTCAGCAGCTAGCAGTTTAAGTTGGAAGCTCCAATATACAAGGGGTGGTAGCTCCCCAGATTGGGTGGGCGGATTATTATATTCCAGGGTTTCTTAAGCTTATCCTCCCCCTTCCCCTGATTGGTTATCATAAGTGGTAGGTGCCACACAGGGTTAAATAGGGGTTGCGGCAGGGTTCTGCCTCTTCCTCTACGGCTCCAGCAGGCAGCTCCCCACCCTCCCGTCCTGGTTTTAGTGATTGATTGTTACAAGTGTTGTTTGTTTCAATTTCAGGTTATGATATTAAGTCACAGCGGAGGTCGGTGCTAAAAGCAAAATGGAGAAGAAGGCGGACTTGCCCACAGAGGGAGTCTGTGGGGCATACCGCTTCTGGAGACTCCAAAATTTGTTGATGTTGGTTCGAGTATAAAATAAAAGTTGGTTTGATAAAGAAATGAGTAATAAAGCTGTGACCGACTCTCACCCAACAAAACAAGGTTGTCATGTCATTATTCCTAGCTGCTAAGTGTTAAAGGGGTCAGTAGTTTCATTCTCCACAGTCTAGACAAGATGTGCAGTGGACTGCATTGTCAATAATGGAACACATACTAAATGGGGATTGTGCAAGAAAAGAGGAAAAAAAATAAAAAAAATACAGTGCAGTGATAAGAATGTAACTAAGGCCTCTTTCACACTTGCGTTGTCCGGATCCGGCGTGTACTCCACTTGCCGAAATTACACGCCGGATCCGGAAAAACGCAAGTGAACTGAAAGCATTTGAAGACGGATCCGTCTTCAAAATGCTTTCAGTGTTACTATTGCACCCAGGACGCTATTAAAGTCCTGGTTGCCATAGTAGTAGTGGGGAGCAGGGGAGCGGCATACTTACCATCCGCGCGGCTCCCGGGGCGCTCCAGAATGACGTCAGAGCGCCCCATGCGCATGGATGACGTTCCTTAGCTTTGGATCCAGTGAGTCATTTATGCATGTTGCTTTGTCTTGTTTCCTGTACACCGCCCGTGACAAGATCAGATGGCATTTTATGACCAATTTGTGCAGAAATCCATATCACTCCAAAGGGTTCACATACTTTTTCTTGCAACTGTATAAACGGATATAATTTGTAGATGGATCCGGATGCGGATCCGTCTCAAAAATGCATTGCAATACCGAATCCGTCTCTCCGGTTGTCATCCGGAAAACAAATCCGGTATTTATCTTTTTCAAATTTGCGCAGACCACAAAACTGGAATCCGTTTTTCTGGAACACTTGGGGCCGGATCTGGCATTAATGCATTTCAATGGAAAATAATGCTGCAGTATTATCTCCATCCAAAAAACGTACAGTGACTGAACTGAAGACATCCTGATGCATACTGAATAGATTGCTCTTCATTCAGAATGCATTAGGATAAAACTGATCAGTTTCTTTTTCTGGTATTGAGCCCCTAGGACGGAACTCAATACTGGAAAAGTTTAACGCAAGGGTAGAAGTACCCTTAGTCGAGTCCAGACTTTATAAAGTTCAACAGCTTTACTTGAATCAACATTCATCTATACAATAAGTGATCTTTCTCTTGGTTAGGTTTTGGGATAACTGGCAGGCACAGTTAAATATTCTACTTTCTCCTCCTCTGCTGTGCTAAACTCGACTTTAGTCTGGTAGCTGGACTCTGCAGCGATACTGGGTAGCGGTTCTGTAAGGAGTCAGGCTGCTGTATTTGCTGCTCCCTTTGGGAGACTCCTGCTGCATGAGGGGGGCCTTCTTGACTCGTTTGCTTCCAATGCTAGAATCGCTAAAGAATGACTAAACACTTCCTGTAGGCTCTCCCTTGGTGGGAAGCAGGACGAGCCCACTACTGCCCAAAATGGGGAGAATGGAATGGCAAGTTCCAAAGTTCCATCTGTCTGTTATATCCGCTGCCACCTGCTGCCGAACCAGGCACATTACATGAAATGCAACAAATAACAGTTACATAGCATTATTAGGAATGCACAAGGACCTGGAATCAACACACGGATGACATTATGGTTAGTCCATTAGAGAGTATAGCAGAGTGTAGGAATGGTAATACAACTCTAGGATATTACGTCTGACTGACAGTTACTATGGACACTATAGGTAGAGAATGGGAAATATAATTGGGTAGATTTCAGAGTTTTATCAGGGAAAGCATAGCATAGAGAGTGAGTGAGGGACTACTCATTGTCTTAGTTGTGTCATACACATTTCTTAAAGATTGCTCTGCATTATTTGTGAAAGTATTGTACTGTAATAACTACCGTATATTCATTTAGCTGTTTCATTCCATGTATTGTATTACCATTGTAAATTGTCGATACCAGGGTGTAGTATCTTTGTAGAAAGCGACAGACATTTAATTGAGCCTCTGTCTTTAAATTACAGATAAAACACTCACAATTTTGCTAGTACCATTTAATAATCTGTGTACCAAACCTTTGACTTTACATTTATAGTCTTCATAATGAAACGTCTAGCAAATGGAAGAGTGGAAACCAAAAGATCCATGTCTCGTAAGAATGTGAGTAGTAGTGCAAACAACACTAGCAGCACCAGCCATCCAACCAGTAGAAGTAGTGGTAGTAGGTCACAGTTCTCCTTGGTTTCTGATAGGCAACACATTATTATAGAGGACAATGAGGATGAAGTTGTGGACTAGATGGCTCACTCCTTTCAGTCACAGCAGGATGATGTCAAGGTCACTTCTAAGTTTTACACCGTGCCTTGCAGCCCAAGAAAAGCCTTTCAGTTGCATGATCTCTGTCTTCACTGGCTCTTCCTAGTGGGACGCCTATTTCTCTAAGAAGAGACAACAAAACCCAATGTGCTATGGAAGATACTCATGATAGTATTCCTGTTGATGACTTGTGTGAGAAGCATTAGCATTTGGACTGCCTTGAGGAGGAGGTTCAAGCAGAGGCAGGGTACCCCATGCATAGCTGTGTTGGTGGAAATAGTAGTAGTAGTGGCACTGTAGCCACAGTGGAGGAAGTAGGGTCAGTGGTAGTGAATGTGGCACTTTGAGTTAATAAAGTGCTATAGGTGCAGGCTCAAATGTGCCACATTTAGGCCAAGCTCTGCTGACATTAGCTTGGGGGACTATCTCCCATATGGTAGTTTCTATCCACAAGACCGACACACAAAACCACAGCCTTCTTGAGGCCTCTTTCACGAGACTGTGTGTCCCCTATGGCCGTATTGCGGCCCGTGTGCATTCCGCATCCATGGATTCGGACCCATTCACTTGAAAGGGTACGCAAATCCGGAGATGCGGTTCGGATGTTCCGTTCCGTGCTTCCATTGTTCTTTCTATTTGCGGAACGGACGGACCATGGACCCCATTCACCGTGATCCTCATGCGGCTTCCCCACGGTCGGTGCCCGTGCAAATTGCGGTCCGCAGCACAGCCACAGGGGACACACGTTTGTGTGAAAGAGGCCCGAGTATGATACCACAAGGTTTGTGCACCTGGATTTGGGGATTTTTTTTTCCATTCTTCTCTGCAGATTCTCTCATGCTCTGTCAGGTTGGATGGCGACTGTCGGTGGACAGCCATTTTCAGGTCTCTTCGGAGATGCTTGATTGGGTTCAAGTTAGAGCTCAAGCTGAGCCACTCAAGGACATTCAGTTGTCCCTAAGCTAGTCCTATGTTGTACTGGCTATATCTTAGGGTCATTGTATTCTTGCAAGGTGAACCTTCAGCCCAGTCTGTTCAGAGCAGTCTGGATCAGGTTTTAATTCAGAATATTTCATACTTTTTATGTTACATTCAGCTTTCCCTCAACTCTTATTTATCTCCCTGTCCCGGCTGCTAAAAAATCCGCCCACAGCATGATGCTGCAACCACCATGCTTCACTGTAGAGATGGTATTAGGCGGGTGATGAGCTGTGCCTAGTTTCCTTCCGACATGAGAATTGAGACCAAAAAGTCCAATATCTCTGTTTTAATAAACCAGAGGAGAATCTTGTTTCTCACAGTTTGAGACTCCTTCAGGTGCTTTTTTATTTGCAAAATGTAATGTGTCTTTTACTGAGGAGAGGCTTCATTCTGACAATTCTGCTGTAAAGCCTGGATAGGTGGAGTGTTACAGTGATGGTTGTCCTTCTAGAAGTTTCTCCCATCTGCACAGATTCTCTTTGGACCTCAAAGTGGACATTAGGCTCTTGATCACTTCTCTTACCAAGTCCCTTCTCCCCCTATTACTTAGTTTAGTGGGGTGGCCAACTTGAAGAATAGTCCTGGTTGTTCCAAATATATTTAAAGAATTATAAAGGCCACTGTGCTCTTGGAAACTTTCAGTGGGGCATACTTTTTTGTGTACCCTTCTCCATATATTTGCCATACACATACAATTCTGTCTATGAGCTCTACAGGCAGTTCTTTCCTCCACATAACTTAAAGCGGTTATCCAGCATTAGCAAATACTCCCCCATATGCCAGGCCCCTCACAAAGAGTGTGTGGGGCCCAGAATATGGGGGAGCATTTATTAGTGTCAGATAAGCCCTTAAATTTTGATATGCATTGTCAGCTATGAGACCTTATATGGACAGTGTATGTCGTTCAAAATCATGTCCAATCAACTGAACTTACCACAGATAGACTCCAATCAAGGTGCAGAAACATCTGAAACATGATTTATGGGAAGCCTCCAGAGCTAAATTTCAAGTGTCAAAGGATCTGAAAAACTAATGTGCATGAGAAATGTTTGTTTTTCCTTTTTAGAATTACATTTTTACATTCTCATTATAGGGTATTAATAGGGGAAACTTATTTTTTTTTTATTTTTTTTTTTATTTTAGCGCAAGGCCGCATCATAACAAAATGTGAAAAAGTGAAGACGTCTGAAGACTTCCCGAATTAATTATAGGTACAAGGGCTCTATTGCAGCATGAGACGGCACCTCTGGATCTTGTGGGAGAATAGAACTGGCTGTCCTCCCAGTTTTATTTGTGGCAGCCAGGCCACATCCCAACCAAAACAGTGTACATCTCATCATCAGCTGCCTTTTCTCTTGCTCAGACCCCTTCTCAGTCCTATCAATCCGCCAACAGTCCTTTGGAAAAACTCCTGCTGGTGCCCCACATGTGTTGGAACATGAAAAACAGTCAAACTTAGTGACGTCATCAATGCTGCTCTGGAGACCACACCAGGACACTGTAATCTGACGCATTTCAGAAAATCGTGATTTCCTTTTTCCCAGAAGAAGGAAACCAGTAATGACATCATACAGTTTGACTAGTTTGTTTTTGTTCCAACACGTGTAGCGGTGGCCAGGGCATTTCCACAGGGTTGTCAGTGAATCAAGCAGACTTGCTTTGGTAAGCATTTTGACTAGGGATCGACAGATATAGATTTTTTTTAGAGCCGATAACCTGCCAGCCTCACACACAGCAGGAGTATTGGCCAATCACAGCCAGCCTCACACACAGCCTGTGTGGGAAATTCCCTAGCAGGAGCTGATAGAAATCATTATTCACCAGAGAGAGAAGCTGAACAGACATTCACTCCACTAAGAGCTGTGTTTTATGGAAGCAGAGAGGCCAAAATAGGCAGTTAAAACAGTTATATAATGTTCCTACTGTTAATATAGTGATTAGAACTGTATACTGAACTAGTCATATGTGTGATTACTTACAGTTCCACCAATTGCAAATGCCATACAATTGCAAACTACAAAGTTCACAATCCCAATGCAAATTCCATATTGCAATCCAAATTGCATACAACCATACCAGATTATACTCAACCAATCTGCAACTAGTTACTGCTAACTGCATATCGCAAATTGCGACCAAATTCAGCAAGTGACCTATTAGTTAGACCTCAGATATACCTCTGAGAGTGATCATAAAGTGCTTAAATAACTTAAAGTGAGAGTACAGATACTCAAGAGAGAAATATATCCACTATTTTATGTTGAATTACTAGATTGAACAGTTGAACAACCATCTTATGCATACTGCCATTTTGTGATATCTTTTCAACACGTGTTATGTACATGGACTATCTGCTGCGGAGGCGGCAGTGTTCTATATGAAGAAAAGTTGAAGTTAATAAAGAAGTTATTTCAAGCATTAAACATGCTCTTTAAAGGGAACCTGTCACTGGGATTTTGTGTATTTCTGTGTGCTTTTATTGTGTAAAAAATACATATGATACATATGCAAATTAACCCGAGATGAGTCCTGTCCCTGACTCATTTCACGTGCAGGACTCATCTCTCAGATTACGGCGCTCTGGCTTTCTGACGTCGGGGAGCAAGGAGGAGATTCTGAGGATGTGGGGCGGTGCTGGGCTTTTTCCCACTAGACTCATCTCAGGGACAGGACACATCTCAGGGTAATTAGCATATGTATCAAATCATTTTTTTTACACAATAAAAGCACACAGAGCTATGGGGACTGGGTATTACGGATGTGCTAGTGGCCATCTAGCAACCCATGTCCTCAGCTCTATACACAAAATCCCGGTGACAGGATCCCTTTAAAACTACTGTTTCCATAGAACGGCGCTAGATGAAATACAAAATAGACAGTCTGGTTAGACTAAAAGTCAGAGATACCAAAATTCTTCTAATGCCACAGTGCCAAAGGCACTTCACAGTGCTGCGCCTGCCACAAGTCGGTAACTTATACTGATAATCTGTGCATTTTCATAAAAAAAATAAAAAAAAATCATTCTGTTATGGCGTTCACCACATAGGAGATTAAAAAAATATATATTTTAATGGTTTGGACTTTTTGGACATAACAATATGTTTATTTATTTATTGTTTATATACACTACGTGCAGAATTATTAGGCAAATTAGTATTTTGACCACATCATCCTCTTTATGCATGTTGTCTTACTCCAAGCTGTATAGGCTCGAAAGCCTACTACCAATTAAAGGGAACCTGTCACCTAGATTTTGTGTATAGAGCTGAGGACATGGGTTGCTAGATGGCCACTAGCACATCCGCAATATCCAGTCCCCATAGCTCTGTGTGCTTTTATTGTGTATAAAAACCGATTTGATACATATGCAAATTAACCTGAGATGAGTCAGAGCTTGAAAATATGACTCTTCTGTGCTCACACAAGTAAGATATGACTCTTTTATGTTAATTTGCATATGTATCAAATCGGTTTTTATACACAATAAAAGCACACAGAGCTATGGGAACTGGGTATTGCGGATGTGCTAGTGGCCATCTAGCAACCCATGTCCTCAGTTCTATACCCAAAATCCTGGTGACAGGTTCCCTTTAAGCATATTAGGTGATGTGCATCTCTGTAATGAGAAGGGGTGTGGTCTAATGACATCAACACCCTATATCAGGTGTGCATAATTATTAGGCAACTTCCTTTCCTTTGGCAAAATGGGTCAAAAGAAGGACTTGACAGGCTCAGAAAAGTCAAAAATAGTGAGATATCTTGCAGAGGGATACAACACTCTTAAAATTACAAAGCTTCTGAAGCGTGATCATCGAACAATCAAGCGTTTCATTCAAAATAGCCAACAGGGTCGCAAGAAGCGTGTGGAAAAACCAAGGCGCAAAATAACTGCCCATGAACTGAGAAAAGTCAAGCGTGCAGCTGCCAAGATGCCACTTGCCACCAGTTTGGCCATATTTCAGAGCTGCAACATCACTGGAATGCCCAAAAGCACAAGGTGTGCAATACTCAGAGACATGGCCAAGGTAAGAAAGGCTGAAAGACGACCACCACTGAACAAGACACACAAGCTGAACGTCAAGACTGGGCCAAGAAATATCTCAAGACTGATTTTCCTAAGGTTTTATGGACTGATGAAATGAGAGTGAGTCTTGATGGGCCAGATGGCTGGATTGGTAAAGGGCAGAGAGCTCCAGTCCGACTCAGACGCCAGCAAGGTGGAGGTGGAGTACTGGTTTGGGCTGGTATCATCAAAGATGAGCTTGTGGGGCCTTTTTGGGTTGAGGATGGAGTCAAACTCAACTCCCAGTCCTACTGCCAGTTTCTGGAAGACACCTTCTTCAAGCAGTGGTACAGGAAGAAGTCTGCAAGGTAAGGAAAAACATGATTTTCATGCAGGACAATGCTCCATCACACGCGTCCAAGTACTCCACAACGTGGCTGGCAAGAATGGGTATAAAAGAAGAAAATCTAATGACATGGCCTCCTTGTTCACCTGATCTGAACCCCATTGAGAACCTGTGGTCCATCATCAAATGTGAGATTTACAAGGAGGGAAAACAGTACACCTCTCTGAACAGTGTCTGGGAGGCTGTGGTTGCTACTGCACGCAATGTTGATGGTGAACAGATCAAAACACTGACAGAATCCATGGATGGCAGGCTTTTGAGTGTCCTTGCAAAGAAAGGTGGCTATATTGGTCACTGATTTGTTTTTGTTTTGTTTTTGAATGTCAGAAATGTATATTTGTGAATGTTGAGATGTTATATTGGTTTCACTGGTAAAAATAAATAATTGAAATGGGTATATATTTGTTTTTTGTTAAGTTGCCTAATAATTATGTACAGTAATAGTCACCTGCACACACAGATATCCCCCTAAAATAGCTAAAACTAAAAACAAACTAAAAATTACTTCCAAAAATATTCAGCTTTGATATTAATGAGTTTTTTGGGTTCATTGAGAACATGGTTGTTGTTCAATAATAAAATTAATCCTCAAAAATACAACTTGCCTAATAATTCTGCACTCCCTGTATTTTATATGTAAAATTGTGAAAGGGGGTGATTTATACTTAATAACTTGGTGCTTTTTAACTTTTTCTTTTTTTAATTTGCTTTTTATTTAATAACTTTTTCCTCCCTTAGGGACTAGAACCTGGGATATTTTAATCCCTTGTCCTATTCACCCTGATAGAGCTCTATTAGGGTGAAAAGGGCTTCACACTCTCACTGCTGCCCTGTGCTTTGTGCACACAGCAGCAGGGAGCTTGCCATGGCAGCCAGGGCTTCAGTAGCGTCCTGGCTGCCATGGCAAGCGATCAGAGCCCCAGGATTACACTGCTGGGGCTGCGATCAGAAGCTGCCACTGCCACCAATGAAGAGGAGGATAGGGGACCCTGTGGCCACTTCCACCAATGTTTTCAATACTGGGGGGTGGGTAGCACGCACTGCGCCACCAATGATTTTAAAACTGGGGGGCTGGGGGAGAGCACACTGCACCACCAATGTTTTTAATACTGGGGAGGGCGCACTGAGCCACCAATGATAATTAACGTTTAATACAGGAGGCGGGTATGTCGGCGCAGAATAACATAGCCAGCACCCTGCCTCTGACAGGGAGCTGCGATCAGCGGCAGCAGTTAACCCCTCAGGTGCGGCTTCCTGTCATATAGGCTGGGCATCACCTCCTGTATTTGTATTAGACGTTAATTATCATTGGGGCGCAGAGCGCCGACCCCTCCTCCTTCCGTCGCTCCTCATTGGCAGCGCGGCACAGGGGGAGGGAGAGAGTGACTCCTTTTCCCCTGTGCTGCTGCGGGAACATGAGCGAGCTGACAGCAGCACGCTCATGTTCTGTGATAGCGTGCTGGATGCATTATCGGCGATATTGGCAAGGGTAATGCCTATAATCGGTCGATCGCTAATTTTGACCCACACTGTATGAGGAATATATCTGCCAATCTTTAATCAGGATAACAATTTGGGGAGTGAGAGAGCACTGAGCATCAGATTAGTGTTTCTACTATCTGATATATAGACTTTTTGAATGAAACTTATCCTAATATACAGTAGATATCCAGGCAATATGTATGGTTGCAGTATCCTGGTGTAGTGTTACGTAGCTATTTGTTTGCATATATTATACAAGGTTTTAAATTGGTCATTGAATGGGTACCATTGTTTCTCCAGCAGCCTCAACATAGTTACTATGTAGGAGCCATCATTTAGGTGAGTGTGGGGAACATGTCAGCTGCTGTGGTCGGTTATATCCTGTCTTCTGCTGTGTGTTGGACATGAAATATATATTATCTGTTTAGCTAAACTTTCTAGCTTCTATTTCTAAATCTCAATGGATATTGCTGCTTTGTGTTTGAACACGGTGAAATGTAGCCCCCATCATCATGCCCTTGTACTAATTCTGAGATACTTGATCTTTCTGAAAAAAAATAAAAATGACAAAATCAACCCCCTCAAACCATCAGCCTCCTTCCCTCGAGAAGGAGATACTTTAGGGCTCTTCGGTTTAGCCCTACAATAGCATCCAATTAAATGCTGCCTTCAGGCTCTGAATCATCTTCTCATAGTTGAGAAACAACGGCACTCAGGTGAGGTCAGGCTCTGGGCGAAGTTACTTAACAGCAGCTTCTACCTAGTTGTATAAAGATACGGGAGCTGTGGCTGGGACAATTGGATGACAACCCCTATGGGGAGCTACAATTGTGGGCATTTTAGCTGTCACTAAGCTTTTCCGGTAACTCCAGCAGAGCTGAAGGAGCCACTGGGAAAGCTCATGGCAATACATGACATATACACCTATAAATGAATCAAAACAACAATTATCAATAAACCAGAATAATAAATAATACTAACTCGAGAGTAGAGGTAAAAATTGGCCATGGCCTGTTTTATTAACTTTAATCACAACTTTAATAAACAAATTATGAGCATAGTCATAAACTGACTCAATTGAAAACAGACCATACATCAGAGTCCATCCCATTACGGGATGACTATCCTTGAACCACCCTACACAAATCCATGGCCAACCATAAACAATTGGGGTGGGTGGGAGGCGGCGCCAAAGGATCTGTCTCCACGGGCAGGTGCTTGGACACATAGCCACCTCACGAATCCCTCCACCAATAAAACCCTTGTTACCAGGGTCGAGGTAACCCTACCTGGAACCCTGGGACACAATAGGTCATCTGAATTGACCAATTGCTGAAAATCACTGGGCAGAATCCAACTTCTGCCCACTGATCCACACCAAAAGTGGGAACATTTTCCCTCCCAAACCACCAGGCTAAATATAGCTTTCACATCACTGGGCAGAAACCTAATCCTACTTAGTGATAACCTTATCAATTCACAGGCAATGCCAGTATTGGAGTCTGGTGCAGTCTGAATTCCACCTCCTGTCTTCTCAGGGGCTAAGGCCTCGTTCACATGTCCATTTTTCACTGATGTGTGGTGCCCACATTTTCCCACAGACAGCAAACCTACCCATTGATTCTAATATGTCTGTTCACACATCAGTATTTTTTTACTGACTGTGAGACATGCTCTACTTTGGTCCATGATGAGGACCAAACACAGCCATTTTAGTCTATGGGTTCATGAAAAAGCATAGACACAACACGGATGACATTCATGTTACCTCCGTGTTTGGTCTGTTTTTCACTGACTACTGATAGATGCTTTGGAAATTCATTTTCAGCTAAGCAGTGTCCGTGGAATACAGATGACACACCGATGGCAAAGAACAGACACACAGACCAAACACAGATCCTTCATGGACATGTTCACAGATGAAAACAGATGCATTTTTTCATGGACGTTAACTGGACATGGAAATTTGAACAAGGCCTTAGGCTATGATCTTCTTTTTTCTTTATACTATATACTGCAGCTCTGCTCCATTAGCTATGATAATTTACTTCAATGCATTTTCTTTTGGATTCTGGAATCTGCCTCCTAACTCATAAAGTATCAAGTGGTAAAATATTTTGTCTGAATTCACCAAGCGAGTTTACTTATTTTACTAATATGTCACCATTCTATTACGCACATTGTCATCATCACTCACTAGGGGAGATTTATCAAAGTGGTTTAGAACTGGCTTATTTGCCCATAGTAACCAATCAGATTTCATCTTCAATGTTTTACAGCTCCTTTGGAAAATGAAAGGTGATTGGTTGCTATGGGCAACAAAGGCAGTTGTACTTTACACTATTTCGATAAATCTCCCCCACTGTTCCCAGTAGAGCTCACAGTCTAAATTCCCTACCAGTATGTCTTTGGAGTGTGGGAGGAAGCTCAGACAAGCTTGAAGAGACCAGAAAAACTGGAGATTTGAACCTATGTACCAACGCTAACTGTGTAGCCATATTTTTTGTGTTGCTTTATCATTAAGAAAATAATTCTAAAAAAAAAAATTGGGTCAGTTTCAGGCAAGCATGTCCACTCCCAGACTGGACATTTCTCTTGTGACAGGACCTCATGGCATTATAATGCTTCTGCGGTGAAAACTCGCTGCTGAATGGAGGCTGAGAGCAGGACCTGCGCAGGTCCTGTCCTCCAGTCAGAAGCGAATGTTCCCTGCAGCGCGAGCAAATAATAGAGGAGGTGAGTTTTTTTATTTTTTATTAACACAAATGTGTGTGTGTGGGGGGGAGGGGGGGTAAAGGCTGTACTAATGTGCGCTCCACAATGTAAGTGTTCATTAGTAACAGTCCTCGTAGAAAAATACCTGCAGTTACTATTGCTGGTCGAAAAAAAATTATCGACACCAGCAGAGGCACTATAATACCGGGCCTGCCGGTCAGATACCAGCCGGGTGGCAACCCTATTATAATGCCATGAGATCCTGTCAC
This sequence comes from Bufo gargarizans, assembly GCF_014858855.1. Classification (NCBI taxonomy): domain Eukaryota; kingdom Metazoa; phylum Chordata; class Amphibia; order Anura; family Bufonidae; genus Bufo; species Bufo gargarizans. Next base: position 266,017,353 of record NC_058085.1, on the reverse strand, counting down.
AGCAGCAGATTTCACTATGGGCAATTACGCACCTACACGGACCGTGTTTCATGCAGTAAACACGCTCATCTGAATTTAGACAGAGCAGCTGCAGCAATACTAAACAGAGATATTACTGGATTCTGCAGACGAGATGAGGGCGAAGGTGCACGCAGAGCGCAGAGTCCAGATGAGTCACAGCTGCACCGGAGCACGGACTCTGTGGCTCATGTGGAGATGGAGCCGAGGAGTTTTCAGTGACATTGTCTGCTTCTTGTGGGAATGAGTCTTCCATCATTAGTGTGGAAATATATGAAGTGTTATAGAGTTCAATGGAACACAGGGAGAGCAATGGATCTGTGCAGTACCAAAAATGAGAAACATAAAGAAGCTCTAAGTATGTCTTTACAGAGCTTGAGGCTACTCAAAATCAGCACATTCCTCTCCTGAAATACTCTGCACTACGGCAAAGGACCCTGCTCCTTCCTCTATGTAAGGGCTCATTCACTGAAGTGCACATCGATTGCGGATACAGACCCATTCATTTGAATGTGTCCACGATCTGCCAGATACGTTCCACACAGCAAAAACATAGAACATGTTTTTTTGTTGGGACTGAAATATAGTTTCGTACTGTTTCCGATCTGTGCCTCTTGCGGACCATGGACCCATTCAACTCACTGGGTCTGCATCCGTGATATGAAGTGACTGAGCCCTAAAGCTAATTTCAGACAAGCGTGTCTACTGCTTCCTGTTGGAGTGTGATTTCCCACTATGGACACTGCTTTTTTCACAGGACGGATGACACTAATGATTTATGATGTAAAGGGCAGTTTCTAGGCAATATGGCCAACAGGACGAACAACAAAAAAGCGCCCCCCCCCCCCCCCCCCCCCTCCATAGTAAGCCATTGCAGGAATTTCTGAATTTCACCCTCTAAACATTGCTGGAGAGTACCACATACTGAATATGAGACCCCCCCTCAAGAACTGGAAAAGCTAAGTGACAACTAACTAGAGATGAGCGAATCGAATCCCATGAAGTGGAATTCGATACGAATTTCAGGATAAATTCAATTCGCCTCCAATCTGAATTTCCAATCTGAGTGAAAACCTATACCCTGCCGACCCAAGGCCATTCTCCCCATTTTCATAGGCTCTGTTCTAAGCCTCTGAAATCTTGCGCGCGGTGATGTGACCACGTCAGTGCACTGGCCGTCCAAAGTGACGTCATCAGTTTATATCACCATGCCTGGCCAGCGTGATAAGGTGGTGATGTCATCACGTCACATTGCGCAACAGATTTCACACAGTTTTTTCAATCAAGATGACCGTGATGGCTTCTCTGCTAACAAATGGATGAGGTATGTTTTTTTGTTTGTTTTTTTGTTTGTTTTTTTACCCCTGATTAACCCCCGAAAGGCCTCAATTTTATGGTCAGATGCCACAATCAGCTATGAACGCAGCATCTGAGGGGTTCAATGACAGGGGGCGACATGAACCGCGTTCCCCATCATTGCGCCTGCTACATACAATGGAATGCGATTTGTGACAAAGTAATTTGTAACTAATTGAATTTCTTTGTGAAATTCGGCGAAGCAGCTGAATCAAATTATTGATAACCTCACTCATGTCTACCACTCACGCCAGAGGTGTTTTTTCGTTATTTTGATAACACCTTTTTCATCCTTTTTTCTTTTCTTTCTTGGATTATAATGTGTGCCAGTAGAAAAATATGCCCCCTTAGGGCTCAGGCACACAAACATATTTTATTACCGCTTCCATTCCGTTTTTTTTTTTTTTGGCGGACCGTGTGCGGAACCATTCATTTCAATGGGTCGGCAAAAACAACGGAAGGTTCTCCGTGTGCTTTCCGTTTCCATATTTCCGTTCCGCAAAAAATTAGTGCATGTCCTATTACCAAAAAACAACCTCATAGTCTACCTTATAGAAATGTCCCGTCCTTTTTCCTGTCTGCGGCCAGAAAACTCACGCAGGCGCAGTACCGCCTGCGGCCTGCGCGATCATCAACCTCCTGAGGGCAACAGCCTCAAAAGTCTCACTGGGCATGCGCCGAGCGCCGTGATGAGACCTAAGCGCTGTTGCCCTCAGGACATTGATGATCGCGCAGGCGCAGGCGGTACTGCACCTGCGTGAGTTTTCTGGTCGCAGACAGGAAGAAGGACGGGGCATTTCTATAGTCCAGGTAGACTATGATGTGGGGAGGGGGCGGAACCGTTTGCCAGGCTGTGGGAGGTTATTTGATGATCAGGAGGCGTTCTTGAGCACTGCAGGGGGGGCGTCACTGGGCACCGGAGAGTGAAAAAAACACCCGGAGAGTGAAAAAAACACCCCTCTGGACACCTTGGACCCTAATTAGCATAACATAAAAATCGCTTTTATATCAAAGCTACAAAACGAAAATAAGTAAAAAGACGACTGCAGGGAATAAGGTACTTTAGTCAACATAGTGATGGTGCCAGCTTAAAATGGTAAAAGCAGATGACAGATTCCTTTTTAAAGCCGAATGCACACGCCATGTTTCACGTCCGTTAGCAGTCCGTGGTAACCCAGCCTGGATTCCTGCTGAGAGCAGGAGCGCACTGCGTCATTGGTTGCTATGACGCCGTGCGCCTCATGCCACTGCTGCACTACAGTAATACACTGGTATGATCTATACTAGTGTATTATTGTATTGCAGCGGCGGCATGAAGCGCACAACGTCAAAGCAACTAATGACGCCGTGCGCTCCTGCTCTTAGCAGGAATCCAGGCCGGGTTACCATGGACCGTGTGCATTCGGCTTAAGTGAGTATTTTTTGTACTAGCACATATGAGGGGCATTTTTTGTACTGGCACAAATTATAAGGGTGCAGTTAAAACAAACTGTAGAACCCCTTTAATACCTTATAGACCAGGCTCATTTTCACCTTAAGGACCAGGCCATTTTTTTCAAATCTGACCAGTGTCACTTAAAAACTTTAAAACGCCTTTACTTATCCAGGCAATTCTAAGATAATTTTTTGTCACATATTGTACTTCATGACACTGGTAAAATGGAGTCAAAAAGTTCATTTTTATTTATAAAAAATACAAAAATTGCCAAAAATTGTGAAAAATGTGCAAATTTTCAAGTTTCAATGTCTCTACTTCTATAATACATAGTAATACCTCCAAACATTGTTATTACTTTGCATTCCCCATATGTCTACTTCATGTTTGTATCATTTTGGGAATGCCATTTTATTTTTTGGGGATGTTACAAGGCTTTAAAGTTTAGAAGCAAATCTTGAATTTTTTCAGCAATTTTCAAAAACCCACTTTTTAAGGACCAGTTCAGGTCTGAAGTCACTTTGTGAGGCTTACATAATAGAAACCACCCAAAAATTACCCCATGCTAGAAACTACACCCCTCAAGGTATTCAAAACTGATTTTACAAATGTTGTTAACCCTTTAGGTGTTCCACAAGAGTTAATGGCAAATAGAGATAAAATTGGCAAATTTTAAATTTTAATCAATTTTTTCCAGTAACAAAGCAAAGGTTAACAGTCAAACAAAACTCAATATTTATTGCCCTAATTTTGTAGCTTTTACAAACACCCGGGCACACGGTAGGGTGGTCGTAAACTACTCTACAGGCACAAGGTAGGGTGTAGAGGGAAAGAAGTGCCGTGTGGTTTTTGGAAGGCAGATTTTGCTGGACTGGCTTATTTACACCATGTCCCATTTGAAGGTCCCCTGATGCACCCCTAGAGTAGAAACTCCATAAAATTGACCCCATTTTGGAAACTACGGGATAAGGTGGCAGTTTTGTTGGGACTATTTTTATGGTACATATGATTTTTGGTTGCTCTATATTACATTTTTGTGAGGCAAGGTTAGCAAAATTAGAAATTCTGAAATTTCATCTCCATTTGCCATAAACTGTTGAGGAACACCTAAAGGGTTAATAAAGTTTGTAAAATCGGTTTTGAATACCTTGAGGGGTGTAGTTTCTTAGATAGGGTCACTTTTATGGAGTTTCTTCTCTAGGGGTGCATCAGGGGTTCTTCAAATGGGACATGGTGCCAAAAAAAGGCCATCAAAATCTGCCTTCCAGAAACCATATTTTGTTCCTTTCCTTCTGCGCCCTGTCGTTTGGTCATACAGCAGTTTGCAACCACATATGGGGTGTTTCTGTTAACTGCAGAATCAGTATAATAAATATTAAGTTTTGTTTGGCTGTTAACCCTTGCTTTGTTATTGAAAAAAAATGGATTAAAATTGAAAATTTGCCAAAAATAGCTGTTTTTGCACCGTTTTTATTTTATTTTTTTGACCGTGTTCATCTGAGTGGTTAGGTCATGGGGTATTTTTATAGAGCAGATTCTTACGGACGTGGCTATACTTTATATGTCTACTTTGTTCAATCTTATTCAGGTTTTACACTATATTATCCTTTTTTTAAATATTTTTATTATTTTTTTTAGTATCTTCATAGTATAAGAGTTTTTTTTTTTTTTTTTTTTTTTAGCCAATTGTCTTAGGTACAGTAGGGGGCTCATTTTTTGCGGGATGAGAGAACGGTTTTATTGGCACTATTTTGGGGGGCATATGACTTTTTGATCGCTTGCTATCCCTACACTTTTTTTGGCATCGTTTTTATTTTATTTTTTTGACCGTGTTCATCTGAGGGGATACCTAATATGTCTACTTTTTTATTTATTTTAGTTTTACAAAATATCTCAAGTCTGAGAACCATATTTTTTTTTCCGATTGTCAGTGGCTAAATGGAATTAAAATTGGGGAAGTGGATTATAAATTTAGTACTCCATGGAAGTGTGATACTCCCTGAAACATCTGTCAATGCAGACGCCGGATGATCGGGGCACATGTCACACTGAGTGGTGGTGTCCTTCCGTATCCCCCTCCTGTGACACACTGCACTTTTTTGGGACCGTCCCTACTTTTCAGTATGGGGGACCACACCTGGAAAGTGTTGGCTGGGACGATCTTGGCGCCTCCAGTTCCCAAGGTACTCCTGCCTGCTCTTTCTTGGTCAGAAAAGATCAGGGCCTTGAGGACTGCCTCATAGAATTGGAGGTATTTCCCTGTGTTGCCAGCGTTCCGGGACAGCACAGAAAAGTTGTACAAGGCAACCTGTACCAAGTAGACCTCAACTTTTTTGTACCATGCCCGGGTTTTGCGCATGGCATTATATGGCTTGAGGACTTGATCAAAGAGATCAACTCCTCCCATATACCGATTGTAGTCGACGATACAATCGGGCTTGAGAACCGTTGCCACGGTACCTCGCACAGGGACAGGGGTGATGCCGTACAAGGACATCCCTCTTGTCCTTATATCTGACCAGCAACAGGTTTCCACTGGTAAGGGCACGGGCCTCACCCCTGGGGATAGGTACCTGGAGGCGGTGGGTGGGGAGGTTGCGTTGATTTTTCCGCACGGTTCCACAAGCATAATGCAAGCATTTGTGAATGGCCTCAAATCGGGTACGTGTCATGGCCGTACTGTAAAGTGGGGTCTGGCAGAGGACGTCCCCACTCCAGTAATGCCTGAGACTGGGTTTTTTGACTAGACCTATGTGCAGCACGAGGCCCCAAAACATCCTCATCTCGGTTGCACTGACCGGAGTCCATCCACCGGACCAAGCTAAAAAGGAGCCTGGGTGTTGAACAATGAACTGTTGGGCATATAAGTTTGTTTGCTCCACCATCAGATTCACAAAGTGGACACTGAAAAAAAGACTAAAATAGTCATATTCAGTGAAGCCCACTGTGGGAATCTGGATTCCTGCTTGGCCAACAAAATCAGGAATCACGGGCTCAAAATCCTCTGGGGTACGCCATGCAAGTTCACCGGTAGGGGGCTCAGGGGGACTTATCTGGTGGGCCGGAAAACTAGTACGAGCCCCAGAGCTGCTCGTACTAGTGTGGGCCACAGGGTTCCTGGCATGGCAGTCCCCTTGCTCCGCCTGGTAGCGTCTCCGCCGCCTTGGGGGCACATCATCATCGCTAGATGATGAGGAGGACTCGAATGACAAGAGTAAAGTGGGGTCATCCTCGTCCTCACTGGCGCTCTCGGATTCAGGGGCAAGCAGGGCGTATGCCTCCTCGGCCGAGAACGTCAGACGGGCCATAGGGGAGTGTGTGTGTGCGTGGAAAACTTTATTCAGTGTGCGTGTGTGTGGGGGACGGGTGTTCACGTACTTTTCCCTACACCTAACAGAAAGAAAAAAAAAATTATAATTCCAAAAAAGATTCAAACGCGCTGATCAGTGATACGAAGCTGATCAGCAGTGGGGTGGACGATGTTCTAACAGTGGCGGGATGCTAAGAGTGCCGGCCACTGTCAGCACATGCAAAGAAACAAAAAAACACTTGCGCCCCCAAAAAATTGTGTGTAGGGGCGGGGGGGGGCAAGCTGCAGCACCCCTGGGGGGTCTTAGGTCACACAGCTAAGTGCTGTGGACCCCAGACACCCGATCCAGGTGCTACACAACAATAAAAAACTTTTTTTTCCCCTAACTCTCCCTCACTATCCCTGCCTAATCTACCTCTCCCTACCTCTCCCTACCTCTCCCTCACTGTCCCTAATATGCTGTTTTGTGCCTGATGGACGTGTATGAGCGGGGAGAGGAGCTCCGGCAATTCAAATCTGCCACTCCGCCCACCCACCTGCCCAGCCAGCCAATCAGAAGCGATCCTGAGAGGTGGCATGACCGCCACCCCTCAGGATCGCAGTACGGTGGGGGGGGGGGATGATCAGAATTACACAGGGCGTACCTGTACGCCCTGTGTCTGTAAGAGGTTAAGTGTGTCAGTACACAAATGCTCATCTGTAACATGTGCCATCACAAAACATGCACCCTTTTAGTGTCCCCAGTAGAACTAATATTCCTATATGTGTACCAGTACAAAAAGGCCCATTTCAACATGTGCCAATACATACATTTCACCCTTTTAGTGCCCCCAGTAGTGCTCCCCCTCAGGTATAGTAAGGATAGATCTGACAGGCTGTTTCCGGCCAGAACAGCCTGTCGGATAGTGGTGGATGTGGCGGTGTAGGTGGAAGCGGCGGTGGAGGAGGTACCCAACACTGTTTTATGGTTTTGTTTTTTATTTATTTATTTATTTTTGTTCAAATTTGGGTAGACCCCAAAACATTGGGAAATATAAAAAACAAAACAAAGAGAAAGTGCGCTGGAGTACAACAATGGCTGGGTGAGGCCGATATACATGACTACTCTGAATAAGGTACGGATAAGTCCTGTGGGATCCCTGCCTGGTTCATTTTAATGAACGTGAGCTTGCCCACTGGCTCCTGGTATTGCCCATACGGCCCAGGTAGGTTTAGCGTTAGGTTCCCAAGCTACTTAAGAAACCTTGGCGTGGTGCTCGGGCTCAGACATGTCCTCCAAGCAGGATATGTTGGCTAATTCTCAATTTTACACCAGTATGAGGGTTAGTAAGACCGCATAGTGCACCTGTCTTTGTTTTTGTTATGTTATTTTGACTGCTTATTACATCCACACAATTGCTATCCTGTGTAGGATGTCCATTGTGGTACTTGTGGTCCGCTGCAGGCATCCTCCATTGTATGCATTTTTGCTGGGGATAGCCATTAGCAACGGGCCACAAGTGCAGGATCTGTCCCCCCATGATAGATGCACCACTGCATATGGGGTTGAGCACTTCCTGCTTTTTAATACCACGCTAATTTGTAGTTTGTATTTTGAATTTTTGGAGGTGTAGAAACTCCTAGTCTGAATGTGCCTTTATTTCCATCCACAGGCAGCATTCTGGTGCACATGTGAGGCCTGGGCTATATCAGCCAGTCTTGGGTGTGGCTCAGAGCTTTCTGCCTCCTCCCATTGTATGCATGGTCACATGCTGGAGGTTACTGGGAGATTGCTTTGAGTCGGACCTTGCGCACCTGTAATTCGCCCACTGGCTCCTGGTATTGCCCATATGGCCCAGGTAGGTTTAGCGTTAGGTTCCCGAGCTACTTGAGAAACCTTGGCGTGGTGCTCGGGCTCAGACATGTCCTCCAAGCAGGATATGTTGGCTAATTCTCAATTTTACACCAGTATGAGGGTTTAGTAAGACTGCATAGTGCACCTGTCTTTGTTTTTGTTATGTCACATTGGCTGTGGACAGGTGGCTGCGCTTGTCTGTGATAACCCCCCTGCCGCGCTAAGCAAACGTTCAGACAATACACTGGCTGCAGGGCAGGCCAGCACCTCCGAGGTATAAAGGGCAAGCTCAGGCCATGTGCCAAATTTGGAGACCCAGAAGTTGAAGGGGGTAGACCCATCAGTCAGTACGTGTAGGCATGTGCACACATACTTCTCCACCATGTCGCACGTCCCCGTTATGTCCACGATCCAATTGGATATTTTCTCTATCAACTTTCGATGTTCTTTTATGCGCCTACCATGGTGATCACGGGTAACAGGGAATCAGGGTTCCATTGCGGAGAGGAAGACTGAGAAAGAGATACCACATCCAAGGGAGGTCAATGGCTGAAATCTGATCGGGTGGAAATGTGGGACAAGTTATTAAAGAGGAAGAATAGAAGGAAAGGAGGGGGCACACGACAATTACCCACTCCCGACTCGGGGAGGTAGTGACGATAAATAACAATACAGGAATCTTAAGATGCCCTGTTATTGGAATGAGTAATAAAAAACTACAGGGAATGTCACTGCGGTATTTTGGATTAGGAAACGTTATACAGGAGAGGCCCTGCTTTGTTGTCTCTAGATAATGTCTGCCTGATTGCATGTCCCCGTGACGTCCACGATCCAATTGGATATCTTCCCTATCAACTTTCGATGTTCTTTTATGTGCCTACCATGGTGATCACGAGTAAAGGGGAATCGGGGTTCCATGCCGGAGATGGAGCCTGAAAAAGGGATACCACATCCAAGGGAGGTCAATGGCTGAAATCTGATCGGGTGGAAATGTGGGACAAGTTATTAAATTAAATTCTGCACATGCGCCAGGCAAGGGATGTGCGTCAAACCGGCAAGGCCCAGAGCTGCTACGAGATTTTGGCCTTTATCGCACACAACCAGGCCGGGCTTGAGGCTCATTGGTACCAACCACTCATTGGTCTGTTGTTCCATGCCTGTCCACAGCTCCTGCACGGTGTGGGGTTTGTTCCCCAAACAGATAAGTTTCAAAACTGCCTCGCTGTGCTGAAGGTGTTACGCTGACCAGATGAGGAGGCGGTAGAGGATGAGGAAGCAGAGTAAGAGGAGTAAGCGCCAGGAGGCAAAGAGAAATTCCCTGCAGTCCTCGGTGGTGGAAGGACATGTGGCAAACTGATATCCGCCTCAGGCCCAGCCACCACTGCATTTACCCAGTGTGCTGTTATGAAGATATAACGTCCCTGACTGTGCTTACTGGTCCACGTATCCGTAGTTATGTGGACCTTGCCACAAATGGCTTTGCGCAGTACACACCTGATTTTGTCCCCCACTTGGTTGTGCAGGGAAGGAATGGCTTGCCTGGAAAAGTAGTGGCGGCTGGGCACAACGTACTGTGGGACAACCACCGCCATCAGATTCTTAAAACTGTCCGTGTCCACCAGACGGAATGACAGCATTTCAAAGGCCAGGAATTTTGAAATGCTGGCATTCAGGGCCAGGGATTGCGGGTGGGTGTGTCGAGGGGGTACTTCCTCTTTCGCTCCAGTGTTTGGGTGATAGCTGAATGCTTCCATGGGACATTGTGGAGATGCTTTGTGACCGAGGTGGTGGCGTTGCTGCCACATCCTCTGTTTGCGGTGTGGCAAGTGCCACTGTCACTCCAGAGGGGGATGAAGAGGCCGAGACTGCAGCGGAAGAGGAAGCAGAAGGAGCCAGAGACCTTTCTTGGTTTTTGAGGTGTCTACTCTGTGACGAGAGTACTCCAAGTAGAGTCCCCTTTTTAAATACACACACTCACAGACATAGAGGCCCCCTTTATTCTGCTTTAAAAGAGAAATATTCCCTTGCTTGGAGCTGTGTCCTAGTAATTGAAAATGACACTTCCCCGTCATAAAGATAAGGATGGGAGCTTCAAAAGCACCACTGCCGAGGCTCATCGTAAAATAGTGGAACCTGGGATAACATTAGACAGACATCCTGACTACAGTTTTAGCAGGGGAGCTGAGAGAGATGGGAAAGCGACCTATTGAACCTTTGAGGGACTCAAACATAGTCATTTTTCATATCTCTGGTCGTAGGCATATTCTGCACTGGCTAAGGCCGGATTCAACCTCTGTGGACCAGTGCAATCATGGAGATCAAACAGTATGTTCTTGTACCCTTGAAAGGCTGAAAAGCCAGCTTTAAGCCATCCTGGAGAACCACGAGCCCCACCAGAGTCAAGTTTTGTCTTGTTAGACTCGTAAAATCATAAGGGTCATTAATACATGAATGTCATAGCTATATTTAGTGGTTCAACAGAACTGTGGGTGGGCTCAGCCAGATTAAGGACATTCTAGGCTCACCTTAGCTGGGTCATAAACCTTTCTGACACCTCAACGACCCTGCCCACACGTTCGTACCATTGGTGGGCAGAACTGCTGGCACCTTCTGTTTTAAAACTGTTATAAGATGCAGTCAGGGCATTGTATAGCAACCCTGCCTTGCCTTAACAACTGGATTTGTATCACATTCTGAATGTCAGAGCTCAGGGTCCACTGATATTATACCAATCGGATTGCATAATGGCTTCAAGGACTGAAACAAAGGAACTTAAGTATACTTGTCATCCATTATCCCTTTTATTTTAACTGTTGTGAATTGCTATTACCTTGAATTATTAGTATCTAGAATAGTAATTTTCATTTTTTTTTTGTAAATGTATATATGCACTGTTTTTCCTTTGATCTTTTATTAAAAGGGTGAAGTATCTTATTTGTTAAAGGGGTTGTCCAAGTTATATTTATTGATGACCTATCCTCAGGATAGGTCATCAATATCAGATCGGAGGTGTCCGACACCCGGCACCCCCTCCGATCAGCTGTTTGAAGAGGAGACTCGCACGGTGTCAGCGCTGCCTCCTTTTCACTGTTTACCTTCTAGCCGTTGCATCTGTAGTGGTGAGCAGGTGTAATTACACCCAAGCCTTCCTATTGAAATGAATGGGAAGGCTTGGGTGTAATTACACCTGCTCACCACTGCAGATGCAATGGCTAGAAGGTAAACAGTGAAGAGGAGGCAGCGCTGACACCGTGCGAGTCTCCTCTTCAAACAGCTGATCGGAGGGGGTGCCGGGTGTTGGACCCCCTCCAATCTGATATTGATGACCTATCCTGGGGATAGGTCATCAATAAATATAACTTGGACAACCCCTTTAAGTCTTCAGTGTTCTAAGCAATGGAATTAATGAATCCTGAAGAGAGTAACCTTACCATTTTGTGTGAGAAAGGTCATTTTGATTGTTGCTTGGCTGAACGATTGCGATCGGTCAGCAAGCGGTAGCTGGTTCATTCCCTGCTCTGCATGAGGGTGAGTGACCAGTAGTCGGTTCGTCTGCCGTTAAAATACGTGGTGGCAGTATGACGAATTGTATCTATAAGGCCGAATGCACACGGCCGTGTTCCGCGGCCGAGAACGGTCCGTGGTATGCCGGGCTGGATTCCTGTTCAGAGCTGAAGCACACAGCGTAATTGGTTGCTATGACGCCGTGCGCTTCATGCCGCCGCTGCTGTACAGTAATACACTATACTAGTGTATTACTGTACAGCAGTGACGATATGAAGCGCACGGCGTCATAGCAACCAATGACTCTGTGTGCTCCTGCTCTGAACAGGAATCCAGCCCGGCATACCACGGACCTCTCTCGGCCGCGGAACACAGTTTTGTGCATTCGGCCTAAAAATGTAACCAGTAGTTAACCACCCCTTGTCACGTGCGGTATCCGTATGTGTACAGGTACGTTCGTGACATACTCCACTGCAGCTCGTGCTTTGCACTTAGATGCCTGGTCATGCAGGTTGTGCTCAGGTTTAGAATGTTCATGCCTTGCTTCAGGCTCTGATTGCACAGCGTGCAAACCACTCGTGTCTTGTCATCAGCACATTGTCCGAAGATCTGCCACGTCAGGGAACTCCTTGGAGCTGGCTTTGGTGTGCTCAGTCCCTTGGTGTGGTGGGCAGTAACAGGCGTACAGTCTAGGGGACGGCTGCTCCGCTTTTGCTCCCTGCTCCCTCTTCTGCTGTGCTGGTGGCTCTGTGCAACCACCGCCTCTTCCTCCGAACTACACAGGTCACTCACATGACCTTGATTCCATGTGGGGTCGAGTACCTCATCGTCCTCCACATCATCTTCCACCCAGTCTTCACCCCTGCCCTCCTTGTCGGTCTGCACACTGCAGAAAGCCACAGCAGTTGGCACCTGTGTTTCGTCATCATCCGAGACGTGATGCGGTGGTCCTCCCATGTACTCATCCTGAAACATAAGTGATTGGCCATCGGTGCACTTGTAGTGTCCCACTATGTAAATGTGGGCACTACTCAAGGGTCAATTGGCACACAATGTTCTCCACCCCCTGTCGAACATGGTCATGATATTTTGTATTGCATTTTAATGTATGTGGTCATATTATCTCCTGTGTACCAGGCCTGTTAGGGGTGTAGTTCCTCCTCCTAGGCAGTAGAGGGAGATAGGGAACCCCTAGTATATATAGTTAGGCCCAGACAGGAAAGGGTCAGTCCAGTTTAGTCCAGGAGGCTAGTTAGTGCAGGCTAGCCTGCCTGAAGTGCTGAGCAAGTTAGCTCAGAAGTTAATCCAGGAGAGATTGCCTCCTGAAGATATCTAGTACCTTGCAGAGTACAGAGCAGAGCCACCTTTATCCAGCCAAGTAGAAAGCTGAAGGGCAGAAGGATATTTACAGCAAGAGGATTTATACCAGAAGAAGGTTTCCCTACCCAAGGATAAAGCCAGCTATAGGGCATATGGGCCTTGGAGAAAGCCAGACAGGATCTGAAGAAAGTACAGCCTGATCTGTGAGTGTTTATTCCCTCTGTGTATCTTGCAAAGACTTTGCCTGCCATTACTGTAAAGCCTGCCTGTTATCAAGACCCTGCATATGGAACTAACTGAAGCCTGTATATAGTTGAACTGTTCAGTAAAAAGGAGTTCTGGTTCACTACAACTGTGTGTACCTTAATTATTCCTACAATAAATCGGTGTGCCACCATAACCGGCACTGGCGTCACAAACTATAAGGGATCTTGCCACAGGCACACTAAACCTGCAACACCCAGGGCACCTCACCTACCATCCGGCCTGGTCCCTATATACAGAGAGTGCCCCAGAGGATCCATGTGCCAGCCTTTCCATCACTGCTGTACGCCTGCCCAGGGTATATAAAAACTGTGAGTACCAATAGCAACCCTCGGTCTGTTAACTGTACCCTGTGACCTCATCATCGCTCACCCTGCAGGCCTGGCGTACTTCACACTTAATCTCTTGCACTTCTGGGTCAGTTCTATGTGCATGACCCTGGGAAACCCTGCTAGCAGAGTTATTTAAAAAGCAGAAGAGACTGCTGCATGACTTGTGGCTCAGACTGCTTGGCTGATTTGCAAGGGGGTGTGGTGAAAGACTGATGGCCATGGGCTGCAGGTGCCAACTCTGATCTTTCAGCAGGTGACTGGGTGGGAGACAATGTGAAGGAACTGGAGGCACTGTCAGCCACCCAATCTACTAGCGCCTGTACTTGTTCTGGCCTCACCATTTGTAGAGCGGCATTCGGGCCTACTAAATAACGCTGAAGGCTCTGTCACCTACGCGCACCTGAGGAAGGTGTTTCATTTGGGCGTGTAGCTGGCACAGATCGACCACGTCCTCTCCCTGCAACAGGAGCTCCACCAACACCAGCAGCACCACAACAAGGCCACGTCCCTTATTTGACGCTCTAATTTTTTGCGGTGACCCACCGAAGTAACAAATGTTTTTACTAAATTTAGTTCCCTGTCGGCAATGCATAGCTGGGGTTTTTCAACTGCAAAAATGGGTTAATGTCACTCACCAATGGAACAGACAATTTTTTAGACATTTTGGTCCCTGTAACCTATGCAGAGCAGGGTTTTTTCAACTGCAAAAATGGGTTAATGTCACCCACCAATGGAATAGACGAATTTTAGAAATTTAAGTCCCTGTCACCTATGCAAAGCAGGGGTTTTTAAACGGCAAAAATGGGTTAATGTCACCCAACAATGTAACAGATGAATTTTTGTAAATTATTTTCCTGTCTGCTATCTAGAGCAGGGGTATAAAACAGCCAAAAAGGGTTAATGTCACCTAACAATGTAACAGATGAATTTTTTAAAATTATTTTCCTGTCTGCTATTTAGAGTAGGGGTATAAAACGGCCAGAAAGGGTTAATGTCACCCAACAATTTAACCGACAATTTTTTTTAAATTATTTCCCTGTCTGCTATGTAGAGCAGGGGTATAAGACAGCCAACAATGCAAATATGTCAACCCCTGAACTCACAGACAGATTAACTACCGTATTTATCGGCGTATAACACGCACTTTTTCCCCCTGAAAATGGGGGCAAATGATGTATGCGTGTTATACGCCGATATAATGTTAAGAAGCCATGTTTTTACAGTATTAACAAGTACCGTATACACCATATACACCGCCGATATAATGTACATACCGCACAGCAGCGAGTGGATCAGTAGCAGCATGTGGAGTGTGAGTAACAGCAATCAGTAGGCAACGGCAAGCCCAGGCAACCCGCGCCTTCCTCACGTCTAATTCTCGCGGCCGTCGGAGCGTAACAACGGTAAAGTAAACTGGAGTGGGGTTTTATGTACGGCGTAACAACTTAACGAATTAACAACTTACGGTATTAACAGATAAAATATATGGTAATTATAAAATAATTATACAAAGTGCTAACATGCTAATTCCCATATGTGCAAAAACTGGTGATACAATAGTGCCAGCATGCTGGATCCAATATGTGCAAGTAGATGGATCCTTAAATAAATAAATAATATTACTGTATGTGCTGAAAATATTCTAAAATTATTTCTATAAAATATATATATACAACAGTAGATACTTTTTAGCAAAGAAATACAGTACTGTTTGACAGGGAGATGGGATCTAAGAGACACACAGGACCCCATCCCTGCAAAGGATCACACAGGATCCAGCGCTGCACATCATCAATCATAGGTAGCGTGTGTATGTGAAGCTGACGTTTGGGAAATGCCTCACTACTTATGATTGGCGTTGTGCAGAATGTAAATTTACACACCCCTGATACTACCTTACTCTTTTTTTAAATTTAAACTTAGGTAAAAAGTATACCACTGCAGTGTGACTCATCCTGACACTCTGACGCTGAAAAAAACTGCATTCATAATCGTACTTAATCGTACTTACGGTATTTCCATACTACTGGTATCCCTAATGG